>NC_140971.1:80243689-80346189 GCF_056783735.1 Eptatretus burgeri
GCTGTCGTTAACATATACCTGGATCCGCATCACCGTCTGCCCAGTAGGGTTCTGGTAGATAGGGTGTGCTCATATGCCTGATGTTGGCTTAATGGTTCGGGTGGTGGGCTTGGGATCCTATGATCCCGAGTTCAAACCCCACTCGGCTGTTGAATTAATACCAGGTGGGGTTGACTCTGCCTGTCATCCCTCCGAGGTCGGCAAAAATGAGTGCCGGCTTGTTGCTATCCTGTGTCGGAGAGGCGACCCGTCCAGGATTGTGCCAAATAGCCAAGGAGACTGCTTAGGCCAAACAAAAAAAAGGAGTTTGTTTCCGGTTTCCTACCGACCCATTGCTTTTATATGCGACCCCACGATTTTTGTTGACAATTTGGACTCGTGCGCGTTTGACTCGGGCGCCGCCATTTTGAATCCCGCGTGTTACATCAGTGAGAATTTCATAATGGTGGCGCCCGAGTCAAATGTGCTCGAGGACTGCTTTGTGGATCGGTCTTTTCACGGTTAGTTTCACCTATTGTGGTGGTGATGGTGGTGATGATGGTGACAGTGGTGATGGTGATGGTGGTGGTGGTAGTGGTGGTGCAATAGACTTGCTGTTAAACTTTTAATATATATGTATATTAATATACTACCACCACCACCACCACCACCAAGGAAAATAAACATTTTTAATCGAGTTATATGAATGTATTCATGGCAAAAAAAAAATTCCCAACCTACCAACCCAATTTTTTTTTGGCCATGCAATAGGAAACAAATGTTTTTTTTTGGCCTTAGGCAGCTTGCACCAACGCTCTGCACAGAGTATGGTCCCAATGGATGGATGGATGGATGGATGGATGGATGGATGGACTCTTGGATCACAGGGACTCAAATAAAGAGTGGTTAATGGGTGGTTCACATGACTTCTTAAACTACTGCTGGCAAGCATTGTTATATCAGGTATGTTCATGAGGTCTTAAATAACGGTTTGTATTGCAAATAAAGTTATATATAATTCCATTACTTTGCACATCAATAGAATAAATTTAAATATGGTAACAAATACAGGTGTTACAAGACATATGGACCACTTTGGCATGTACAGGACTTGGGTTCGGGAGGGAAGGGATGGTCAACAATCAGTTGGATAACTCAAGCATAAAGTATAAACCAGATATATCGTGAAACGACAACCAATACATAAAGTTTATGTACGTTTAACATCGAAGAAGTTTGAAAATAACGTACCAACGATATTGACATTGTAGGCCTTAAACCCATCGGTCGATTAAAAAATATATATATATATATATTTGGCTTTATCAAGTTATGCACGACAACATTGAAAAACGGAAATAAAGCAAATGTGTTTAACATTCAAAGTCCACGTGCCTTAAAACCCGTGTGAGGTTCGGTGAGCACGAGCCACGTCAACGCTACTTCCGGTCAATCGAGGACGTTCAGCGAGCTGAGCTGCGGACCAATGGGAATGCTGCTTCGGAGTCACGTGACAAAACGGTGGTGACGTACATTTTCGCACAATCCGATTGGCTGTTTTCCGCAACCACCACCTTCACCTGTGAAATGCAAGTTCCCTTCGGACACAAAGGTACCTTGACGCAGGAGAAAAAGGATTCCGTTTGGATTCATTTTCGGGGACACTCCTGGAATACCTCCATCGGGCCCATCAACTTACGCAATGACTGCGAACCTGTGATGTAACCTAACCTCAATAATAATCCATCAACGTCTGATTACTAAACAGGACGGCTGATTTGATATCCTGTATTTATTTATATCTATTACAGTATTTCGTCTTTGGTGTGGATCCCATCGTTAAACGTCTCAACCCTCACGTTACTAAACCACGCCTTCACCTCATGTAACTCCGCCTTCATTTTATGAAACCACTCCTCCAATTCTCGAAACCACGCCCTTAAGGGTGGGGCTTTGTCTCCAATGAGTTTCAGCCACGCCTCCAATTCACTAAACCACGCCTCTAATTCTATAAACCACGCCCTTAAGGGCGGGGCTTTGTCTCTAATGAGTTTCAACAAAAGGGGCTCCAGCTATAGTCTTTATCGGTCGGGTGAGCGGGTTATCGGTGCCGTTTGCGAGACTCCAGGAGTCTCCGCTGAGTTTGATACCGACGGAACGAGATCCGACACCGAACTTTAGTTCCAGATAGAGTTGTGCCAGAAAACGGTGCAGCATTGCGGAGTACGCTGTCCTTCAAAAAGACCAATTTAGCTGGCTGTCCCGGCTCGTGTGATCATTTACCTGTGGTCTGTGGACAGTGATTATGGTATATTTGAGAAAATAATACTGTGGTTACATTTTTGTCGGTTCTGCCTCAAAATCTTTTCCTTGAGCCGAGAAATTCAAAGGAACGAAGTTTTATTGAAAAAAAACAACAGCTTTTAAATATTAATCCACTGAACGTGAAACAATTGAATTGGATGTATTTGTTAATTTATTCCAAGCGATCGAAAAGATATGGAAATGTGTGAAAAAAATCTGATAATGTCACTTTTCATCCACCGAACGAGTCGGGGCGCGCGTATACATGTATCAGTACTGAGTACAGTATGTAAATGCAGTTTTGGCGGTGTATAGGTAAGCGGCAACGCTGTTTGTCGTTTTGAAATAATATTTTTCGCCCTCTTAATTTAAGACGGTATTTGTAAAAGTAAAAGTGGCTCAGGTGCTTCACATTATATAAATACATGGAATGGTTCATAATTTATTGCTATTATTAATAATTTATTTTAAAGTGAGAAAGTAACCAATCGGAGACGGACGAAGCAGGGAGGGCGGGCGGACTTCCGGCGGTGAATGTGCACGAGGCGGCCGTGAGACGCGAAGGGAGCAATGGCTCTTTGGTACCGATACCTGTCGGCGAAGCAGCTGGCGGCTTTGGATCGGTACAAGGTGACGTCTTGATTGCGAGTACTTTGTTTGGTCTTTCCGCCGCTGGTTCGTTTCGTTCTCCGTTTAAATTCCCGACACAGCGAGATTTTTGGGGCTTCATTGGAGATTAACCGACATGATAGTAATTTGGTCTTTAATAACTTTAATACAAAGGAAAGCATTTTGTTTGTATCAGTAAAAAAAAAAAGGTGTCGCACTGACACGCACAGGCACACACACACTGACACGCACAGGCACACACACACTGACACGCACTGACACACTGACACGCACTGACACACACGCACTGACGCGCGCGCACTGACGCGCGCACTGACGCGCGCACTGACGCGCGCACTGACACGCGCGCACTGACACGCACTGACACGCGCGCACTGACACGCACTGACGCGCGCACTGACACGCGCGCACTGACACGCACTGACGCGCGCACTGACACGCGCGCACTGACGCGCGCTGACACGCGCGCGCTGACACGCGCGCACTGACGCGCGCTGACACGCGCGCACTGACGCGCACTGACGCACTGACGCACTGACGCACTGACGCACTGACGCACTGACGCACTGACGCACTGACGCACTGACGCACTGACGCACTGACGCACTGACGCACTGACGCACTGACGCACTGACGCACTGACGCACTGACGCACTGACGCACTGACGCACTGACACACTGACGCACTGACACGCACTGACACACTGACACGCACTGACACACTGACACGCACTGACACACTGACACGCACTGACACACTGACACGCACTGACACGCACTGACGCACTGACACGCACTGACGCACTGACACGCACTGACGCACTGACACGCACTGACGCACTGACACGCACTGACGCACTGACACGCACTGACGCACTGACACGCACTGACGCACTGACACGCACTGACGCACTGACACGCACTGACGCACTGACACGCACTGACGCACTGACACGCACTGACGCACTGACACGCACTGACGCACTGACACGCACTGACGCACTGACACGCACTGACGCACTGACACGCACTGACACGCACTGACGCACTGACACGCACTGACGCACTGACACGCACTGACGCACTGACACGCACTGACGCACTGACACGCACTGACGCACTGACACGCACTGACACGCACTGACGCACTGACACGCACTGACGCACTGACACGCACTGAGACGCACTGACGCACTGAGACGCACTGACGCGCACTGACGCACTGACGCGCACTGACGCACTGACGCGCACTGACGCACTGACGCACTGACGCGCACTGACGCACTGACGCACTGACACGCACTGACGCACTGACACGCACTGACGCGCACTGACGCACTGACGCGCACTGACGCACTGACGCGCACTGACGCACTGACGCGCACTGACGCACTGACGCGCACTGACGCACTGACGCGCACTGACGCACTGACGCGCACTGACGCACTGACGCGCACTGACGCACTGACGCGCACTGACGCACTGACGCGCACTGACGCACTGACGCGCACTGACGCACTGACGCGCACTGACGCACTGACGCGCACTGACGCACTGACGCGCACTGACGCACTGACGCGCACTGACGCACTGACGCGCACTGACGCACTGACGCGCACTGACGCGCACTGACGCACTGACGCGCACTGACGCACTGACGCGCACTGACGCACTGACGCGCACTGACGCACTGACGCGCACTGACGCACTGACGCGCACTGACGCACTGACGCGCACTGACGCACTGACGCGCACTGACGCACTGACGCGCACTGACGCACTGACGCGCACTGACGCACTGACGCGCACTGACGCACTGACGCGCACTGACGCACTGACGCGCACTGACGCACTGACGCGCACTGACGCACTGACGCGCACTGACGCACTGACGCGCACTGACGCACTGACGCGCACTGACGCGCACTGACGCACTGACGCGCACTGACGCACTGACGCGCACTGACGCACTGACGCGCACTGACGCACTGACGCGCACTGACGCACTGACGCACTGACGCGCACTGACGCACTGACGCGCACTGACGCGCACTGACGCACTGACGCGCACTGACGCGCACTGACGCACTGACGCGCACTGACGCACTGACGCGCACTGACGCACTGACGCGCACTGACGCACTGACGCGCACTGACGCACTGACGCGCACTGACGCACTGACGCGCACTGACGCGCACTGACGCGCACTGACGCGCACTGACGCGCACTGACGCGCACTGACGCGCACTGACGCGCACTGACGCGCACTGACGCGCACTGACGCGCACTGACGCGCACTGACGCGCACTGACGCGCACTGACGCGCACTGACGCGCACTGACGCGCACTGACGCGCACTGACGCGCTGACACGCACTGACGCGCTGACACGCACTGACGCGCTGACACGCACTGACGCGCTGACACGCACTGACGCGCTGACACGCACTGACGCGCTGACACGCACTGACGCGCTGACACGCTGACACGCACTGACACGCTGACACGCACTGACACGCGCGCACTGACACGCTGACACACTGACACGCGCGCACTGACACACTGACACACTGACACGCGCGCACTGACACACTGACACACTGACACGCGCGCACTGACACACTGACACACTGACACGCGCGCACTGACACACTGACACACTGACACGCGCGCACTGACACACTGACACACTGACACGCGCGCACTGACACACTGACACACTGACACGCGCGCACTGACACACTGACACACTGACACGCGCGCACTGACACACTGACACACTGACACGCGCGCACTGACACACTGACACACTGACACGCGCGCACTGACACACTGACACACTGACACGCGCGCACTGACACACTGACACACTGACACGCGCGCACTGACACACTGACACACTGACACGCGCGCACTGACACACTGACACACTGACACGCGCGCACTGACACACTGACACACTGACACGCGCGCACTGACACACTGACACACTGACACGCGCGCACTGACACACTGACACACTGACACGCGCGCACTGACACACTGACACACTGACACGCGCGCACTGACACACTGACACACTGACACGCGCGCACTGACACACTGACACGCGCGCACTGACACGCGCGCACTGACACGCGCGCACTGACACGCGCGCACTGACACGCGCGCACTGACACGCGCGCACTGACACGCGCGCACTGACACGCGCGCACTGACACGCGCGCACTGACACGCGCGCACTGACACGCGCGCACTGACACACTGACACGCGCGCACTGACACGCGCGCACTGACACACTGACACGCGCGCACTGACACACTGACACGCGCGCACTGACACACTGACACGCGCGCACTGACACACTGACACGCGCGCACTGACACACTGACACACTGACACGCGCGCACTGACACACTGACACGCGCGCACTGACACACTGACACACTGACACGCGCGCACTGACACACTGACACGCGCGCACTGACACACTGACACACTGACACGCGCGCACTGACACACTGACACGCGCGCACTGACACACTGACACACTGACACGCGCGCACTGACACACTGACACGCGCGCACTGACACACTGACACGCGCGCACTGACACACTGACACGCGCGCACTGACACACTGACACGCGCGCACTGACACACTGACACACTGACACGCGCGCACTGACACACTGACACACTGACACGCGCGCACTGACACACTGACACACTGACACGCGCGCACTGACACACTGACACACTGACACGCGCGCACTGACACACTGACACACTGACACGCGCGCACTGACACACTGACACACTGACACGCGCGCACTGACACACTGACACACTGACACGCGCGCACTGACACACTGACACACTGACACGCGCGCACTGACACACTGACACACTGACACGCGCGCACTGACACACTGACACGCGCGCACTGACACGCGCGCACTGACACGCGCGCACTGACACGCGCGCACTGACACGCGCGCACTGACACGCGCGCACTGACACGCGCGCACTGACACGCGCGCACTGACACGCGCGCACTGACACGCGCGCACTGACACGCGCGCACTGACACGCGCGCACTGACACGCGCGCACTGACACGCGCGCACTGACACGCGCGCACTGACACGCGCGCACTGACACACTGACACGCGCGCACTGACACACTGACACGCGCGCACTGACACACTGACACGCGCGCACTGACACACTGACACACTGACACGCGCGCACTGACACACTGACACGCGCGCACTGACACACTGACACGCGCGCACTGACACACTGACACGCGCGCACTGACACACTGACACGCGCGCACTGACACACTGACACACTGACACGCGCGCACTGACACACTGACACACTGACACGCGCGCACTGACACACTGACACGCGCGCACTGACACACTGACACACTGACACGCGCGCACTGACACACTGACACGCGCGCACTGACACACTGACACGCGCGCACTGACACACTGACACGCGCGCACTGACACACTGACACGCGCGCACTGACACACTGACACACTGACACGCGCGCACTGACACACTGACACACTGACACGCGCGCACTGACACACTGACACACTGACACGCGCGCACTGACACACTGACACACTGACACGCGCGCACTGACACACTGACACACTGACACGCGCGCACTGACGCACTGACACACTGACACGCGCGCACTGACACACTGACACGCGCGCACTGACACACTGACACACTGACACGCGCGCACTGACACACTGACACACTGACACGCGCGCACTGACACACTGACACACTGACACGCGCGCACTGACACGCGCGCACTGACACGCGCGCACTGACGCACTGACACGCGCGCGCTGACACGCGTGCGCTGACACGCGCGCGCTGACGCGCTGACACGCGCGCGCTGACGCGCTGACACGCGCGCGCTGACGCGCTGACGCGCACGCGCACGCGCTGACGCGCTGACACGCGCACGCGCTGACGCGCTGACGCGCTGACGCACTGACGCGCTGACACGCGCGCACTGACACACTGACACGCTGACACGCGCGCACTGACACACTGACACGCTGACACGCGCGCACTGACACACTGACACGCTGACACGCGCGCACTGACACACTGACACACTGACACGCGCGCACTGACACACTGACACACTGACACGCGCGCACTGACACACTGACACACTGACACGCGCGCACTGACACACTGACACACTGACACGCGCGCACTGACACACTGACACACTGACACGCGCGCACTGACACACTGACACACTGACACGCGCGCACTGACACACTGACACACTGACACGCGCGCACTGACACACTGACACGCGCGCACTGACACACTGACACACTGACACGCGCGCACTGACACACTGACACACTGACACGCGCGCACTGACACACTGACACACTGACACGCGCGCACTGACACACTGACACACTGACACGCGCGCACTGACGCGCGCACTGACACACTGACACGCGCGCACTGACACGCGCGCACTGACACACTGACACGCCCGCGCTGACACGCGCGCGCTGACGCGCTGACACGCGCGCGCTGACGCGCTGACACGCGCGCGCTGACGCGCTGACACGCGCGCGCTGACACGCGCGCGCTGACGCGCTGACACGCGCGCGCTGACACGCGCGCGCTGACGCGCTGACACGCGCGCGCTGACACGCGCGCGCTGACGCGCTGACACGCGCGCGCTGACGCGCTGACACGCGCGCGCTGACGCGCTGACACGCGCGCGCTGACGCGCTGACGCGCGCACGCGCTGACGCGCTGACGCGCGCACGCGCTGACGCGCTGACACGCGCACGCGCTGACGCACTGACACGCTGACACGCGCGCACTGACACACTGACACGCGCGCACTGACACACTGACACGCTGACACGCGCGCACTGACACACTGACACGCTGACACGCGCGCACTGACACACTGACACACTGACACGCGCGCACTGACACACTGACACACTGACACGCGCGCACTGACACACTGACACACTGACACGCGCGCACTGACACACTGACACACTGACACGCGCGCACTGACACACTGACACACTGACACGCGCGCACTGACACACTGACACACTGACACGCGCGCACTGACACACTGACACACTGACACGCGCGCACTGACACACTGACACACTGACACGCGCGCACTGACACACTGACACACTGACACGCGCGCACTGACACACTGACACACTGACACACTGACACACTGACACGCACTGACACGCGCGCACTGACACACTGACACACTGACACGCGCGCACTGACACACTGACACACTGACACGCGCGCACTGACACACTGACACGCGCGCACTGACACACTGACACACTGACACGCGCGCACTGACACACTGACACACTGACACGCGCGCACTGACACACTGACACACTGACACGCGCGCACTGACACACTGACACGCACTGACACGCGCGCACTGACACACTGACACGCGCGCGCTGACACGCGCGCGCTGACACGCGCGCGCTGACGCGCTGACACGCTGACACGCGCGCGCTGACGCGCTGACACGCGCGCGCTGACGCGCTGACACGCGCGCGCTGACGCGCTGACACGCGCGCGCTGACGCGCTGACACGCGCGCGCTGACGCGCTGACACGCGCGCGCTGACGCGCTGACACGCGCGCGCTGACACGCGCGCGCTGACACGCGCGCGCTGGCGCGCTGACGCGCTGACGCGCTGACGCGCTGACACGCGCGCGCGCTGACGCGCTGACACGCGCGCGCGCTGACGCGCTGACACGCGCGCGCGCTGACGCGCTGACACGCGCGCGCGCTGACGCGCTGACACGCGCGCGCGCTGACGCGCTGACACGCGCGCGCTGACGCGCTGACACGCGCGCGCTGACGCGCTGACACGCGCGCGCTGACGCGCTGACACGCGCGCGCTGACGCGCTGACACGCGCGCGCTGACGCGCTGACACGCGCGCACTGACGCACTGACACGCGCGCGCTGACACGCGCGCACTGACGCACTGACACGCGCGCGCTGACACGCGCGCACTGACGCACTGACACGCGCGCGCTGACACGCGCGCACTGACGCACTGACACGCGCGCACTGACACGCGCGCGCAGACACGCGCAGACACGCGCAGACACGCGCAGACACGCGCAGACACGCGCAGACACGCGCAGACACGCGCAGACACGCGCAGACACGCGCAGACACGCACAGACACGCACACACTAAACCTTGAAGATGTTTATTGTCTGCAAAAGGTAAAATAATTGATATTTATTATAATGGGACTTTGGTTTATTATTAGTTTGTGGGTTAATGAGGGAATGTGGAGATGAATGTATTCCTTCAGGAGTGAGATACATAATAGAGGGTTTGCGTCGTGGACGGATCTAGGGTTTGGGGGAGGTGTGGCCTGGCCGAGCGAAGTGCGTGACGTGTCAGGCAAGATGTATGCTGAGATAGTTTAATGTATTTTCTGCCAATCAAGCCTTGGATGCATTTTCGATGTGTGATGAGATGGGTTGATGTTGAATAAGTCATGAGGATGTGGTGGTGGTGGTGGTGGTGGTGGTGGTGGTGGTAGTGGTTGTTACCGGTTGTACTTATGTCAGGACCTGGCAGGTGATCTTTATTTTTGTGCACAAGTCGAGGCTCGTTGAAGAGGTACAACACTGAACGGATCAGGATGCAACAAAACAAAAGGAACTGCAAAAACAGGTGGGGGGGGGAGTGGGGAACACCAACAGCATGGTTGAAACTTTAAGGACAAAATAGAGGGGTACTTGGACAAATGGGGAATAAGGTAGGATACCATGAGGTGAACAAGATGGACACAAAAGTAATTTCTTAGTGAGGGGGGAAACAAAAAATTTGGAAGATAGCAGCTGTAGAGAATATTATGCTTTTGGATGGGGCATGATCTGAGATGGTGCATGGTGCTGAACAGCTGTCTTGAAGGCCTGGATGGAAGGATGAGATTGAAGAGAATGTGGAAGTTGTTGTAATGAGTGGGGTTGACCAGTGATCCAGAGAGTTTCAACTGCAGAAATGGGGGGGGGGGGGAGGAGGGGGTGCAAGATAGTGAGACCACCAACCTGTCTGTGATGGAAAGTAATACACCAATAGACTCTGGTTCATCACGAGAGATTCCAGGAATCTTGGAGGTTTCCAGGGACTCAAGATGGAAAGCAGGTGAGCCAGCCCCGAGGGGAGAGCAGTACTCCATCACACTGCGGAGGAAGGCCTTGTAGAAGGATCGGAGTTCAGGTGTGCCAAGGAAGGACTTTGTATGATGGAGGATGCCCATTCGGGGGCTGACTTTGGAGGCCATCTTTAAAATATGGTTTGCCCAAGAAAGATCATAGTGATGCTCCAATACAAAAGTTTAAGAGGGTGAACTTCTTCAAGAGAATTGGAGAGTGAGACAGGTAGACAGGGAGACCAAGTGTTTGACCAGTTTGTGATTTATTTATTTATTTCAAGGTCTGAAGAGGAAGAGTCTGGAGCCTGCCTGTGGAGTCTTCAGCAACGACATAAAGAGGATTTTCCAGGGAGATCGTTAATGAAGATTATAAATAGGATGGGAGCCTACAACACTACCTTGGGGAACTGCAGGCTCAATAGGAAGAGATGAAAATATTGTTACGATTGTGGGGGTAGATGGAAGAATCTAAGAGGGAATATAGCATTGTGATTGTGTTGAGTTGCTTAGTCCGTGGACGAGTAGGAGGCATCTCAATGTGAGTAAGTAGGGAACCTGTGAGCTTAAGTGTTGCGTGTCACCACACGAGGGGTGGTGTGGTGTTAATTAGCTGAGGGAGTAAGAATAAGTTCCCCAGTATGTGATTCCCTTCTGTGATGTATATGTGTATATGTATATATATATATATATATATATATATATATATATATATATATATATATATATATATATATATATACATATATATATATATATATATATATACATATATATATATATATATATGTATATATATGTATATATATATATATATATATGTATATATATGTATATATATATATATACATATATATATACATATATATACATATATATATATATTTCAAGATCGTTAATAAGGGTGTGGAACGCGTCCCTGAAACCACAACAAATGGGAAGAAAGCCCTGCCTTCAAAGGTTAACGACTAACGAAGTCACACCCCTAAGGGACGATTGATGGGCGTGACGTCAGAAGCTGGCTTACCAGGTTTGGTGCGTGCAGGCCCCGCCCCGGAGTCGGGGGAGATATATCGGCATGATCAAAGTAATAAGAAAAGGTTGTGCATTTTCAGAGGAAGGGAGGAGTTTGCGTGCGCATTTTGGGAGAGCCGTGATCAGAGTGGGGGAACGAGGAACATTGTTTGGAGAGGCGAGAGCAGAGGTTAAGCGCTCACCGAGGAGGACGACTCGGCCATTGAATTTGTGTTGAGATTTTGGCTCGCGTGGTCCAGTAAGACACCGGCCTTTTGCTTCAGTCGGGTCGGTGAGGACGATCAGTTGCACACGAAGCCGTTGCACTGGGGCTTTGAGCCTTGATGTGGAGTGCTTGTCGCGGATTGCCTGGCGTGCACGTTTGTCCCGCTATGAGAGAAGCCCCTCACTCGAGTCCAGTTCCACATGGATCAGCTCGGGGCCAATTTAATTGCTGCAATAGTTAAAAGGGAAGGTTTTTATTTTTATTTTTATTTTGTGTTCTCTTTGTCTGTATTTGAGTCTGTGCAGGAGGCACACCCGGGTTTAAATGTATTTCATAAATAGGGTTTAAACCCCCTGGATACGACAATATTCTGTTGAGAAACATGTGGGTTAGTGGTTTCCAGAGAAGAGGAAGCCAGTAACTGTAACCTTGTAATGGTTTATAATTGATTGCTGCGTTGTTCCTTTTTAAATCGTTTTTTTTTTTTTGTGGATTTAGGAGTGAATAGCAAACCCATGTGTGTTTTCCATTGTCAAGGCCACCCAAAAATACTATTTTGTCTGTGTAATCTGCAACAGGAATCGAACATTATTGTTGAGCAGCTTTCACAATGTGCAACGGATGAAATGTCAATTTGTACCTCCTTAGTCATAACCATTCCTTTCATGCCGTGAGGCTCATTGCGCTGCCGAGGAGGTTTCATTTTCTTGAGGAGTACAATCCTGGATGCGTCACCACTCCGACGCAGGATACTCAAATGGCTTATTAACACAGCAAGATGGCACTTATTTTGCCGACCTCGGAAGGATGAAAGGCTGAGTCAACCCACCTGATGATATTTCAATGGAACGACAGGGGTTCGAACTCGAGACCCTCAGATATAATGCCAGCCACCTTAACTGTTAAGCCAACACCAAGCTTCCTCCTGAGCCATACCTATTTCTAACCACTGTCTGATAAAAGTATCCTTTGTCTTCAGTCGTGTTACCTGTCGAGGTAGTTCTTGCCAGTGTTCCACACATAACTGAACATTGTTGTTGTCCTCCAGTACAGCGCCGTGGACACAAATCCCCTGTCCGTGTTCGTAATGCACCCCTTCTGGAACTTCCTCACGACGGTAAGTGGTTCTGCTTCCATTGCTGTTTGTTGAGGAGTAAACTGGGCCATCCCACACCCATGGCCAAATTGAGTTAAGTTAATTAAAATTATATTTTAAGGTCCATGTACCTTTGGCATTGTCTGAAGTTCTGAAGAAATTGGTTTAAGGCCAATACTGATCTTTGTTCAATGGGAATCTCAATTTTAAACAGCTTTTTTATTTATTTGATTTTTTTTTTTTCTCACAACTTGAATTAAATGGTGTTGGATAGCCCATTTGACTTCTTCGTGTCAATTTAAGACTTGATCGAATAACGTGGAAGGGACATCTTGTAAGGAGAATGCAGACATTAGGGAGGGTTGGGTGAAAAAATAGATTAAATGGATGTAACTGGAAGGGCTGGAGGGGTTGGGGGCTGAGGAAGGTGGAGGGGGGGGGCTGGTGGTCGAATGTATTGTTCAAATTGCCGATCATTTAAAATTGCGTATTCCAAAAGTTGTGCGAATAATATTTAGCTTGATGTTAATTGTACGTTCGAAAGCCCACTCCATGAATAGAAGTGCTTATTCGACAAAACGTCGCTTTAAGTGGTCTTGCAGGTTATCTTATCTACTCCGTAGTTGCTGTGATAATTGATCGATTTCCTTTTTATAAATACATATATATATATATATATTTATTTGTTGAATATTTTTGTGTCTTCAAGGAAAAACAAAATTCCCCTGAAAAAAAAAAAAAACAAAAAAAAAAAGGGAAGGTTTTTGTAACTGGCAAACACTTTGCCTTCAGTCGTTACTTGTGGAATATTTGAAAATTGCTTGTCCTGCTGTTTTGCAACAAAGGCTGTTTCTGTTCAAACTAGTTGCTGCCCACCTGGGTAGCTCCAAACCTGCTCACATTCCTGGGCTTCTTGCTTCTCATGCTCAACTACCTGCTGTTGGCTTACTTCGACTTTGACTTCTCCGCTTCAGGTACAGGCATTGCCCCTGCTGCATGAAATGCGTGATTGTGGGTGCGGAAAGGTTAGCGTCGACTTCTCCTTGCTTTACCACGGTGGTTATCGGACCTCGATTTTGATGTTCTGTTCTTTTCATCCATTGTCGTCGATGTGGGGTTTGAACCTGGAATCCCGGCATCGCGAGCTCATTGCTCGGATGGGAACAACAAGCCAATCAACCATAATCCTGTAGCTTTTAAAACCCATTTTCTGAATGAAGTGTGTTGTTTTACAATTTGCTCTTTACAACATGAGATGTATTCATCCTTTACACGTACAGCACATCTTGTGAGGCGAGTGCACTATGTATTTGGATGACAAGATCACCTTTGTTTGGAGTAATAACTAAAGACTCCAGAGCAGCTGATATGAGGATATCCAAATTGGTGCGTTTCACTGTGACGCATGATATGGACTACCTTCATACAAAGCTGCTCGCAGATATCCTTAATTATTTTAACCCAAATCGCTGCCATCAATGTAATTGACTCGAATCCTGTGTACACACCCAGTATCCAGGCAAGGAAGGGGGGGGGGAGGGGGGAGCGTGCTCACTGAAAATAACCCTGAAGAAAGAGAATCGTGAAGCTTGTGACTGTTTCGCAGCAAATGCTAATAATCATAATTTGAAGTTTTGATGATTGTATTACTTACTGTGTTGTAGTTCAGCTGGAGATGTAGAGGGAGCTCTTAAAAATATTGCACATGATTTTGTAACGCTTCCACTTGTCACTCATCCCCTCTCCCCCCTCCCTCCCCTCCAACTTTTGATCCCACGTTCGCAGCTCCGGATCAAAAGCATATTCCAGCTTGGATTTGGGTTGCCACTGGGATTCTCAATTTCACAGCATACACTTTGGGTAAGTTTTACTTCTCAGATGCCATGTACAATGTTTGCACAATGCAAGTTTTTCACACACCGGGCCAGTGATCGTTTCACCTTTTTACCCGACCAGACGGAGTGGACGGTAAGCAGGCTCGGCGCACAGTATCCAGCACCCCCTTGGGAGAGCTTTTCGACCACGGGTTGGACAGTTGGGCGTGTTGCCTGTTTGTAGCCACCGTCTATTCGGTGTTCAGCCGTGCCGGCAACAAGGGTGTTCCACCCGGCGTCCTGCTTGTCCTGCTGTACATCGTCTTGGCCACATTCACTCTGTCCCACGTTGAGAAGTACAACACGGGTGTCCTCTTCCTGCCGTGGGGTTATGACGTCAGCCAGCTGGTAAGAAAGCTACCTCGTGTTGAATGGTTGCTAATTTTATTTATTAGTCTATGAGGGGTGAGTTCAGGAAGTTCTTGGAACAAGATACACTGCTCCAAGAAATGCCATTCCATCGGGACCATACTCTGTGCAGAGCATTGGTGCTGCCTAAGCGGTCTCCTTGGCTATTGGAAACCATCCTGGACATGTCACCGCTCCAACACAGGATACCAGCAAGCTGGCACTCATTTTGCTGACCTCAGAAGGATGACAGGCATAGTCAACCCCAGCTGGTATTAATTCAACAGCCAAGTGGGTGTTGAACTCAGGATCCTCGGATCCCAAGCCCACCACCCTAACCATTAAGCCAACACCAGGCATAGAAATGCCATTGCTCTTTTGTTATCCCCATGCTTTTTGAAAAATAAATGGGGTCTGTCTGTCTGTCTGTCTCTGTCGCACCATTTCCTCAAACATATTGGGCAGAAATTCACCAAATTTGGTAATTAACGATCACCACGTGGAAAGAATGTGCAAGTGTCTTGTCATTTTTGGCACCGCCCCCTGCCCGGGGACAAAAAGTCAAATACTGGAAAATATAATAATTAGGGGCACATATTTTAAATGTTTAAAAATAAACTTTTTGTATTTAAATCAACATTGGGAGATGCATGGGATATGTATCGATGTTTTTATTTTTGACAGCCTCTTTTGAAAATAAAGGTTTGCTATGATTTTTGGTTTGCGGTCCTGATGTGAAATTTTCCCCTCTTTGTGATTCATAATCAAAGCTCTCGGCCTTTGTTGGAGGTGGCTTCAGGTGCAGTGGTGGGTTGCTTTGTTGACAGACTATCTCTGTGGTATTCATCACCACCGCATACTTGGGAGTGGAGACCTGGCATAAAGTCTTGCCATTTGGTATCCTGTACCGGGACGTATTTATCACGATGATTGTCGGTGAGTCTTCATCTGTCACACTCCCCTTCAGAACTTTTGAATGTATAGAATTCAAGGCACGTGGAAGAGCTAAGCTGCAGAAGGTTGTGGATTGATGGGTTAAGACGAGCTGAGAATGGATTAATAGAGTTCAGACTACCTTACTCCCATGCAATCTTGAGAAAAAGGATATCAGAAGGGTCTTTTAAACCCTTGCTTATTGTATTTCTGAGCACAATCTATATTTCTTACGACCTGCCATTTTGTCTGAATCTCGATCCCCAATGATGAGAGAACGAGCAGCAAATTTGATTGGTCGAGATGACGTCAAATGGCATATTTTGGCCAAGTCTTGCACAACTGGAGGGTTTTTTTGGAAGTGACAAAGTGATTTGTGTTCCAAGTGTAGAATTAAATTTAAATAAAATATAGATTTTAAAGGCTGCAGAATATATATATATATATATATATATATATATATATATATATATATATATATATATATATATATACTGTATATCTCTTTATCTCTATAATAATACCAAGCTTGCACACTAAAAACTCAGCTCGCCGTCACACAATCCCTATAAAATTGCTGTGGCACTTAGCGGACATGCCGACAATGTTTGGGAAGTCTTGGCGTTCCATAGTACCACTTGCATTTTGCACAATGCGTATTTTTGTCATTCCCCGTGTACGGTCTGTCGTCTGCTACCAACTATGTTGTACTGCTATCCCGTGCATGTGCACGGGTATTGCTAGTATATATATATATAATATATTTGGAAGTTTACCACCATTGATGCGCTGTCTTTTACACCGCCTTATTTAATGTGTTTGCATTAGTTCTTCATTCCTGTTGTTTGCCCTTTATGACATCCCTAAAAACAGTCTGTTTCCTGTTTGGAATATTTATCAATTTTGTTTGAGTGCCAGACATGCAAATTGACTTTTTTTAAACCTCGCTCATCTCTCCGCATGCGCGATCGGGATGAGATTCCATACAATTTGCCAAATCCAGCACCAAAATACTGATAAACTATAGGTTTGTGTTCTGCTTCATGTTCTACAGTGTTCAAAATATAAAATCCAATTGACATCTAGTTGTTCCTCGATCATAAACTGCTGACGTCTGTGGACAGATAGACAAACAGAAAATAAACCAATTGTTTAACCTTGCTTTTTGCTTCGTACGTGCGTGGGGTAAACTGATGCAAAATATATTACAATGGGAGTTTCTGTGGGGAAATGGGTGAGGGCTGAAGGAGAGTCGAAAGCAATCATGAGTTTGGTATGGGTGAAACGTTGAGGTCGTGAGGTGCAGCAATCTTTTAAGACTGCATGGAGGAACATGAAAGAACAAGCACAGAGGGGGTTTCACAGATGAGAGAAAAGCTGACTGAAAGTTGAGCATCCAGCTTTGACTGAGGGAGGTTCACCGTGTGCATGCAACCTGGGTATGGATAGAGGGAAAAGAGGGTTGGTGGAGTGAGGAAATATTAAACCAAGAGTCCACCAACGTGCTGGTGATGGACAAGAAGTAGACCTTGGGACTTTTTCCTCTTCCCAAGATCTGTTAATTCTAAAAAATATCGGGCTTTATCATCTGCAGGGTAGTGAGATGGAAAGAATCTGTACCAGTCTGACGTATGGAATAAAATTCCATGGTACTTCAGATAAAGGCTATAGGCAGCTTTAGGAGCCGGTTTGGAGATATGGTCCACCCAAGACGAGTTACGGTTGCTTGGCAGAGGAGCTGCAAATACTCTGCCTTCCAGAGATTGTCTATAGAAGTGTAGTGATTGGGGGGGGGGGGGTCAACAGCTGATCTTTATGGAAAGATAGAATGAGAGCATGGGATTTTCCTGTGTTGAAAGACATGTTCCTCGTAGCTGACAAACTAATGACGGTATTTCTTCATTATCTACAGCCAGCAATTCCATTCTCAGATGGGTGTTGTACTGATCTGCACAGGATGGAGGAGAGCAGTCATTCATGTGGAATAAGATTGGTCCCAAAATATTGCGATGCAGCATGCCAACGAGAAGGGGCGTAGCACAAGTGACACGATTTTCTTTTAGAAAAATAAATAATTACATACTCATTCAAGGAGGATTCCCCAAATACCATTGTCAGCCTGGCAATCAAGGCCATCTGTTGGACGATATCAAAGGCAAGAAATTGCCCTGACCCTCAGCGTGAGATTATGAAGCGTCCATTCATTGTTAACAAAGAAGAAGCAACGTGTCCATGGTTGATTCGCTGGGGCAGAAGTTGAAAAGTCAAAGTCCTCGATGAAAGGTAAGACTTGAGGACTGCAGCAATAATAGATTCCATCACGTCGATTACGATTGAGAAAATGCTGACCTCTTATCCAAATCTTTAACTTTTCTGCAATATAGTTGAGGGGATCAGTCTTGGCACCTTTTTCTTGTGGCTGGGGGTGACGGTGGTAACTATCTAACATTAAGGATGGCAATTTTCTGAGGGGATTCGAGAAGAGCAAGGAGAGATTGTGCTAAACTCCAGATTTTTTGAGGGTGAGCGCCAATACCACCGGATCCTGTTGCAGAAGATGTTTCAACATTGACTAAGAACTTTCAACTTTTGTGTGGGAGAAGTTCACCTGTTGTTGGGAGCAATGTGTGATTGGGGAAGGTGGAAGTAGGGATTTAGGGACTCCGGCTTTTTTTGACAGATATGTCAGATAGATATGACAGATATTTTTTTGACTCCCAGCTGTTTAGAGAAGCCAGGCTGTGGGGGGTAGGGGGGAGTGCAATATTGCATACATGTTGCTCTCTTCATATTTCATCCATGTGGGAGGTAAACTTGGGAGAGATTGTTACATTTTGTTTCACGATGTAGATTACACCTCCTCCCATCTTGATTCTCTCAATTTTTTAAAAAAACATTATTTTAAACTTTATCCCTTTTTAGGTCATCTCTTCGAGCATGACCTCAATAATATGGGTGTCGATGTCCTTCGATCCTTCCGTCCGTCCGTTCACAATGAAGTTGAAGCGGGAGATCTGGTCATTCGTGATCCTGATAGAGGTCGATGAGACGTACACAATGGTATGACTTTCAAGGTCAAGGTCACGAGGCCTTTGAAGTTGCGAAAATGACGATTTTCAAATTCTATCTCCTCCGCCATTTCTTGAGCGATCTTGAATTTGATTGTAGCATAAGAATCTATGGGACAATATCTAAATTTTGATCGGGCCGGATTTTCGATATTCGCTTTCGTTTTCGTGTCATGTGACTTCAAAGTTGGCAAAAAATGTGAAGATGACGATTTTCAAAATCTATCTCCTCCTACATTTCTCAAGCGATGTTGAATTTGATTGCGGCATATGAATCTATGGGACAATATCTAAATTTGATCAGGACGGATTTTCGAATTTCGCTTTCGTTTTCACGTCACGTGACTTCAAAGTTTGCAAAAACTGCCCTACCTTCAGGAGGCTATATATTTTCTGGCAGAGATGACCGTCACTCCCGCACGGGTGTATTTTTCATTTTTCTCCCTCATTCATTTCATTGCGATACTTGAACTATAATTGCTTAATATCTATTTATTTAATTTCAAAAATTAGGAATTTGTTTATTAGTCTCGCCCTGAAGAGGTTGCATGACTATTGGTGTGTGCGTGTGTTTCACTTTGATTTTTTTTCCCCTCAGCAACCGTTTGTCTGATTTTGAAACTTTAAACATTGGAGGGACTCCCCATGAATCATATTTTATTGATAACTCTGCTGTCCTCGGTCACATGGTATATCAGCCATATTTGATTAAAGGGAAAAATTTGGACATCTTTTTTTTTTTTCTCTTCAAAACTACTCAACAAAGAAAATTGGAACTTTGGCATATTTCAACTCTTCATTGTGTATATAGGGCGATAATGATGACGTCATCTTTGATGTGGTACTCCAGCCATAATTTGTTGAATCCTTATAATCATATGAAATTAATCGTTGAAAAATTTGAAACCTCATGTATCTGATCTATGATCCGATAGATGTGAGTGAAGAAGTAAATTTATGACATCGTCGGTCACGTGGTCTGGTGGCCATATTGGATTGAAAATAAAAACATAAAAAAAAATTTTTTGCCCAAGAACCGCTTAACAGACCGATGCAAAACTTCATACATATGATCGACCAGCCATGGGGAATATCGCTTGAATTTTTTTTTTCATAATCATTGATACAGTTTATTCTTAATGTGTGTTCAGTTAACGATGGTATTTTTGTTCAGAATGAACGTGCGAGGTGAGACTATGCACTCCACCAGGTGTTGTTCTAGGTTATCGTTTTTAGATCCTTATGGAGGATCTCTAAGTCTTACTCACGTTGTTGTTCTTGTGGACTTTTTTGTTTCACAGCCTACAGTTTTCATCGAAACTTCCTGAAACTTGGCATGTATATGTAAAAAAAAAAAATACCCTGCGCAGACAGTAACGATCTCCGATTTTGAAAATTCCTCCTAGAAAAAAAGTTATGACATCAAAATATCTCCGCTAATGGAAATCGCCTAAAAATTATCTCCGAAACTAGGCAAACTTTTTGAATTCTGTTTGCGGTAATCGAACAGGGCATTAGCAGAGATGAATTACCACACATATGATCCATCACTATGATGTCATATCAATTTTTATGACATCATTCCTATTTTTTGACTGTTTGTTTCACAACCCAGAGTTTTCATCGGATCTTCGTGAAACTTGCCATGTATATGCAGAAAGCCCACGCGCAGGCAGTAGCCATCTCCGATTTTGGAAATTCTTCCGAGAAAAAAAGTTGACATAATATCGCCGCTAATGGAAATCGCCTATACCATTATCTCCGAAACTAGGCAAGCTTTTTGAATTTTGTTTGTGGGAATCAAGCCGGGCATTAGCACAGATAATTTGTCGCAAACCTGATACATCACAATGACGTCATATTCGTTTTTATGACGTCATCATTAAGAGGACGAGGATCTTAGCTCATTCGAGCTTGTTTATTTTTATTTTCTTATTTCTTTGCCTCTGCCATTGAAAGTGGATGGAGGTTATGTTTTCACCCTCGTCTGCTTGCGTCTTTGTTTGTGAACAAAATATCTCAAAAACCTGTGGACTGGTTCGGACTGAATGTGGTGGAGAGCTTGCGTCTGTGACATGGACGAAATTATTAGATTTTGGTGAAGATCCGGATCTGGATTTGAGAATTTTTTTAAGTGATTTTTTTTCCCACCATTGAGAGATGGGGGTCAAAAACGACATGTAGCATGACATTTCAAAATGTTTGACATGGATTATGACAAAACCAGTGGAAGAGTTGGTTAGGTGACGAGAACAAGGAAATTAAATTTTAGTTCAGGTCCGAGTCCAGATCCGGCCTATTGGTGGGCTACAAAACGTAAACTAATCAGCTTGGCGGAGGTGTGCTCTCTACTGAGTGCCTTTCCAGTTTAAATATTTTGTTTTATTTTTAACTTATTTTTATTTGTTTATTAAAAAAATACACTGCACTTTGTTTTAATTTTCAGTGTAGCCAAGCATCACGTTCTAGGTCACTTCAGCTTTTAAAATCTTCAAAAAGAGTGCAATTTATTGTCGCATAATTTGTTTTTGTTCGGGCTTTGTTGACAGGATTTCCACTGTCCATGCCCTGTGTGTTTTTTTTTATTTATTTGCCATTTGAATCGAGTCTCCATGTTGATCTGTATTTCCCGTTGCTTCTCGTTCCAAGGACATGAGAAATCTGCACCACACAGATTTTTCTCACCTATGAAAAGGCAACATGCACTCTTGGATAATTGGTATTGAACCCGGCCGCATCAACCTCATATGATGTCATTTTATTTTGACCGTACCTTTTCAACGTATTCCTTTGGATAATGGATTGATGTTTGTTATCCCCGCCGCGTGGCGGAAGGGGGATATTGTTATCACGCGGGTCGTCCGGCTGGCTCGGCGTCAACATTTATAACTGTGTGTGATAACTCATAAACTGTTCGCCATATCGATTTGAAATTTGGGTCACACATGTACCACCTGAAAAGGAAGAACCCTATTGATTTTGGGTGTGGCCGGATCCAAGATGGCTGACTGGGGCGGCGTCAACATTTAGAGCTGTGAGTGCGATAACTCATAGCGAACGCAGTGAGCTTCATACTTAAGGCCCAGTCACACCTTGACGTTTTAGCCAGCGATGGCAACGTATTAAAATGTATGTAAAACGCTGGCTTACGTTGAACTTTTGATGTTTTTTTTTTTAAAGATTCGGACGTATTCATAGCGACTTGGTCTTATGTATAACGCATTGGTAACTACACAGAACGTTTCGTTGTGTTATAGATAACTTATACCAACGAATGCTGAACCTGTTGTCGGCCTACACAACCGATGCCCAACGATAGTCTAACTCAGGCATAGCGCGTTGCACGCATCGCCGACGATGTCGTGACGTAGCCTATTAAAAGGCTGACTCACAACGATTCGAATCATAACTGCCGTAGAAATGGAAGGGTTAAAATCGCGGTCACACCTTGGCGATCTTGCCAGCGTATGCCGACGTAACAAAAAGTGTGTCTAAAACGTTGGGGCACGTCGAATACGGTATGGGTAAGTTTGGTATGCGCGAGTAGAACGCTAAATACGCTATCATAAGTCGTAGTAAGTAGAGTACGTCAAGAAATTTTGAACATGTTCAAAATTTTACGACGTACTCTGCGTATGACACACGTTCCGCATGCGATGGGGATAAGTTTTACACACGATATGTGGACGCTTACACACGTCCACAAAGGCTACTTATAAGCTACTCATAAGTCGAAACACGTCGCGGTAATGTCTTTTTTACGCGAAACTTATTTCTAACTTATGTTTGACGTGCTTTGAACCAATTCTTTACGTAGTTCCAACACACATCGACCTTTGTAGACGTATTCCAATGACGTCTTCCGGTCGACAAAAAAAAAAAAAAATGAATGTGTTTCTCGCTTACAACTGCCATATAAAGACGTGTTCCCAGCGGTTTTGGGAATTGGTATATAAAAATGGTGTTCATAAAAGGGGAACCCAACAGTGTTTTCGAGTTCCTTTTTGAGTTGATGTCCATGTCAGCAGTATCAGTATCAGTATCAGTATCAGTATTAGTATTAGTAGTAGTTTGTTCATGTTGGCACTAGTAGGTGGGTGTGAGGGGGAGGGTGTGGGTTATGATGGATCATCCTTGCGTCCGCGTGTCCACGGGTAGGTTCATAGGCTGCCACTCAACGATTTAAATGGCTGCATCTCCACTATTGAAAGTAGACGCTTGTGCTCAACAATTGGATTTTTTTTACACTCAACGACTTTTAAACGGTACCACTCAGCTAGTTTCATTGCTTACAATGAACGATTTAAATTGCTGTCACTCGCCTTTGTTTTTTTGTTTTTTTGACGCTGGGGTTTGGAAATTTGAAGCGTTTCTTCTGAACGTGTTAAAACGCTCAAACTCAACTATTTTAAATAGACGCTGCCGATAGACAATTGGAATCATAGCCAAGCTAGACATCGAAGTGTGAACATCCTCGTCATGCCAAAGAAAAGTTTGAAGAATGCTGCAAATAAGTGTCCTGGCCGTGGCCGTGGACGCTGACGCAAGGACGATCCATTATACCGACGTCTTTCAGCCTATGAGTAACTTAAAAGCAACGTCTATAGACGTGTGGCAACGATCGCGTAATGTGCCAACAACAGGTTAATCATAGGTTAGAAATAAGTTTCGAATACGCTAAACATTACCTCGGCGTGTCTCAACTTATGATTAACTTACAAGTAGCATGTGTTGACGTCTGTCAACGATCGCAGACCGTGCCTACAACTTGTGGCCAGCGTAGCGGAACGTCTGAGTCATACGCCGGCATACGTCGTGAAATTTCAAGCATGAAAAAATTTGAGGACAACCGAAAAGTACAACGTACAACGACTTATGGTAACGTACTACGACGTATGCCAGCGTGCTCTTAATGTTATCAAAACTTACCCATAACGTATTCAACGTTTGCCAGTGTTTTAGAAAAAAAATTCAAAAATCGGCATACGTTGGCTAAAACGTCAAGGTGTGACCGGGCCTTTAACGCTTGCACGTGAGAGAATAGGAAACAACAACAACACAATACCCCTGGCTATTTGGAATCCGTGTTGTTAGCTATGACCTTTTGCTTCCGGTTGTTGTTAAACACTGTGCAGTGTATAAACACGATTGGGTTTTATTTCTATCTTGTGAATATTACTGAACGCGTGCACATGAGAGAATAGGAAACAACAAAAACAACACAATACCCTGGCAATTGTGAATCCGTGTCGTTGGCTATGACCATTTTACTTCCGCTTTTTTTTTTTTGTTTCTGGTTTTTGTCATGGGGAATGATGCATGCCGGGAGATCATGACCGGAAGTGCTTATTTATTTATTCAATTATTTTTTTTCCCAAAGTTAATTTTAATAGATATTCCCCACATCATCAAAAAAATTTTAATCATGATTTACATTATTTGTTCGCTGATCTCGAATCCAGGCTGAAGTAACCGGAAATTGTGTAAAAATCATCAGCTGTGCGGCGCTTACACGTACCACGGTATAGTTGGCAAGTATACAGTTGTGAACAAGTTTTATGTAAAGTCAGAAGCGAATGTAAGAAGAATTCTACGTTCGCTTATAGGCTTTGCCTATTCCATATTAAACTGTTCGCCATATCGATTTGAAATTTGGGTCACGTATGTACCACCTGAAAAGGAAGAACCCTATTGATTTTGGGCGTGGCCGGATCCAAGATGGCCGACTGGGGCGGCCATCTTGAAAAAAGTTTTTTGTAATAAATGGAAAACTACTTATCTGATTTCAATTATTTTTCAATGGTGGGGGATTCCCCATCTCTGATGGTATATATTTTTTTTATTTTTGACATCCCTCCATGTTGAAAGTGTGGGGTGGGTACAAGTCCTTCTGACACCCATAAACGTAGACTTCCATTGCAGGCTTGAGATCACTGCCCAATGGTTGGGATAGAGGTCGTGTGTGTGCCTTTTCCTTGCTTCATAAACCGTTTGGTCTGTTTTGAAAAGGCTGTTCGACCCAAACTCGACAGGAATTTGCTTCGTAATCGAATGAAGAATGCAACGTCGCGGTGTTTCCTTTGCTCTCGGCACAATGGCTACATTCTGCTTTGAATTTCCTCGTACCGGGACATTGCCAATGCTTGTACATTGCTCGCTAAACTTTACTTGCCAAGAGTGCACGGATGTACATTTACCTCGAGAAGAGGACCTCATGACGGTGTGATCACTTGGTGTTGCATTGCAGGATGTTTCACACTTTTTACAGTGCCTCAGAGTCTCCACAACATTTATGTGTGAGTTTGGAAATAAATAAATTGATTAATGGGAGTATTATAAATTTCATTTCTCTGTACAACCAAGAATACTGACCATCTCTGCATTTAGGGCCTCTTGTGCAGGGACGCTCAAGCACGGATCTGTGCTGGAGGCCACGCGGCCCCTCGTCTCCCCTGTGATGCTTATTGCTCTCAGCTCGGTGTGGTTCTTGCTCTCTCCTGAGGATGTGGGTCGAACTCACCTTCGCCTCTTCCTTTGGACAGTCGGGACTGTGTTCTCCAACATTGCTGTGAGTCGATTGCTTTTGCGCTTGTTGGGCTTGTTACAATACGACTCCTTTACCATTGGCTTGCTTTTTTTTTTGTATGGGCCACATGTAATCCCAGCTTATCCCAAGAGTATTCTATGGGTGACCCATCGAGATCGACTTTTGGCTGGCCGTGAAAGTTGAACCGCGGTAACCTTACGTGTCTACGTGTCTCGGTGACGATGCCATTCCAGTCAAGATGGCCGTGCTCGATTCTGCTGGGAAAAGGTCGTTGCCCTGTTTTAGGGCAGAGTAGCTTGAGCGTGGCCACAAACGTGGTCGTGCTCGTATTTTTGGGCCCGATGAGACCCAGTGGACGGAAGCGGTGTGTGCAAAAATTGTTCCGCTTCTCAGCCCTCTTAAAAGACAAGTATCAAGACTGCGATGCAGGGCTTTTCGGTGGTGTCGTCACGACAATAAATTGATGTCTAATGCAATGCAGCAGTTGTCAGGAGAGGTTTGAGAATAACCAATGACATGATGAAAATGAAATGGTACAATCGCAAAAGTGGTTTGTGTTTTGAAAACCATTAATGATTCATCGCGGAATCTGAATCGGAACTGAAAAGCCGAAACGGAGAGGGAGGGTAAATAACTTTTAAAACGACCCAAGAACACAGGAAATTTATCCCATCAAAGCCTTGCAATGGTTGCCCACCCATGGTTGTTTGTACTCGGTCTTTTTTAAAGCGAGTGTCAAGCAATGAAGCCGCCTGTACCGTTCTATTTTGGAACGACTCGGCCAGGGTTAGAACCGCTGACCTCCCAGACTCGGAGTGGACGCTCGAACCATTATGTCGCCGAGTCTGATGAATCGCTTTGACTGGAATGTAAAACGAGATAGCCGTTGAAATAGCCCTCCCTTTAACAGGAGTCAGTAAAGCACTTTTATTATTATGCCAGGTATACAGTGCAAAATTGCAAGGGGATGGTGGGTGATGGAAGGAAATATATATACAGTCAAAGCTCGTTACTATGCCACCTCGCTTCTATGCCACTCTCGCTATTATACCACTTTTGCTCGGTCCCGACAAAATTCAATACAAAATAAATTTACTATGCCACCCCCTACTCTCGCTACCATGCCACTACTGTGTGACTGTTAAAAGGCACGAGTCATGAAAAAGTCTGTATTGCGCAGTCCTCGATTATCACACTCACGTCCAAAGGCGAAGCGACAAACTACAGTGCAGCTGCGCACAACATAACTCAATACGTACGCGCATAGTCAGACTGTGTCAAAACACGCGATTCTTCTCCCCGATGCCAGCCACAACAAGCCAATCACAACACGCACAACGAGACACAAAAAAGCGCGAGCACATACACAGACACGCAGGCACACGTACAACAGTGACATCATTTTTTTTTCAAATTCAGCCCATAATGTCAGCTCAGAAACGCAAGTGAACCGACTTTACGCTGAAGGAGATCATCGATGCCGCGAAGAAGGAGCCGAATCAGTCCAAGTTGGCCAGGGAGATTAGCAAGAAATGGGGCGTCGAAGTTAAGAGAACCACCGTGAAGGGCATTCTCAGCAAGAAGGATGCAATCGAGGCTACAATCAAAGCTGGATTTCCATCGAAGCGCATGAAGTTGACACAGGCTCACGACCCGAAGCTTGATGAGGGAGTGCTCATGTGGCTGAAGCA
The DNA here is from genome assembly GCF_056783735.1 of Eptatretus burgeri. Taxonomy (NCBI): domain Eukaryota; kingdom Metazoa; phylum Chordata; class Myxini; order Myxiniformes; family Myxinidae; genus Eptatretus; species Eptatretus burgeri. The sequence goes on from NC_140971.1 coordinate 80,271,658, forward strand.
ATCAAGAGGACAGAATGTGCCTGTCAGCGGCGATCTGATCAAGGAGAAGGCGATGAAACTGGCCGAGCTGATGCACATCCCAGACTTCATGGCGAGCGACGGTTGGTTGGGCAATTTCAAGAAGCGCCACGGCATCACGTTCAAGACAGTGCAGGGCGAAGCTGGAGCGGTGGATTCGCAATCCCTTCTTGAGTGGCAACAACAGGTTCTCCGGCCCTTACTCGGGCAGTTCTCCGCAGACGACGTCTTCAACCTGGACGAGACTGGACTCTTCTGGCAGCTCCTTCCGAACAAGACCATGGCTTTCAGGGGAGAGCGGTGTACTGGAGGAAAGAAAAGCAAGCAAAGGATCACTCTTCTGGTTGGGGCAAACATGAGCGGCAGTGAGAAGTTCCCTCTTCTGGTGATTGGCAATTCCAAGAAACCCCGTGCCTTCAAGAACAAAGAGATCACGGTCAAGTACAAGTAGAACTCGAAGGCGTGGATGACGGCGGAGCTTTTCGAGGAGATGTTGCGTGCGTGGGACGGACGACTCGGCCAGCAGGGACGCAGAGTGCTGGTCTGTCTCGATAACTTCTCTGGCCACCCTCCCGAGCTCGAGCTGAACAACATCCAACTGGTCTTCTTCCCACCCAACACGACAGCCAATTCGCAACCAATGGATCAGGGAATCATAGAGAACATCAAGCGCCACTACAAGAAGCTCCTGCTATGCCGCCGGCTTGAGGCCATAGACGAGGGAAAGGAGTTCAAGTTCACGTTGCTCGACGCTCTACACGTCGCCCGGCGTGCTTGGGAGCAGGTCGGCAAGTCGACGATCAGGAAATGTTTCGCGAAGGCCAAGTTCATCGAAGAGGAGATCCAAACTGAGCCACAGGATGCGGAGCTGCCCGACATCTGGGAAGCTCTGCCTGCCGAGGAAAAGATGCAAGAGAACGAGGAGATCGAGCTGTCTGACTTTCTCGAAGCCGACGAGCGCCTCGCGACTGGCGGGTATTTCACGCTGGAGGAGATTCTGTGCAGTGAGGAGCCGGTGGAAAGCGAAGATGACGAGGTAACTGTCAAGGAGAGGAAATCGTTCCGTGCGAGGAAGCCCAGCGCGCTTGTAGCACCGTCCGGAAGTTCATGCAGCAGAGAAGCGGGAAGCCCGGTGTGATGCAAGCGTGCGATCGTCAAGACAACGAGATGCACGAGATCCGCCGAAAGAAGATGCGCCAGCCGACGATTCTTGAAAGCTTTGTGTGTCGTGAATTTCTCGCCATGCCATATGTTAGTGTGTGAACTCTGTTAGTGTGGGTATGTTCTCCGTTCGCTTAGCTTATACAACAGTCGTGCCTTTTACTTGCTGGAATAAATTTTGTCTAAAGATTAACTACAGATGGGTAACTTGAGAAAATAAGGCCGTTTTTACAAAATCTCGTTACTATGCCACTCTCGCTACTATGCCACTTTTGCTCGGTCCCGACGGGTGGCATAGTAACGAGCTTTGACTGTATATAGACCACGTGCACAAGCGAAAACATTGTCCCCACCTTTTGGGATGAGGGGGGGGTCAGGGGGAATTGTGTTTTGCCCATAACCTGACCCTGGGTACCCCAAACACATATGCAAAATTTGGTGGGGATTGGCCAAGCCATTTTCGATTATATAACAACACGTGCACACACTTGCCTTGTCCACCTTTACGTGTGCACCCTTGTGGGCAGGGGAGTTGGGGGAGGGTGGGGGGTGGGATTACATTATGCACACATGTACAGGCAAGCAGAAACTCGTAATGTACACCTGTTGCGGATTCATCATGTGAGTATTCACCAAAATATAACTGCTCTGGTTCAACTCGAATCGCAATACCGTCTTGGTTGATCTTGGTCTTCAACTTTGTCCCGTCCCTTGTTATCTCCGATCCATCCTGGAGGTGAAATGTCACCGCCAGACCACGTACGAAAATTCGGGATATCGGATCTCGAGGCAAGGTTTTGCTTTCAAACGAGGTCGTCGAATGTTGGTCTTCATCGTTGGCCTGTTTGATATTCCCATCTGAGTGCTGAGCTCAATGTGGTGGGCCTGGCTGATGCCTTAAACCGTACTTGTGATTTATCTAACGTTTAATATCCTCAGCCCAGAAATCATCTTCTTCTTGCGTACGGAAGCTTAGCTGCCGGGGTAGCTATCATTTCTTGGAAGCGCGACGGCGTTGCTGATGCAGTGCCCCTCTAACAGTACACACTGGTACTCATTTCACCGACCTCGGAAGGATGACAGGCTGAGTCAACCCCCTGGTGTATTAATTCAGCGGCCAACGGGGCTTGAACTCAGGACCCGAGGATCCCAAACCGCCACCCTAACCACTCAGCCAACACCAGGCTCTTGTCCCAGAAATATTCAAGCCCCTCCCCCGATACTTACCCCCACTTTCACACCTGGAAAGTGAGAAGGGTTTTGTCTGAAGCTTTATTCCATGCATGGCTGGGTTGTCTTACATCGATTTGATCCCTCGAGCACAGGTGAAAAATGCTGCTCAATGAAGCGCTGTTAAAAGGGTTGTTTCTCATCCCTGCAGACTCATCGTCGTCCTTTGAATCTGCCCCGACCCCCCCCCCCCCCAATTGAAATTCACCCTTCAAGTCCCAGTCAATCACATTGAGTTTTCTGTGAAGATGTATGAAAGTGGACTCAAGGATACCAAGCTGTTCTTTCCTGGAATTTTTTTTTCTCTCCCCATCTTGTGTACAAGCTGGTGCTACATTGTTGAGTGCACAGGATGCAAGTTGTGCCATTTGCATCAGCGGCACAGCTGCACCTCCACTAGCACGCGCTGCATACGAAAGATGATCAAGTGGCATTGTATATGCATTTGATACATTCTGGTGATGTCTGTGCTCGCACCACTGTTCTCATCCCCACTCCTCCCTGAGTGAATTTCAGTTAAATTGTTGGATTGAAATGACGTGTATGGGCCGACTGGCCTTCACGTGCGTCCCATTTCTTTGTGTTATGCCATGATGTAAAATTGTGACTTCTCCCTCCCCCTTCTCTGACAACCTGTTGTTGTTCCTTAGTGCCAACTGATTGTGAGCCAGATGAGCAGCACACGATGCCAAATGCTCAACATGCTCCTGCCGCCCCTGGCCTTGATCACACTTTTATCGTGCAACGGCTGGTTAGGTCGTGCAGAGCCTGCCACCCTCGTCGTCTACGCCATGATCGTCACGGTGCAGCATCTGCATTATGGTATCTGTGTGGTATGTAGGGGTGGTGGTTGCTTGAAAGAGGGGTGGGGGCGGGGGTTGGGTTGAATTTATAACCATTTTGTGGATCGGGAGTTTACAGTAATGAAGCAATGTTATCACATCTGACCACTATAGGACCTTTTCGTCGTGGTAACAGCCTTATGATCTCGTTTTGCAAATCCCATGAAGTTCCACATCTGGTTCCATAAACTTCCCGCATGCTCCACGATGCGGTGTTTTCTGTTGACACTGAATACTACGACGGCTACTAATCCACATGCCCAGCCATGGGGTGTAATAACCCTTTTGCACTTCATTCTGTTGGGACGGGGGGTTGGGGGGGACACAAGGTTAGGACAGGATTTTTTTTCTTTTTTTTGGCCGTGGTGCCAGCGATTGCTCACCTACTCTTCGTGAAGGAGTCGACACTGAATCGGAAGTTTTAATTAATGCGGTGTAGGTCTTCAATTGTGAAGCTTGGGGGAGGGGGGTGAGAAGGGCATTAAGCTGGCTATCCTATATGCAATCATGCGGTATCACAAGAGGAAGTTTTTGTGCTCACAAAGATCATGTGTGGTTGTGGTGTTGCAGGTGTGGCAGCTGAGCCGGCACTTCAACATCCGCACCTTCTCATTACAAAAGCCCAACTCTCGTTAGGCACCTGGTATGCACAACGGATGATCACTTGGCAAAGCCGGATTACAAACCGGGATGGAGATGCGTTGGCGAGTAAAAATTATAGGTCAAATTACAAATGATCTCATGCAGGTGGGAACTTTGTTTGTTTTTTTTTTCATGCTGTGAATCAATTGTTCATTTACCTGTTAAAGTGGGTCAAGCCATGGTAAAGTCAGTCTGGACAATGAAGTGCAAAATTGGGTTGTTTATACCAATTTGTGAGAGTGCCTCATGCCAAGCACTTTGCTTGTAATGTTACTTATCTACCTATGGGTGGTGCTGTGTTGTTGTCAAGTGTGACCTGAATGGTTGAAAGCATCCTGGAGCTGTGCTTGAGATGACCTCACCGACGTAAGATATTCTGCACACGGCAGTGTGGGTATTCGTTATTCAGATTTAAAGGACTTTATCCATTGGAGAGAATAGGTACATGGGTGTGGGTGGGGGGGGGGGTCAAATATTGACACAGTGGGGGATGAAGCACTGCATCATTGTCACAGCACGATAATCTTACTTATTTCTGGATCTTTCACAAGATCAGGCCGAAACATGACCAGCGTCATGTAAATGTGCACCGTGACCACCATCGTTTAGGGAGTAGTGAGAACGATGCGTTACGCACCAACTGGCTTTGCAGCCATGATCGTTGTCGATCCACGTTTTGACTGATGAAGTTGTCGCATTTCGAAGCGACTTCACCGTCACGTGGGCAACGAACTTTCAATGCAGTAGACTTTTGGACTTCAATGGTGTTGGGAGTTAACTTTATTTCGTTGTTTGTTTATTTATTTAATAAAAGAGTGTTTATCAGTGACTTATTTATGAAAATAAACTTGTTCTTCATACAGACCAATGTCGTCGTCAGGATCGTATGCAGCTTCACTGAACATGCGTCAACTGTAAATGGTCTCACATGAAGCAACCCACTGTAATCTCACCACCAGTTGGTGGCTTGTCCAAAATTGTGCACGGCTGCTCTTGAGCAAGCAAATCAGGACCGCTGGTCTTTTGAGAGAGAGAGAGGAAAAACATGTGGGTTTGTGAACTTTATTTAAAATAAAAAGTGGTCATAGAACACGTTACCCTGTGCAGTCTTGAGAAAAAGGACATGGGGACGGTCTTCATCTCTTGCTTTGTGTTCCCGAGCACGATCTATATTTCCGATGAGCCAAAATTTTTGTCCGAATCTCAATTATTCCCCAAAGTGGAGAGAACTCACGGCAAGTTTGTCAAGATGACGTAATGTTTTGTCAAAGTACAATATGTCCTCGATTTCCATTTGAGATGCTTTCGTGAAAACCAGAGTGTAAATCTAAAACGTTTTTCCCGTCGTCATGACGTTTGTTACCTCCGCCACCGAAGGTGAAGGAGGTTGTTTTCACCCCTTTCTGTTTGTCTGTGTGCAGGATATCTCAAAAAGTTGTGTATGGATCCGGATGAAATTTTGTGAACAGGTCAGGTGTGTGACGAGGATGAAATGAATAGATTTTGGTGAAGATCCGGATTCGGATCCGACAACTAGAATTTTCTTTTCAGTGATTCTTCACCATTGAGAGATAGGGCCAAAAACGATACCTCGCACGCTATCTCGTTGTGGATGGATTCAGATGAAACTTGGTGGACAGGTTGCATGTGTGACAAGGAAGAATTGTTTCAATTTTGGTGAAGATCCGGATCTGGATCTGGAGACTATAATTATTTCATTTCTTAAAGTGATTCTTCAACATTGAGAGATGGGGCCAAAAACTATTTAGTACTGTCGAGCATGATATTTCAAAAATGTATTGGGCTCGATATGTTCTCATAGATCAGGCATGATGTGGCGGAGGTGTGCGCTCTACCAAGTGCCCTTCTCGTTGAGGATGTGTTCCTGGGCAGTAATTTTCTGTCATCCCAAACTACCTAAAATGAATACTAAAGAGGTATGAACAATATAAATTCATACAGAACGTAAATATATGTATGAATAAGTTAATACGAAGGAAAGTAATTTAAGTAAATGGAGAACGTAGACGTTTATTTTAATAAGTTACTGCATGTAAATGCACACTGCACTCAGCAAAAATAGTGTGTAATGCATGTCTGCCTGTGAGGTTTGGGTGACAATTGGAGAGATGACAGACAGTGAGGCAGAGCTATCTGCCTCTTCTGATATCTGGCTGGTTTCATGCATGGCTGGCAAGGTTCCTTTTCTTGTTCGAGTTGATGGGGTTTCCTGATGTTTGAATAAGGGAAGAAGAGTGGACTGGATAGCTTTCTTCTTCTGCTTGACTGTAGCTCCTTGTAGCAGCAATTCCACTCGTGATGAAGGGTTTTGTTATGTGAAAGTTTTGCAAAATGTATTCTCAATGAAAGCAAATGGCCCAATAACAGACCACGTGTGACTGTAACCGAACACAAAACCGGTACTTGTTAGAGGAATTGAAACTGGATCCACCAAAAAAATTTTAAAAAATAATAATAATTAAAGATTGGGAGAGAGACAGAGACGAGGAGAAAATCTTGAACTCGAGTGTAGGATCCTGGATCAGGATCATTCAAGAAATGCCATAAAAAAACAAAATGAAGACATGACATGACAACAAAGGCCACAAAACGGTCAATGTACCTTTATGCCCATAACAGTATATCAGATATACAACATGTGTGAATTCTGTTATGTCCACAAAACAGTCACTGTACCTTTATGCCCATAACAGTATATCACATAAACGACATGCGTTAATTCTGTTATGGCCACAAAACAGTCACTGTACCTTTATGCCCATAACAGTATATCACATAAATGACATGCGTTAATTCTGTTATGGCCACAAAACAATCACTGTACCTTTATGCCCATAACAGTATATCACATAAACGACATGCGTTAATTCTGTTATGGCCACAAAACAATCACTGTACCTTTATGCCCATAACAATATATCACATAAACGACATGCGTTAATTCTGTTATGGCCACAAAACAGTCACTGTACCTTTATGCCCATAACAGTATATCACATAAATGACATGCGTTAATTCTGTTATGGCCACAAAACAATCACTGTACCTTTATGCCCATAACAGTATATCACATAAACAACATGCGTTAATTCTGTTATGGCCACAAAACAATCACTGTACCTTTATGCCCATAACAGTATATCACATAAACGACATGCGTTAATTCTGTTATGGCCACAAAACAATCACTGTACCTTTATGCCCATAACAGTATATCTCATAAACAACATGAGTTAATTCTGTTATGGCCACAAAACAATCACTGTACCTTTATGCCCATAACAGTATATCACATAAACAACATGCGTTAATTCTGTTATGGCCACAAAACAATCACTGTACCTTTATGCCCATAACAGTATATCACATAAACAACATGCGTTAATTCTGTTATGGCCACAAAACAATCACTGTACCTTTATGCCCATAACAGTATATCTCATAAACAACATGCGTTAATTCTGTTATGGCCACAAAACAATCACTGTACCTTTATGCCCATAACAGTATATCACATAAACGACATGCGTTAATTCTGTTATGGCCACAAAACAGTCACTGTACCTTTATGCCCATAACAGTATATCACATAAATGACATGCGTTAATTCTGTTATGGCCACAAAACAATCACTGTACCTTTATGCCCATAACAGTATATCACATAAACGACATGCGTTAATTCTGTTATGGCCACAAAACAATCACTGTACCTTTATGCCCATAACAATATATCACATAAACGACATGCGTTAATTCTGTTATGGCCACAAAACAGTCACTGTACCTTTATGCCCATAACAGTATATCACATAAATGACATGCGTTAATTCTGTTATGGCCACAAAACAATCACTGTACCTTTATGCCCATAACAGTATATCACATAAACAACATGCGTTAATTCTGTTATGGCCACAAAACAATCACTGTACCTTTATGCCCATAACAGTATATCACATAAACGACATGAGTTAATTCTGTTATGGCCACAAAACAGTCACTGTACCTTTATGCCCATAACAGTATATCACATAAACAACATGCGTTAATTCTGTTATGGCCACAAAACAATCACTGTACCTTTATGCCCATAACAGTATATCTCATAAACAACATGAGTTAATTCTGTTATGGCCACAAAACAATCACTGTACCTTTATGCCCATAACAATATATCACATAAACGACGCGTTAATTCTGTTATGGCCACAAAACAGTCACTGTACCTTTATGCCCATAACAGTATATCACATAAACAACATGAGTTAATTCTGTTATGGCCACAAAACAATCACTGTACCTTTATGCCCATAACAGTATATCACATAAACGACATGCGTTAATTCTGTTATGGCCACAAAACAATCACTGTACCTTTATGCCCATAACAGTATATCTCATAAACAACATGAGTTAATTCTGTTATGGCCACAAAACAATCACTGTACCTTTATGCCCATAACAGTATATCACATAAACGACATGCGTTAATTCTGTTATGGCCACAAAACAATCACTGTACCTTTATGCCCATAACAGTATATCTCATAAACAACATGAGTTAATTCTGTTATGGCCACAAAACAGTCACTGTACCTTTATGCCCATAACAGTATATCACATAAACAACATGCGTTAATTCTGTTATGGCCACAAAACAATCACTGTACCTTTATGCCCATAACAGTATATCACATAAACAACATGAGTTAATTCTGTTATGGCCACAAAACAGTCACTGTACCTTTATGCCCATAACAGTATATCACATAAACAACATGCGTTAATTCTGTTATGGCCACAAAACAATCACTGTACCTTTATGCCCATAACAGTATATCACATAAACAACATGAGTTAATTCTGTTATGGCCACAAAACAATCACTGTACCTTTATGCCCATAACAATATATCACATAAACGACATGCGTTAATTCTGTTATGGCCACAAAACAATCACTGTACCTTTATGCCCATAACAGTATATCTCATAAACAACATGAGTTAATTCTGTTATGGCCACAAAACAATCACTGTACCTTTATGCCCATAACAATATATCACATAAACGACATGCGTTAATTCTGTTATGGCCACAAAACAATCACTGTACCTTTATGCCCATAACAGTATATCACATAAACAACATGAGTTAATTCTGTTATGGCCACAAAACAGTCACTGTACCTTTATGCCTATAACAGTATATCACATAAACAACATGAGTTAATTCTGTTATGGCCACAAAACAATCACTGTACCTTTATGCCCATAACAGTATATCACATAAACGACATGCGTTAATTCTGTTATGGCCACAAAACAGTCACTGTACCTTTATGCCCATAACAGTATATCACATAAACAACATGAGTTAATTCTGTTATGGCCACAAAACAATCACTGTACCTTTATGCCCATAACAGTATATCACATAAACGACATGCGTTAATTCTGTTATGGCCACAAAACAATCACTGTACCTTTATGCCCATAACAGTATATCACATAAACGACATGCGTTAATTCTGTTATGGCCACAAAACAATCACTGTACCTTTATGCCCATAACAGTATATCTCATAAACAACATGAGTTAATTCTGTTATGGCCACAAAACAGTCACTGTACCTTTATGCCCATAACAGTATATCACATAAACAACATGCGTTAATTCTGTTATGGCCACAAAACAATCACTGTACCTTTATGCCCATAACAGTATATCACATAAACGACATGCGTTAATTCTGTTATGGCCACAAAACAATCACTGTACCTTTATGCCCATAACAGTATATCACATAAACGACATGCGTTAATTCTGTTATGGCCACAAAACAATCACTGTACCTTTATGCCCATAACAGTATATCACATAAACAACATGCGTTAATTCTGTTATGGCCACAAAACAATCACTGTACCTTTATGCCCATAACAGTATATCACATAAACGACATGCGTTAATTCTGTTATGGCCACAAAACAATCACTGTACCTTTATGCCCATAACAGTATATCTCATAAACAACATGAGTTAATTCTGTTATGGCCACAAAACAGTCACTGTACCTTTATGCCCATAACAGTATATCACATAAACAACATGCGTTAATTCTGTTATGGCCACAAAACAATCACTGTACCTTTATGCCCATAACAGTATATCACATAAACAACATGCGTTAATTCTGTTATGGCCACAAAACAATCACTGTACCTTTATGCCCATAACAGTATATCTCATAAACAACATGAGTTAATTCTGTTATGGCCACAAAACAATCACTGTACCTTTATGCCCATAACAGTATATCTCATAAACAACATGAGTTAATTCTGTTATGGCCACAAAACAATCACTGTACCTTTATGCCCATAACAGTATATCACATAAACAACATGCGTTAATTCTGTTATGGCCACAAAACAATCACTGTACCTTTATGCCCATAACAGTATATCACATAAACGACATGCGTTAATTCTGTTATGGCCACAAAACAGTCACTGTACCTTTATGCCCATAACAGTATATCACATAAATGACATGCGTTAATTCTGTTATGGCCACAAAACAATCACTGTACCTTTATGCCCATAACAGTATATCACATAAACGACATGCGTTAATTCTGTTATGGCCACAAAACAATCACTGTACCTTTATGCCCATAACAATATATCACATAAACGACATGCGTTAATTCTGTTATGGCCACAAAACAGTCACTGTACCTTTATGCCCATAACAGTATATCACATAAATGACATGCGTTAATTCTGTTATGGCCACAAAACAATCACTGTACCTTTATGCCCATAACAGTATATCACATAAACAACATGCGTTAATTCTGTTATGGCCACAAAACAATCACTGTACCTTTATGCCCATAACAGTATATCACATAAACGACATGCGTTAATTCTGTTATGGCCACAAAACAATCACTGTACCTTTATGCCCATAACAGTATATCTCATAAACAACATGAGTTAATTCTGTTATGGCCACAAAACAGTCACTGTACCTTTATGCCCATAACAGTATATCACATAAACGACATGCGTTAATTCTGTTATGGCCACAAAACAATCACTGTACCTTTATGCCCATAACAATATATCACATAAACGACGCGTTAATTCTGTTATGGCCACAAAACAGTCACTGTACCTTTATGCCCATAACAGTATATCACATAAACAACATGAGTTAATTCTGTTATGGCCACAAAACAATCACTGTACCTTTATGCCCATAACAGTATATCACATAAACGACATGCGTTAATTCTGTTATGGCCACAAAACAATCACTGTACCTTTATGCCCATAACAGTATATCTCATAAACAACATGAGTTAATTCTGTTATGGCCACAAAACAATCACTGTACCTTTATGCCCATAACAGTATATCACATAAACGACATGCGTTAATTCTGTTATGGCCACAAAACAATCACTGTACCTTTATGCCCATAACAGTATATCTCATAAACAACATGAGTTAATTCTGTTATGGCCACAAAACAGTCACTGTACCTTTATGCCCATAACAGTATATCACATAAACAACATGCGTTAATTCTGTTATGGCCACAAAACAATCACTGTACCTTTATGCCCATAACAGTATATCACATAAACAACATGAGTTAATTCTGTTATGGCCACAAAACAGTCACTGTACCTTTATGCCCATAACAGTATATCACATAAACAACATGCGTTAATTCTGTTATGGCCACAAAACAATCACTGTACCTTTATGCCCATAACAGTATATCACATAAACAACATGAGTTAATTCTGTTATGGCCACAAAACAATCACTGTACCTTTATGCCCATAACAATATATCACATAAACGACATGCGTTAATTCTGTTATGGCCACAAAACAATCACTGTACCTTTATGCCCATAACAGTATATCTCATAAACAACATGAGTTAATTCTGTTATGGCCACAAAACAATCACTGTACCTTTATGCCCATAACAATATATCACATAAACGACATGCGTTAATTCTGTTATGGCCACAAAACAATCACTGTACCTTTATGCCCATAACAGTATATCACATAAACAACATGAGTTAATTCTGTTATGGCCACAAAACAGTCACTGTACCTTTATGCCCATAACAGTATATCACATAAACAACATGCGTTAATTCTGTTATGGCCACAAAACAATCACTGTACCTTTATGCCCATAACAGTATATCACATAAACAACATGAGTTAATTCTGTTATGGCCACAAAACAATCACTGTACCTTTATGCCCATAACAATATATCACATAAACGACATGCGTTAATTCTGTTATGGCCACAAAACAATCACTGTACCTTTATGCCCATAACAGTATATCTCATAAACAACATGAGTTAATTCTGTTATGGCCACAAAACAATCACTGTACCTTTATGCCCATAACAATATATCACATAAACGACATGCGTTAATTCTGTTATGGCCACAAAACAATCACTGTACCTTTATGCCCATAACAGTATATCACATAAACAACATGAGTTAATTCTGTTATGGCCACAAAACAATCACTGTACCTTTATGCCCATAACAGTATATCACATAAACGACATGCGTTAATTCTGTTATGGCCACAAAACAATCACTGTACCTTTATGCCCATAACAGTATATCACATAAACAACATGAGTTAATTCTGTTATGGCCACAAAACAATCACTGTACCTTTATGCCCATAACAGTATATCTCATAAACAACATGAGTTAATTCTGTTATGGCCACAAAACAGTCACTGTACCTTTATGCCCATAACAGTATATCACATAAACAACATGCGTTAATTCTGTTATGGCCACAAAACAATCACTGTACCTTTATGCCCATAACAGTATATCACATAAACGACATGCGTTAATTCTGTTATGGCCACAAAACAATCACTGTACCTTTATGCCCATAACAGTATATCACATAAACGACATGCGTTAATTCTGTTATGGCCACAAAACAATCACTGTACCTTTATGCCCATAACAGTATATCACATAAACGACATGCGTTAATTCTGTTATGGCCACAAAACAGTCACTGTACCTTTATGCCCATAACAGTATATCTCATAAACAACATGAGTTAATTCTGTTATGGCCACAAAACAGTCACTGTACCTTTATGCCCATAACAGTATATCTCATAAACAACATGAGTTAATTCTGTTATGGCCACAAAACAGTCACTGTACCTTTATGCCCATAACAGTATATCTCATAAACAACATGCGTTAATTCTGTTATGGCCACAAAACAATCACTGTACCTTTATGCCCATAACAGTATATCACATAAACGACATGCGTTAATTCTGTTATGGCCACAAAACAGTCACTGTACCTTTATGCCCATAACAGTATATCACATAAACAACATGCGTTAATTCTGTTATGGCCACAAAACAATCACTGTACCTTTATGCCCATAACAGTATATCACATAAACAACATGCGTTAATTCTGTTATGGCCACAAAACAATCACTGTACCTTTATGCCCATAACAGTATATCACATAAACAACATGAGTTAATTCTGTTATGGCCACAAAACAGTCACTGTACCTTTATGCCCATAACAGTATATCACATAAACAACATGCGTTAATTCTGTTATGGCCACAAAACAATCACTGTACCTTTATGCCCATAACAGTATATCACATAAACAACATGAGTTAATTCTGTTATGGCCACAAAACAATCACTGTACCTTTATGCCCATAACAATATATCACATAAACGACATGCGTTAATTCTGTTATGGCCACAAAACAATCACTGTACCTTTATGCCCATAACAGTATATCTCATAAACAACATGAGTTAATTCTGTTATGGCCACAAAACAATCACTGTACCTTTATGCCCATAACAATATATCACATAAACGACATGCGTTAATTCTGTTATGGCCACAAAACAATCACTGTACCTTTATGCCCATAACAGTATATCTCATAAACAACATGAGTTAATTCTGTTATGGCCACAAAACAATCACTGTACCTTTATGCCCATAACAGTATATCACATAAACGACATGCGTTAATTCTGTTATGGCCACAAAACAATCACTGTACCTTTATGCCCATAACAGTATATCACATAAACAACATGAGTTAATTCTGTTATGGCCACAAAACAGTCACTGTACCTTTATGCCTATAACAGTATATCACATAAACAACATGCGTTAATTCTGTTATCTGCTCTGTGCCACAAATTCAAAGGCTTTTTTTTTCCATCTCAGTGATAACTCCATCTTTTATTGGTAATTAACCTTCCATTTCATCACCTCGGATCCCTTCACATATTTGAGAATTCTCGCCTCGTGCTCGAGCGTTGCCCCGATTGTAAACTGGTTAAGTACAAGGATAGCGAGCGTCAAATTTGCGAAAGTTTCTCCCTTATCTCGGACCGTTTTATGTCCAATTCCATTTCCAACGTAAGGGTCTTGCGTTTCTTTGATGCAAGAGCATCGCTTGCTCGTATTATCGATGCCTTCACTTCTCTGACACGTTGAGGGTCACGAAAACGCAAGCAAAGAGATTATGGCGCAGTTTTTCTGGGGAGAAGTTAAATCACCACTTGCGTGGTCCTTATTCCTCATTTTCGGATTTTCTAAGCTCCAACCCCCTGGGATTCATTGGAATAGTCGAGAAAACTCTCCTGGTGAACTTTTTTTCTAATCGGACAACATTTACCCTCCCTCATCGACCTTGAAGTTTCACTCTGAAAAAAAATAAATTGTTAGGGGGGCGGTGAGAAGAACGAGTAATACACATTACACAAACACACAGATGGACGTATCACATCAAAAGAGACGATTGGACATTACAGGAGCGTTTTAAAGTTCAGCACAGGTCGATATGTCGTCGTTCTAATGTCAGCCGCCCCGAGAAACTGAGGCTAAACTTCAAGGTCGATGAGGGAGGGGTAAATGTTGTCCGATTGGAAAAAAAAAAGTTCACCAGGAGAGTTTTCTCGACTATTCCAATGAATCCCAGGGGTTGGAGCTTAGAAAATCCGAAGTTGAGGAATAAGGACCACCCTAATCACCACCCCCATGAAAAAGTGTAAACAAAACCTTATGAAGCGTAAATCGATGTCCATAATTTGTCAATGGCGTTGAATCGAGGACTCCCTGTGTTGCTAAATTGGAGGTTCTTGCAAGTGCTAAAAAGGTGATGTGTGCTCTTTTAGAGTTCAAGTCCAGTATATAATTTGAAGTAAAAAAAACTTTGCAAATCTTCACCTTTTCTTGGGAAACTGTGGCTTCAGTTAATTTATGTCACAATGAAAGATGATCTATTGTGTTGGCACTGTGGTTTGCAGCATCACCTTTTCGTGTCTTCATGGAGCTTTGACTCACAGCATAAATAAACCTCCCATTCCATTACGTGTGGAGCAGCAGCAACGACCTTCTCCATCAATTTCACGGTAAGGGGGCGGGATGTTCCTGCTGAGTGTGATGTTCCGGTGACCCACCTCTTCCGTGGTGGATTGGCAAGCCCGTGGTCCCCAGGCCCACTCTTTGTTGCATTTGTCGCTCTTTTTATTTAGGGATTCCAAGAATGAGGAAATAAGTACAGTAAGGGTGTGTGTTGATGTCACCTCTTGCCAGGAGCCAAGGACGGTACACCTAGCATGCACAGCCAATCGGCAGCATCTGGTGACATGACGTCAAGCCACGTGATGCATAGTTCACTCTTGTCTGGGCATTTATCGATTACGCATAATGATAATGTTTGTGTCAATCATCTTCTTCTTTTGATCCTGTACTGTCTGGGTTCACAGCGAGTGATGGGGTACCATTTTCAACTTTATGTGACACGTAGTTTGGGAGGAGATGCAAAACTGACAGACAATGAATCTCTTATTATATTGACTCGCAGAAAAGCCCATCAAAATGACGGGTGACCCTTCTGCACTTTCACTCTTCAGCCTTGAAAACTCGGTCTAAACCCAAAATTACGTACAAAAATCTTTATTTACTTTGCTGGTGTCGAGCATAAAAGGCTGTCATAATGGCGGCTTGGAGATGTTTTATTAAAACCTCAAATGTATATCTATACTATATATATATTTATATATATATATATATATATATATATATATATATATATATATATTTATATATATATATTTATATATATATATATATATATATATTTTTTTTTTTTCTACTTTGTAGTATCAACATGTATTGCTTCCAAGACTTTTCTTTCCTCTGCATGTGTTGTAATTAAAACTTACCTTTGTTTCATCATAGACGGACGTGCTGTTTAGTGTTCAAATGTACAGAAAGTTAGAAGTCCTCTTTTGTTTAATGTAAAGTGGTTACATGATATTACGGCCAAATGTACAGTACAGTTACTTGGATTACATACAGGAAGCAATGCTTACTGCTTATGACGGACAAGCCTTTTGTATTTTCACAATATTCAGCCTTGAAAACTCAGGCTAAAACTAATATTACACACAAAAACCTTCATTTATTACAAAAATTGAACATCCCTTGATTTGGGTAGGGCTAAAACTGAAATCATGTATAACTAGAAGGGAATTCTTCGACGTCACCAGATATGCCTCTGTCCACATTATTACATCATTGTACATACTTTATTTAAATCTCTGAACCCAGATTCAAAATATTAAATAATTCTGGCTGCCAGACCATGTGTCCAATCAGATTTAAATTTAAAACATGTAGTCCACATGACGACTAGATCATGAATGTAAAGTTTCATGACAATCGATAAATCTTTTTTTTTTTAAAGATTTCCGTTGAATCCAACATGGCTGCCAGACCATGTGACATTAATTATTTGTGAACACCCTGGCATCCCCAATGTCTGGGGAACATGGGGGTGATTTTCCCCTTCATCTGTCAAACTGTTCTGGAGAAGATTTTTTTTTTTAAGGTTTATTCTTCAAAAAAAATCAGAACTGTCAAACCATGTGACCTATGATATCATAGGTGGAGAACTTTCTTCCTCATGGATAGGTGATCATACCTGTAAAGTTTTGCCTCTGTTCGGTCATTTTGGAGAATATTGTTACGGAAATGGCCCTTCGTATGCTGCCAAATATAGGATTAGCTCAGATCCCCCATTAAATGCATGTATAGCTAGGTTGTTTGGTAAAATGGACGTTATATGTGTGTCGGGAGGTGAAAGAGGCTGTATTATTGTTTGTGCGGTGGTGGTGAACGAGAGCTCCCTCTTCTTCTTCCCCATCCCGACGAGGCCCCGCCCAGTCGGCTCAGAGGGTGTGGCCAAAAAGAGGAAGTGAAACTGAGGGGAGGAGTTTTGTTGGCTTTGAAAAGGGGGAGGAGCGAGTGGTTTGAGGCAAGCGAACGTAAGAGAACTGTTAAAGAGAGAAAAGGGTTGAGTTTGGCAGAAGTAAAAAAACTGCAGTCGGTTGAGAAGGTGCTCGTGTGTCGAAGCGAGCGAACAAAGGCTTCGTAAAAAGAGTGCTGTGTGAAGAACAGTCGGGTTCTCGAGGCGTGCTCGGAGTCGCTTCGAAGCGAGCGAACGAAGGCTTCGTAAAACGGTTCAGTGTGTGGAAACAGTTGCTCTCGAGGCGCGCTCGTGTTTTTGAAGCGAGCGAACGAAGAGGGACAGTGTTGGATCTGCCGGGAGAGACGCTGAACCTGCCTGCACGTCGAGTCAGCATTTTTGGCAGTAAGAGAGGACTGAGTTGAGAAGTCGGGCTTTGAGGCGGGAAGGCAGGAGAGGAGACGACGGAGCCTCTGACAGTCCCTGCTCACACCAACGGCTCGACACGTTTGCCGATCTGCTTGCCGGAGGCCGGCACCTCGATTTGGGCCTTGTCTGGAGAACAGGCCAGGCCTGGATTTGTACGCTGGACCTTGAGAGATATCGGCTGAGGCCGATCGTTGATCTGGCGGTCTTGTGCTGTCGACCTTACGCGGGGTCAGAGCGCGCGGAGACCGCGTGCGTGAGGTCTGCGACAAAAGGAGGACGAGCGCCATTTTCCCACGTGGTGCATTCGAGCTGGGGCTCGAATCCGTGGACATCCACCTGTTGCGAGCGACATTCGTGCTTTTGACACTGTCCTCTCGTCCATGAGACATCACCAAGTACTCTGTCTTGTCTTGCATGCATGCTGTCTGTCTGTCTTTGTCTGCACGTTGTTTAAGGCATATCTCGGTAGCGACCCCCTCAAAACCTGTAGTCCGTGGTTCCCTAGTTAAGAACGGGTTGAGGATTGTTAATAAAACCATTGTCGTGAATGTTTTGCTTGTGTTGTGGTCCCCGATGTTCCCCAATAAATGTGGTTGATTAGGATGAAGTTTCCGCGATGGATTAATACGTGTCGCGTCGAGGAACCATCCGTTCGATTGGCATATAAAACCAAAAATGGTTACAGACTGGCAGAAAACGCTCGGCATCTGACACAACCAGTCTGCAACCAGGGGTTCTATTTCCCCAACTGGTAAGGTACAAGGATTACGTTGGTATCGCGATTGAAGACGCGTGACCCGAGGCCTGTGCCGATTCGGCCGGCGTTATAGATTGCGGTGGTGAAGGTGGTGCCAAGGACCGGATGAGAATCCCGCCACCCTGGATCCGTAACAATTGGTGTCAGGAGTGGGATATTTTGACCAGTGGGGCATTTCGCACCCCGGACATTGGTTACGAAAAAAAGAAACAGTCCAAATTTGATTTGATATTATGCTTTAGCGGATCGGAGGAAAAACTTGCAAATTATAAAGAAAATGGAGTCGCAAAATGGCGGCGCGGCTCCACTTTGGCGTGACACGAAGCGGGAGAGGGCGAATTATAGCGGAACGAATGGCACAACACGAGGCAGAGGCTCCCAGTCACCGGTTCAGACCACATGGTCGCGGCATGCGCCATGGCAGGACGACTGCGTGAACATTGGCAAGCTTCAGACACAATTGGGGGATGCCTTGGAAGAGGTGAGGAGTTTTGAAGATTATATAAAGGAGGTGCAAATTGAAGTGGACGAGGCACGATGGCACGCAGACGAGATTCAGAAAAAGGATGTGTACGGTGGGTCACAACAAGTGGCCGATATACGGGAACGTAGTTGGTGGCTGAAAGAGGACTTAGCCAAGAGTCGACGAACAATGTGGAAAAAAGAATTTAGTAGTGTTCTATACCCATAATTTGGAATATGAGAAGAGCAAACTGAACAAAAGAATAGAGGAAGAGCGGATTGGTATCTCCCAGGATAGGAAGAATGGAAAAGGAAAAATGTGAACACGATTTGGAATTGAAACAACTGAAGGAAGAGGTAAGATCAGGCAATCGGATAAGAGAAAGCCTCGAACAGAAGATAAAAAGAGGAGAGAAATCTCTGGAGCAAAGGAAGGAAGAATTGTTGGAAAAGTCAAGACAGTTCAAAGAACGACAGGGAGAAATGAGTAAAGTAGAGTGGAGTACCTATGAGTTGGAACAAGAGAAGAGCAAACTGAACGAAAGAATAGAGGAAGAGCAAATTAGTAATTCCCGGGATAGAGAGAACTTGGAAGAAGAATGGAAAACAAAGCTGGAAAAGGAAAAACGGAAACACGATTTGGAATTGAGACAACTGAAGCAAGAGGTAAGAACAGGCAATCAGGAAAGAGAAAGCCAAGAACGGAAGATAGAAAAAGAAAAGGAATATCAGGAACACCTAAAGGAATACAGTAAAAATAAAAATTACCCCCGTGTGGGGGTGATGGTCATCTCTATAATGTTTTTTACTATCATAATCGATGAACCGTTGCCAGATATCTCCTAAAATGATGGACGAGATAGGTTTTGAAAATGGCGACTTTCACAACTTTCGTGACCTTGACCCTGACCTCGAATATGGGGAAAAAATATGTCGTTGGGTATCACTCATCGACCTCTACCCACATACCAAATTTCCTCAAGATCGGAAGTAAAAAGTTTTCTTTGTACCGTGAGGTGTTTTTGACCATCTTCCAGGTTACGTGGTGGCCAAACGGGACGGAAATTCAAAAATCTGTCCGGTTAGATACAAGATAATATTTTTTACTGTCATAATCAATAAACAGTTGCCGAGTATCTTGTAGAATGGCAGACAAGATAGGTTTTGAAAATGGCGATTTTTTTTTTTATAACTTGTGTGACCTCGTGACCTTTACTCCGACCTTGAACCCGGACAAAAGTTATATCGTTGTGCAACACTCATCGACCTCTACCCACATTCTAAGTTTCATCAAGATCGGAAAGAAAAATTGTTGAAGGACGGAGGTACGGACGGACATTTGGTCCGGCTTTATTAGGTCATCTCGGAAGGATGACAGGCTGAGTCAACCCCCTGGTGTTAATTCAGCAGCAAACGGGGCTTGAACTCAGGACCCTGGGATCCCAAGCCACCACCCTAACCACTAAGCCAACACCAGGCTCAAGAACAAGAGAGACAGTGGGATAGAAAACAAAAAGAAAACGAATTTGAAACTGACCAACTCGAGGAGAGAGCAAAGTTGGAGTCTACGGAGATGGAAAAACTCCGGAAAGATAACGAACAACTAAAAAGGCTCGGAGAGGAAGAACGACTCAGATGGAAAAGAAAATGGAGCCAGGAAGTAGAACGGCACAATAATATGGGATGTGTGACATCACCACAGGGAGTAATGTTGGTGGTGCGGGACTTGATTGACATCACTCGTCGGATGACATCACAATTAGAGCAAACCCTGGTGAAGGAGACATTGAGGGAGCATATGGGGTTGTTGATGAATGAAATACATTTTGAGCAGGTCCAGCATGTGGAGCTAACAGCCCCGGAGGAGTGTGGCGAACCGATGATGAGCAACCTGCTGGAGAGAAGCGACTGGACCGAGGTGACTCTGAAACGAAGCAGGTACATGGGCACATGCATACATGGTGCGGACGAGGGGCTTAAGGTAGAAATTGAATTTGACATTGATGAAGAGACTGTCCGATGGGGTGCACGTATGCGTGACCCCTGAATGTGTGTGCCTGTGAACGAATGCTGTGAGCCCACAGTCCAGACTACAGCACCGGTATGTGCTGCTGAGGCCGAAGTGTGTGTGGGTACTCACCTGGCGGTCGAGAATGTAGCCTGGAGTGTGAGGCAGTTGGTCAGTTCACAGGCAAGGTTGAAGGTGTGGAATGTCAACACATAACCTTGGAATGTGTGCAGCCTGCTGTGTGTGGGAGTCCTGAGCATGGAATGAGTGGTGACATAGGAAATAGGTTTGAGGTGCAAGGGGAAATAGAAATGCCACCAGAACAGAACCTGAGCCAAGGGACGGAAACCATAATGGACAGCTCCGCAGGGGTTCTCACAGAGTTGGAGGTGCTGCATCCAGGAGCAGTTTTAGATTGGATTTTAATTTCTCTATTAGCCTCACAGGAACTTTGGAGTGGAGTGCAGATGAGTGGCAGGCGGCACTGGCATGTGTCACTTGGTCTTCAAACCTTTCTGAGCACACGAGTGGTTTGGCAAGCTGAGTGGGGTTTGTCTGTCTTCAGGGAGTTATGGAGAAGAGGGGAGGCTGCCTCCCTGATTTCTGTGAACCCTGGAGAAGAGGGGGAGGCCGTTCCACCGATTGGGGTTTACCTGACTTCCGCGAACCCTGGAGAAAAGGAGGGGGTAGATCACAGCCCCCATTGAGGTGTGACCCCCTTGAGCTGTGGCGGAAAGGCGGCGGGCTCATGTAATGGGTAATGAGGGATTCGTTCCCTCACTCCCCTTCCCATGAGCCAAAGAAGCAGGCCATATGGGGATGTGAAAATATTGATTGAGAGTTGTACCGAAAGTGATTGCAAATTGAGATGACAGAAGGCATGAGTGGCACGAGTGGATTTGGGTGATTATTTTTAAAAAAAAAAAAGTGGTGGAGACATTACAGGCAGAGCGTTAAACGCACCTGAAACAAGTGGATGACAAAGAGTGGCTTGTTTGAGGAAAGATTGAAATGCCTGGTTAGAACCATGCAAAGGTTCGTGAGGCTGGTGAAGAGATTTTGATGTCTCGTTTAAATTGTTGGAAATGAACGATTAGGGCAGTATGGAGGAGGCCAGCGGACGACGGACGTAGTGACAAATTAATTGGGGTTTGATGAAAAAGTGTACTGGTTAAATTTGATGACCAAGTGATATCTGAGGGACTGGTGTGTTTTTGTTTTCACATAAATGTGAAAGGTATTGGATGGTGTCATGGACTGGGTGTGCGGCACTGTGGAATGATGACTAAAGTGTTTGGGTGATTGTGCAGATGAGGAGAGTGAGTGCGAACAACGTAACCTGTCGGTAGGAATCTCTTCACCAAGTTAGTGCAGGTTAGGGGGACTGAGAGTATTCGACATGGATTCTGGCTGCTGTTTCATTGTGCAGGCGGACTGCGAGGGGTAGGTGCAGGCCAAGGTATGGGGACACTGGTTGGTAGTGTGACATGGTATGGGAAGTTGGTGAGTCGGGAAATATGGCAGCAGGGCTTTGGGGGTTCCTGGCAGGTGAAGGCTGTCAGAGGTACCAGGAGAGCACCGTAGGGTTCAGTGCCAGGAGAGCACAGTATAGGTGCTATGAGGGCACAGTATGGGGGCGAGAGAGAGCCACTCCTTCGTTAGGAGCGCCAGAAGCATGCTAAGGTGAACCCCGAGGTCGCTGAGTGTCCTCCACCCCCGATTGAAAGCAGGCAAAGAGGCCTAGTAGTAGTCACACTCCCCAGCCAGCGAGTTATGGCTGGCACCACCAAATGGAAAAAGACAAATAAGGGCCTAACCCAGGTTTGATAGAATGGAACAGTGTGCCAGGTCGGGAAAAATTGGTCGTCATTAGGATCATTCTAGCCATAGCAGGGTTTGTTGCATTGGCGAGAGCAAAAAGTGAATGGTTAGGTTCGATGGACTCTCCTCCGCACCATTCATGTGTGACACCTGGTACGAGTAGTGTTGAAGGGAGAATTTGTTAACAAGGGCCAGGCTAGGTCACCCTCTCCAAGTGCCAGAGAGGCCACCAGTATGTCATGAGCACACATCCACGAAGATAACAGTTGAGTAAGAAACGCACCATCCTGTCTGTAAAAGAAAAGAAAAAAAGAGGACAACCAAAATAAGTCCTGCCATAGCAAGTCGGGCAAGGAAGGTTATGGGTACACTCCAACTCACCTGGTCTAAGGTCATCACACCCATTTGCGTCCTCAAGAACACCTCCAAACTGCATTTGCTTACCATCTATCACCATGCCACCATTGCTGTGTCACCTGCTGTCAAATGCAGGCCTTGTTGCCTGCTGCTGCTTGCGAGTAGGCCATATGGACCGAAGCATTTTTGTGGGCCATTGAGGCCAAAGTGCTTTTGTGGGCCGTTGCGGCCGAAGATTCATGCCAATTTGTGGGCTCAGTGGGCCGAAGAACTCTTTGTGAGATTAGGCCACTGGGCCGACTGAACTCACCTGGTGAGAGGCCAATAAGGCCACGAAGTGAGGAAACCCTCAGGGGTGAATGGACGATACTGCCGGGAGGGGGCATGAAGGAGCGAACACGTGAAAGAACTTTGAATGTTCTGTTCCTATGCCAATATTGGTGTTAAAAGTCTAATTGAATGCCCTCCCATTCAAATTCATAATTAGAATGTTTCGTCGTATGCATTGAGTGTGAATTTGTTTGTTAGATTGGTGACCCAACACACTAGGATAGGTACATGCCAATCTTACTGTGACACTGGTTTTTGGAGTTAAGTGCTTCCCATGTTTTGGGTTAGAGTAAATGGGAGATCTGTGCTGTACGTTAGACAGGGCCATTGCCGTGGGCTGCCCCAGATGGAGGCTTGGGAGAAAGGTGGGGGTAGTGTTACGGAAATGACCCTTTGTATGCTGCTAAATATATGATTAGCTCAGATCTCCCATTAAATGCATGTATAGCTAGGTTGTTTGGTAAAATGGATGTTATATGTGTGTCGGGAGATGTAAGAGGCTGTATTATTGTTTGTGCAGTGGTGGTGGAACGGGAGCTCCCTCTTCTTCTTCCCCATCCCGGACGAGGCCCCGCCCAGTCGGCTCGGAGGGTGTGGCCAAAAAGAGGAAGCGAAGCTGAGGGGAGGAGTTTTGTCGGCTTCGAAAAGGGGGAGGAGCGAGTGGTTCGAGGCGAGCGAACGCAAGAACTGTAAAAGAGAGAAAAGGGTTGATTTTGGCAGAAGTAAAAACCTGCAGTCGGTTTAGAGGGTGCTCATGTGTCGAAGCGAGCGAACGAAGGCTTCGTAAGAAGAGTGCTGTGTGTGAAGAACAGTCGGGTTCTCGAGGCATGCTCGGAATCGCTTCGAAGTGAGCGAACGAACGCTTCGGAAAAAGGTTCGGTGTGTGGAAACAGTCGCTCTCGAAGCACGCTCGTGTTTTTGAAGCGAGCGAACAAAGAGGGACAGTGTTGGATCTGCCGGAAGAGACGCTGAACCTGCCTGCACGTCGAGTAAGCATTGTTGGCAGTAAGAGAGGACGGAGTTGAGAAGTCGGGCTTTGAGGCGGGAAGGCAGGAGAGGAGATGACTGAGCCTCTGACGGTCCCTACTTACATCAACGGCTCGACATGTTTGCCGATCCGCATGCCGGAGACCGGCACCTCGATTTGGGCCTTGTCTGGAGAACAGGCCAGGCCTAGATTTGTACGCTGGACCTTGAGAGAGATCGGCTGAGGCCCATCGTTGATCTGGCGGTCTTGTGCCGTCGACCTTGCGCGGGGTCAGAGCGCGCGGAGAACGCGTGCGTGAGGTCTGCGACAAAAGGAGGACGAGCGCCATTTTGCCACGCGGCGCATTCGAGCTGGGGCTCGAATCCGTGGACATCCACCTGTTGCGAGCGACATTCGTGCTTTTGACACCGTCCTCTCGTCCATGAGACATCACCAAGTACTCTGTCTTGTCTTGCATGCATGCTGTCTGTCTGTCTGTCTTTGTCTGCACGTTGTTTAAGGCATATCTCGGGAGCGACCCCCTCGAAACCTGTAGTCCATGGTTCCCTAGTTAGGAACAGGTTGAGGATTGTTAATAAAACCATTGTCGTGAATATTTTGATTGTGTTGTGGTCCCCGATGTTCCCCAATAAATGTGGTTGATTCGGATGAAGTTGCCGTGATGGATTAATTTGTGTCGCGTCGAGGAACGATCCGTTCGATTGTCATATAAAACCAAAAATGGTTACAGACTGGCAGAAAACGCTCGGCATCTGACACAACCAGTCTGTAACCAGGGGTTCTATTTCCCCAACTGGTAAGGTACAAGGATTACGTTGGTATCGCGATTGAAGATGCGTGACCCGAGGCCTGTGCCAAGCCGGCCGGCGTTATAAATCCTGGAGACGGCAGTGGTGAGGGTGGCGCCAAGGAACGGGTGAGAATCCCGCCACCCCGGATCCGTAACAATATATATCTTCTTCTTCTCTCAGCTGCTCCCGTTAGGGGTCGCCACAGCAGATCATCCATCTCCATTTCGCTCTATCCTCCACATCTTCCATTGACACTCCAACCACCCGCATGTCTGCTCTCTCTGCATCCATGAACCTTTTCTTTGGCCTTCCTCTTCTCCTCCTACCTGGCGGCTCCATCCTCAGCATCCTTCTCCCGATATACTCCGCTTCCCTCCTGTGCACATGTCCAAACCATCTCAATCTCGCCTCTCTCACTTTGTCTCCAAACCGTCCTACCTGCGCTGTCCCTCTAATATACTCATTCCTTATCCTGTCCATCCTCGTCACTCCCAACGAGAATCGCAGCATCTTTAACTCTGCCACCTCCAGCTCCGCTTCCTGTCTTTTTGTCAGCGCCACCCCCTCCAAACCATACAACATAGCTGGTCTCACTCCCGTCTTATATACTTTCCCCTTCACTCTTGCAGCTACCCTTCTGTCACAAATCACTCCTGCAACTCTTCTCCACCCAATCTATCCTGCCTGCACTCTTTTTCACTTCTCTACCACCCTCTCCGTTACTTTGGACAGTTGATCCCAAGTATTTAAACCCATCCACCTTCCCCACCTCAACTCCTTGCAACCACACCATACCACCACCCTCCCTCTCATTTACGCACATATACTCCGTCTTACTCTTACTAACTACCATTCCCCTTCTCTCCAGTGCGTACCTCCACCTCTCGAGGCTCGCCTCAGCCTGCTCCCTACTCTCCCTACAGACCATGATGTCATCCGCGAACATCATAGTCCATGGGGACTCCAGTCTGATCCTGTCCATCACCATTGCAAACAGGAAAGGGCTCAGAGTCGATCCTTGGTGCAATCCAACTTTTACCTTAAACCAGTCTGTCATTCCTACCGCACACCTCACCGCTGTCACACTGTCCTCATACTTCTCTACAACTCCCGACTTCCTCATACAATACCACAACTCTTCTCTTGGCACCCTATCGTAAGCTTTCTCTAAATCCACAAACACACAAAGTAACTCCTTCTGGCCTTCCCTATACTTCTCCATCAACATTCTCAAAGCAAACATCGCATCAGTGGTGCTCTTTCCTGGCATAAACCCATATTGCTGCTCACAGATCGTCACCTCTCCTCTCAACCCAGCTTCCACTACTCTTTCCCACAACTTCATGGTGTGGCTTAACAACTTTATCCCTCTGTAATTACCACAGCTCTGCACATCACCCTTGTTCTTGAAAATCAGAACCAGTACACTTAATCTCCACTCCTCTGGCATCCTCTCACTTTCCAAGATTTTATTAAACAATCTGGTTAAAAACCCCACTGCCATCTCTCCTAAACACTTCCATGCCTCCACTGGTATGTCATCTGGGCCAACCGCCTTTCCACTCTTCATCCTCTTCATAGCAGTCCTCACTTCATCCTTACTGATCCAACCCACTTCTTGATTTACTATCTCCACCTCTTCCAACCTTCTCTCTCTCTCATTTTCTTCATTCATCAGCTCCTCAAAGTACTCCATCCACCTTCTCAACACACTCTCCTCGCTTCTCAGCACATTCCCATTTGCATCCTTTATCACCTTAACCTGCAGCACATCCTTCCCAGCTCGGTCCCTCTGACTTGCCAATCGGTACAAATCCTTTTCCCCTTCTTTTGTATCCAACTTCTCATACAGCTCATCATATGCCTTTTCCTTAACCTTTGCCACCTCTCTTTTTGCTTTTCGTCGCCACTCCTTGTACTCCTGCCTACTTTCTTCATCTCTCTGACTATCCCACTTCTTTTTCACCAACCCCTTCTTCCTTATACTTTCCTGCACTTCCTCATTCCACCACCAAGTCTCCTTATCTTCCTTCCTCTGTCCAGATGTCACACCAAGTACCTTCCTAGCTATCTCCCTCACCACTTCTGCTGTAGTTGCCCAGTCATCCCACCCATCTTTACCACCATCCGACGCCTGTCTCGCCTCCTCCCTAAATTCCACGCAACAGTCTTCCTCCTTCAGCTTCCACCATCTGGTCCTTGGTTCAGCCGTCACTCTCTTCCTCAACCTCACCTCCAAAATCATCCTACAGCCCACCAATCGATGCTGTCGAGCTACACTCTCCCGTGCCACCACCTTACAGTCTCTAATCTCTTTCAGGTTGCATCTCCTGCTGAAGATGTAATCCACTTGTGTGCACTTTCCTCCACTCTTGTAAGTCACCCTGTGTTCCTTCTTCTTCTTGAAATACGTATTTACCACTGCCATTTCCATTCTTTTTGCGAACTCTACCACCATTTGCCCTTCCACATTCCTCTCGTTGAGACCGTACCTACCTATCACCTCCTCATCCTCTATTTCCTTCCCCAACATGCCCATTGAAATCTGCTCCAATCACCACTCTTTCATCCTTGGATACTCACTCCAGAAATCTTCTTTATACTCCATCTCACACCCCATATGTGGGGCATATGCACTGATGACATTCATCATCACCCCTTCAATTTCCAACTTCACACTCATCACTCGGTCTGACACTCTCCTCACCTCCAATACCCTCTTGACATAATCCTCCTTCAGGATTACCCCGACACCATTTCTCCTCCCATCCACACCATGGTAGAACATTTTGAAACCACCTCCATTGCTCCAACCCTTACTCCCCATCCACTTGGTCTCTTGTACACACAGTATGTCCAACTTTCTTCTCTCCATCATATCAGCCAACTCTCACTCTTTGCCAGTCATAGTCCCAACAATCAGAGTTCCAACTCTCAACTCCACACTTCTACCCTTCCCCCTCTCCCACTGCCTCCGGACTCACCTTCCTCGTCTCCTTCTCCTCCTTCGCCCAGCAGTAGCACTATTTCCACTGGTACCCTGCTGATCACCGGTACCGGTGGCGGTCGTTGGTAACCCGGGCCTCGACCGATCCGGTATGGAAATTCGTTTTGTTGTCCGCTTAATGATTTGGCATCGCTTTTTACCCCAGATGCCCTTCCTGACGCAACCCTGGTCGCCTCGTACGACACACAGGGATATAGTACACCTATTCTAACTGGGGCATACACCGGGCCTTGTACACTGGTACTCATTCCGCCGACCTCGGAAGGATGACAGGCTGAGTCAACCCCCTGGTGTATATACGACTGAATATACAGTCAACCCCCGCTTTATCGCGGTTCACCTATCGCGCCCCCGGCTCATCGCGGATTTTCCCTTGGATCGTAACTAATTTTTTCTGCGGATTCCCCCGGTATATCGTGGTAATAATATATAAAATATAAATTATTTAAGCAATAAATTATAACGCGTGGCGCTCGACCAGTAACACAACGCAAGAGACAAAGTTTCGCTTGTGAACTTCGAATATTTTCTACGTTTTTTTTTCTCCAAGCCCCACGATGCCGCCCAAACGCCCTGCACCTTCTAAGGCTTCTGGCAAGGAACCGAAGCGCCAGAGGAAGGTCCTGACGTTCCGGGAGAAGGTTAAGGTGCTCGATATATGCTTCGGGAAGGAAAAAGGTTTGCCGCCGTTGGACGAGCACTGCTCGTACCCAGCACCTCAAAACCGACCAGACCAGACGAGTCGATCTCCGGCACCTCAACCCAATCACTGCCAAACCGACCAGACCAGATGAGTCGATCTCAGGCACCTCAAACCCAAACCGACCAGACCAGACGAGTCAATTTTTTTGGGGGGGGAGAGGTCCATTCATCGCAGATTTTCACTTAGCGTGGGGAGGTTTGGGACATAACCCCCGCGAGAAACGGGGGATTACTGTGTGTGTATATATATATATATATATATATATATATATATATATATATATATATATATATATATATATATATATATATATATATATTTCTTCTTCTTCTTCTTCTCCTTTCGGCTGCTCCCGTGAGAGGTCGCCACAGCGGATCAACCGTCTCCATTTCGCTCTATCCTCCACATCTTCCATTGACACTCCAACCACCTGCATCCACCCGCATGTCCGCCCTCACCGCATCCATGAACCTCTTATTTGGCCTTCCTCTTCTCCTCCTGCCTGGCGGCTCCATCTTCAGCATCCTTCTCCCGATATACTCCGTTTCCCTCCTGTGCACATGTCCAAACCATCTCAATCTCACCTCTCTCACTTTGTCTCCAAACCGTCCGACCTGCGCTGTCCCTATAATATACTCGTTCCTGATCCTGTCCATCCTCGTCACTCCCAACGAGAATCGCAGCATCTTTAGCTCTGCCACCTCCAGCTCCGCTTCCTGTCTTGTTGTTGGTGCCACCGCCTCCAAACCATACAACATAGCTGGTCTCACTACCATCTTATATACTTTCCCCTTCACTCTTGCAGCTACCCTTCTGTCACAAATCACTCCTGCAACTCTTCTCCACCCACTCCATCCTGCCTGCACTCTCTTTTTCACTTCTCTCCCGCACTCTCCGTTACTTTGGACAGTTGATCCCAAGTATTTAAACCAATCCACCTTCCTCACCTCAACTCCTTGCAACCGCACCACACCACCACCCTTCCTCTCATTTACACACATGTACTCCGTCTTACTCCGACTGACTATCATTCCCCTTCTCTCCAGTGCGTACCTCCACCTCTCAAGGCTCGCCTCAGCCTGCTCCCTACTCTCCCTACAGATAATGATGTCATCCGCGAACATCATCGTCCATGGAGACTCCAGTCTGATCTCGTCCGTCAACCTGTCCATCACAATTGCAAACAGGAAAGGGCTCAGGGTCGATCCTTGGTGAAATCCCACTTTAACCTTAAACCGGTCCGTCATTCCTTCCGCACACCTCACCGCTGTCACACTGTCCTCATACACATCCTGCACAATCCTCACATACTTCTCCACCACTCCCGACTTCCTCATACAATGCCACAACTCCTCTCTTGGCGCCCTATCATAAGCTTTCTCAAAATCCACAAACACACAATGTAACTTCTTCTGGCCTTCCCTATACTTCTCCATCAACATTCTCAAAGCAAACATCGCATCAGTGGTGCTCTTTCGTGGCATAAACCCATATTGCTGCTCACAGATCGTCACCTCTCCTCTCAACCGAGCTTCCACTACTCTTTCCCACAACTTCATGTTGTGGCTTAACAACTCTATCCCTCTGAAATTTCCACAGCTCTGCACATCACCCTTGTTCTTGAAAATCGGAACCAGCACACTTGATCTTCACTCCTCTGGCATCCTCTCACTTTCCAAGACTTTATTAAACAATCCGGTTAACAACCCCACTGCCATCTCTCCTAAGCACTTCCTGTGCTGTCACGTGATTGGGTTTGCGTATATCGTGACTCGCCCGCTAGGGGTGGCAAGAATGTGCTTCTGGTCGCGCAATAAAGCGGAGTTGATGCTGGCACGCTTGCTTCTCGTGTTCCACTGCACCTCGTACACTCGTTCCTCCACTGGTATGTCATCTGGGCCAACTGCCTTTCCACTTTTCATCCTCTTCATAGCAGTCCTCACTTCATCCTTACTGATCCACCCCACTTCCTGATTCACTATCTCCACCTCTTCCAACCTTCTCTCTCTCATTTTCTTCATTCATCAGCTCCTCAGAGTACTCCATTCACCTTCTCAACACACTCTCCTCGCTCGTAAGCACATTCCCATTTATGTCCTTTATCACCCTAACCTGCAGCACATCCTTCCCAGGTCGGTCCCTCTGTCTTGCCAATCGGTATAAATCCTTTTCCCCTTCTTTTGTATCCAACTTCTCATACAGCTCGTCATTTGCCTTTTCCTTGGCCTTAGCCACCTCTTCTCTTTGCCTTTCGCCGCCACTCCTTGTACTCCTGCCTACTTTCTTCATCTCTCTGACTATCCCACTTCCTTTTTCACCAACCCCTTCTTCCTTATACTTTCCTGTACTTCCTCGTTCCACCACCAAGTCTCCTTATCTTCCTTCCTCTGTCCAGATGTCACACCAAGTACCTTCCTAGCTATCTCCCTCACAACTTCTGCTGTCGTTGCCCAATCATCCCACCCATCTTTACCACCATCCAACGCCTGTCTCACCTCCTCCCTAAATTTCACGCAACAGTCTTCCTCCTTCAGCTTCCA
This sequence comes from Eptatretus burgeri, assembly GCF_056783735.1. Taxonomy (NCBI): domain Eukaryota; kingdom Metazoa; phylum Chordata; class Myxini; order Myxiniformes; family Myxinidae; genus Eptatretus; species Eptatretus burgeri. Next base: position 80,303,112 of record NC_140971.1, read on the forward strand.
CCATCTGGTCCTTGGTTCAGCCCTCACTCTCTTCCTCAACCTCACCTCCAAAATCATCCTACAGACCACCAATCGATGCTGTCGAGCTACACTCTCCCCTGCCACCACCTTACAGTCTCGAATCTCTTTCAGGTTGCATCTCCTGCTTAAGATGTAATCCACCTGTGTGCACTTTCCTCCACTCTTGTATGTCACCCTGTGTTCCTCCTTCTTCTTGAAATACGTATTTACCACTGCCATTTCCATTCTTTTTGCAAACTCTACCACCATTTGCCCTTCCACATTTCTCTTGTTGAGACCGTACCGACCCATCACCTCCTCATCCTCTTTATTCCCTTTCCCAATATGCCCATTAAAATCTGCTCCAATCACCACTCTTTCATCCTTGGATACACTCTCCACCACTTCATCGAACTCACTCCAGAAATCTTCTTTATATTCCATCTCACACCCCATATGTGGGGCATATGCACTGATGACATTCATCATCACCCCTTCAATTTCCAACTTCACACTCATCACTCGGTCAGACACTCTCCTCACCCTCCAATATGCTCTTGACATAATCTTCCTTCAGGATTACCCCGACACCATTTCTCTTCCCATCCACACCATGGTAGAACAGTTTGAAACCACCTCCAATGCTCCTTACCTTACTCCCCATCCACTTGGTCTCTTGTACACACAGTATGTCTACCTTTCTTCTCTCCATCATATCAGCCAACTCTCGCCCTTTGCCAGTCATCGGCCCAACATTCAGAGTTCCAACTCTCACCTCCACACTTCTACCCTTCCCCCTCTCCCACTGCCTCTGGACTCGCCTTCCCCATCTCCTTCGCCCAGCAGTAGCACAATTTCCACCGGTACCCTGCTGACAAACGGTACCGGTGGCGGTCGTTGGTAACCCAGGCCTCGACCGATCCGGTATGGAAATTCGTTTTGTTGTCCGCATAATGATTTGGCATAGGTTTTTACGCCTGGTGCCCTTCCTGACGCAACCCTGGTCGCCTCTTACGACACACAGGGATATGGTACACCTATTTTAACCGGGGCATACACCGGGCCCAGTACACTGGTACTAATTTCGCCGACCTCGGAAGGATGACAGGCTGAGTCAACCCCCTGGTGTTATACGACTTGATATATATTACACATTACACGTACATATATTAATTCAGTGGCCCAACGGGGCTTGAACTCAGGACCTTTTGGGTCCCAAGAAGCTGCCCTAACCACTGCGCCAACACCAGGATATATATTGTCGCGGATTCGCGCCCGCCGGCGTGCGAACGGCCACGTAACTCGAATCGCGGCACGTCGCCCACCGGACGGACAATCCAGTCGTGACCCTCTCGGACTAACGCCGGGAACCAGTCACGGGTGGACCTTTCGGTCTCACCGCGATCGAGCCAATCGGCCCCCGCGTGGGATAGGGTTGCTCGCCAAATTCGACCTACCTAAGTACCCACACGGAGGGTAGACCGGGCGATCGCACCTCGCCGCAGGTCGACTTCGGACACGGGCCACTTAAGCGACCCGTTCCGTACTATCGGGATAACCGAGCGGTGTTATTCGTCGGCCTCGACGGTTCGATTAATTATCGGGCGTCTTAGCCCATGACCAACCCTTTACGTGAAGCAAGATGAGGATTCAATGAAAGAAATGACGAAGCGAAGCGGGAAAACAGTTCAATAATAAGCACATTTATTTCGCGATGAACGGAAAGCACACATATACAATTCCACCAAAAGCACATGGAAAAGAAGAAGACAAAAAGCAAATGCGACAATGCAGATCTAATACCGACTACGCGAGCACACGGCAACACTTATACAATTTTACTTCACAGACGGCGCCGACAACACATTCCCAAAGCAAAAGAAAAGAGAACCACCCTCCAGGATGAGGGGGGTAGGCGGGCCTGGGGCCGAGACCGTGTCGGGCCTACCCGTCTGATGATGAGACGCGGAGCGGCGGTGGTGCCTCAACTCCGCGGGCCTCTCGGACAGTGTCTGGTAGGGGGTGGGAAGGGGGCCCCCTTTTGTCGCACTATCTCAGCGCGGGGGGAAACAGGAGGGGGTTGCTGATGCTCGGGGAAAGGAGGATTTCACAAAATCGCGGGTCCCGCGACGAGCGTCTCCACCACGACCTCGGTCGCGCCGCCGGCCTTTCTCTCCGCAGTTCCCCGAATCCGACGCGAGCACCCCCTCGTCCGCCTTCGCCGCCGCCGCCTCTCCACAGCTCCGTCCTCTTCACTCCGACTCTGCGAACTCCCAACTGCACTGGACTGACGCTTCAACTCAACTCTTCCTCCGCTTCCAACTCAACTCTTCCTCCTGCGAACTGAACTGCTTTTCAACTTCCACTGGACTCGACTCGACTGACGAACGCAGTCGTTTTTATAAGCCCCGTGGCTTCGCTCCTTCATCTTTGACCCTCTGCCTCCGACCTTTCACCTCGCTCCCCATTGGCCCGAGGAAAAGTGGGCGTGAATGCTTTTTGATCCATGAATTTGCATATAGCGACCGCCCTCCAACGCCCTGGAGGCGGGGCCAAATCACCCCTCGCTCACCGATTGGACGGAACAAAAGTGGGCGTGAGTCGTTTTTGATCTGTTTTTCTGCGGAAAGTCCGCGATGCTTTTGAACACGCTGCTCGGTGCGCGCCCCGCATGAGTCCAGCATCGGTGCCCACGAGTGGCGCGAGATGACGGTGATGCGATGGTGGCGAGTTGTGACGGTAAAGGTTGTGGCGGTTGTGGTGAAGCGGCGTTGTGGTTGGTGGTTGTTGTTGTGATGGCTGTTGAGACGTGGTTGGTGGTGGTAATAATGGCGGTTGGTCCAAAATAAAGATAGCAAAAGAAAAACGGCTATCCTGAAGAGTCGCAGCCCGACTAATGACATTTATTCCCTCTCGACAACGGGTTTGGGCCTAACTACACATATACTTACTGAGATATCTCACCTCAGGGACCTGAATGGTGGTTTGCGAATTTGGTCAACCACAACAATATATATATATATATATATATATATATATATATATATATATATATATATATATATATATATATATATATTGTTGGGGTATTCGCGTCCGCCGGCGTGCTGACGGCCACGTAACTCGAATCGCGGCACGTCGCCCACCGGACGGACAATCCAGTCGTGACCCTCTCGGACTAACGCCGGGAACCAGTCACGGGTGGACCTTTCGGTCTCACCGCGATCGAGCCAATCAGCCCCCGCGTGGGATAGGGTTGCTCGCCAAATTCGACCTACCTAAGTACCCACGCGGAGGGTAGACCGGGCGACCGCACCTCGCCGCAGGTCGACTTCGGACACGGGCCACTTAAGCGACCCGTTCCGTACTATCAGAATAACCGAGCGGTGTTATCGTCGACCTCGACGGTTCGATTAATTTTCGGGCGTATTCAGCCCACTACCAACCCTTTACGTGAAGCAAGATGGGGATTCAATAGAGGAAAAGACGAAGCGAAGCGGGAAACAGTTCAACACAAAGCACATTTATTCGCGGCACACGGGAGCACACATATACAATTCCACCAAATGCACACAGAAAAGACACAATGTAATTTACACAAAAAGCAAATGTAAAAGCGAAAACACAATGCAGAGCTAATACCGACTACCGAGCACACGGCAACACTTATACAATTCTACTTCACAGACGGCGCCGACAACACATACCCAAAACCAAGGAAAAGAATACCCTCAAGGATGAGGCGGGCCTGAGGCCGAGACCGGGTCGCGCCTACCCGTCTGGTGATGAGACGCGGAGCGGCGATGGCGCCTCAACTCCGCGGGCCTCGCGGACAGTGTCTGGTAGGGGGTGGGAAAGGGGCCCCCTTGGTCGCACTATCTCAGCGCGGGGGGAAACAGGAGGGGGTTGCTGATGCTCGGGGCATAGAGGATTTTTATTATCCCGCGACGAGCGTCTCCACCTCGGCCAGGTCGCGCTGTCGGCCTCCCTGGGGTGCAGCTCCCTGCACGACGCGAGCACCCCCTCGTCTGCCCTCGCCGCCTCTCCACAGCTCCGTCCCCTCCGTTCCGACTCCAACGCACACGACGACCAGCTCCTTCTTGCTAACTCCACCGCCCGCGAAGTCTTGACTCTCTGTTTCCGACTCTCCGACTCTCCTACTCTCCGCCTCTCGACTCTCCTACTCTCCGCCTCTGGACTCTCTCGACTCTCTGGACTGACGAACACGGTCCTTTTATCAGCCCCGTAGCTTCGCCCTCTCATTTTTGACCCCCTCCCTTCGACCTTTCACCTCGCTCCCCATTGGCCCGAGAAAAAGTGGGCGTGAAGGCTTTTTGATCCATAAATTTGCATATATCGATCGCCCTGGGGGCGGGGCCAATTCGCCCCTCGCTCACCGATTGGACGGCAAAAAGTGGGCGTGTGTCGTTTTTGATCCGTTTTTGAAGCACAAAATCCGTGATTTTGTACACGCTGTTCGGCGCGCGCCCTGCACGAGTCCAACACCGGTACCCACAGCGGGGCAAGAACGGTGGCGATGCGACGGTAGCGAGGTGTGACGGGAAGGTCGTGGCGGTTGTGGTGAAGCGGCGTTGTGGTTGGTGGTTGATGTGGTGGTTGTGGTGGTAATTATGGCGGTTGGTCCAAAATAAAGATAGCAAAAGAAAAACGGCTATCCTGAAGAGTCGCAGCACGCATAAATGACATGTATTCCCACTAGACAACGGGTTTGGACCTAACTACACATGTACTTACCGAAATACCTCACCTAAGGGACCTGAATGGTGGTTTGCGAATTTGGTAACCACAACACTACCCCCTCCCCTTTTTACAGACTCGTCCCGAGTCGTCAAATTTTCGTGTGCCATCATGTGTAGTTTTCCCCTAGTACATTTTACCTACGGATCCCTGAGTGCGACATTCATGGTATTCGTGTCCCCAAAATAAATAACCTGAGGGCTGCGTAACTATCTAAACAAACTCACTCACACGGACGACTTAAATAAAATTGCCGGCGCTAGACAGACATGCCGGGGGGCGCACTCATATTTACAGTACATCTTAACCTTAAGTTACAAATTTTACACTAAACCATGGCCCAGGATCATTGAACTCTGCAAAAGAAAGCAGTTAGCAGGGAGCCAGGCTGCCCGCATGCAGTCTCTGGCTCAAACAATGCAGGTGACAGGGAACGTGGCTGGCTGCTCACACGCAGTCCAAGGCCTTCCCTTTTGAACTGAACGCAGTGAACCACAACGGTGCATGGGCTGCACAAACGCAGTCTCCGTGCCAGCTCAAGTGGCACACGTAATGAGCACAACGAATGGATGCATGAACACAAACACGGTGCACGGGCCGCCACTGCAGGCCCGTGTTGTAGCTGCCAACGGGGCAGTTCTCGCAGCTTGCAAACTGTTGCTTTTACGATCCTGGCGCACATGGCAATGAACAGGGGGGGGGGCAAAGCAAAATTGAACGGGGCTGGTGAACATGGGCAGTGGGCATTGCATGGCAAAGGTGAGCAGGCAAACACAGCCCGCAGAAGAAGGCCGCTGCAGGCAAACACAGCCGGCAGATGAACTGGCCGGCACAGGCCTTGAAGCAAAACACTGCCAGCCGATGGCACAGGCCTTGCAGCAAAACAACAGCTGCCGATGAAGTTGGCCGGCCTCCGCCTTGAAGCAAAACACGGCCAGCCGATGAAGTTGGCCAGCCTTTGCCGTTCAGTGGAGGTTGGTGGAGGGAGTGCGGTGGTGCTGGCCACTTGGAAGGCGGGCTCGGACCTACCTACCTGTCTCCCTCCCACCTATCGCCTTTGCCTGTCACTGTACATACCCACTCCCTTAATTTGTCAAACCCCAATTTAGCCCCAACTTATTTTTTTGTTGTTTTTATTTTTACTTCCCCACTATAAATCGTCCCCTAACCCCCTTTATCGTCCTTGTTCGGCTAACCTATCCTGTCACCTAGCCTACTCCCTACCCCTACGTTCCCTTCCCGGAGGGTAACAAGGGAGAGCTAACGTCCTGTGTCGAGGCCCAACGAAGCCTCAGAATGGCCTCCCCAGAGTTCGGCGATCTAACCCAAAGTGGGTCCAGCGGCCCACAACGACAGCGAGGGGATGGATGGTGCGGAGGGGTACATCTCCTAATCTACCCTAACCATTTAACTGTTAAACTACCCCGGGGCTTTCAACAAGCGCCTCTCGCTTAAACTATTGGTTCTAACAACCCAGATTCCCGTCGCCTGTGTTGGTGTCCTCACAATTTCGGGCCTCGCCCCCCAATTTTCTCTCTGTGCCCTCACACGGTCTCCTGGCTGGGACACGTGGCTCCCTTTGGCAGGCACGACCCTCTGCCGATTCTCCCGCTATGGCACCCCCGGGCACTACACTGCCTCCGAGCCTACCAGCTCCCCAACACCCGGGAGTGCCCCCATGGCACCTCCCCTGAAACGCACACGTGGCAGGCCGGCCTCCCGGGCCCCTTTCCGAGGGTCACCCGTGCCCACAACACTGCCCACGCGGCTAATGGCGCCCCGGGCCCCCGCACCAAGCAGGCGCACCCGTGCCCACTACTCTATCCCGGCCCCCCATGGGCCCATGGCCTACCGCGGCCGACTAGCCTGGTGCCCGGGGTACCCACTCAGCGATACTCACCTTTCGCAGCCACGCTCCCAAGCCCGTCAACAGGGCTCCTGCACCCCTCCAAATGGGTTTCGAGCCTACATTCCCACCAACAGCAAAACGACCTCCATTTTCAATTTGACTAACCCAGCTAACTCACTTTACTCTGACCCCGGGGTCCCTTGGGCGGGAGTCACTCCTCCCCCCAATCACTCATCGCACCATGCATTCCCCATTCGCTCCATTCACACAGACCCGCTGGCCTCACTCACTCATCATGTACTCGCCTCACAACTCTTCAATACACACACCGCTGAACTCTGCTATCCTTCTAACTACATCCCCTAACTAAGTCGTGCTCCCACGTCGTCCCTTATACTATAGCACGTTCCTTTTAACACTACGTTGCTAAGCTACGTCCCCTCTACACATTCACAAGTCTGTCACAGTCTCCAAATAAATCATTTTATTTCCCAACCTAAATCTGGCTACAATCCCTCTAACTAATCCATTCCACGGACTCCATGAGGACTTACCCCTGCCCCATGAAGTCGGTCTAACTAAGCTAACCCTTCCTCCTAACTAGTTTCCATCCTGTGCCCCGGCCAAGGGGGTCTTCCACCCCTTTGCCCAGGAATCCTGTGCACCCGAAAGTGAGGCTTGCTTTTTCTTTTTTTTTTTCATGCGCAGCACCTGCGCGGCAACTCGCGCACTTTGCACCTGCCCGTGACGTCATGCAGCTGCACGTGTTCCTCGTCCCTCCTTGGACGGTACCATCCGGCAGAGATACCCCTCCTGCCGGATTCCAACCACACGTGCAGCCATGACGTCACCGTGCGCAAAAAAAAACACAAGCCCCACGTCTCGAGGGGTTCCCCACGCGAACACATGTGCTTTGCCCGTTGGAGCTTAACACACACGATCGCGTGGAGAACCCGTCCGGTCCAAATCCATTTTCCTGCCTAAACTTTGTCCGTCCGCGGGATCGGCAAATCCACCGCGTGCGTTTCCGGACCGGGACTTCACTCTCGCAAGCGAGCACGTGGCGGTCTCGTGCGTTGCACAGCACGAACCGCGTGCTCACTGCTGGGTGAACCCGGCACGGTCCCCGAAATAGCTACAGCCGCTACTCGGCTTTCTTTCTTCTCATGTCGCCTTCGTCGCCATTCGACCCACGCACACCTGCGTGTTACGACGCACACAGTCCACTCCATCACATTCACACCGGGAGACGCGGCTGCGTGCTCCCGCATGCCAACCGACATCTCCCTCACATACCGCTCTCTCACACACACGGTCTCCCTTGCACACAGCGACCTTGCACACGGCCGTTCACTCACGCGTGCGGGGGAACTCACCCGCGGTGCCTCACTCGCACTCCGTGCCTCATCCACACACGCGGGGGCACTCACCCGCGGTGCCTCATCCACACACCGTCCCTCGCTCACTCACGCGGGGGCACTCAACCGCGGTGCCTCATCCACACTGGCCGTTTCATCCACACACACGGCCTCACTCACCCGCGGTGCCTCATCCACACTTCGTGCCTCACTCACACACGCGGGGGCACCCAACCGCGGTGTTTCACTCACACTGGCCGTTTCATCCACACCCACGGCCTCTTCCACACACGGTGCCTCATCCACACACGGCGTGCTGGGAAGCACGTACCCTGGCACCATCGCCACCACACCACTCACACACGGGGTCGCTTCCACACACGGGGACGCACTCACACCTTGCACCACACACACAGGGACAACCACACTGGGGATTCGTGTCCCCACAAGGGTCTCCGGGGCCTCTATACCCCCAAGCTCTCCGTGCACCCGTCCACAGCACCCGTCCTCTCAACCTCGCAAAACACGACCGAACTCACCTGGTCGTGACTCACCTCAAGGGGGCATACTCCCTCCCCTCGTTCCTGGAGGAGGACATCCAGGTGCTCGCACTGGGTCCCTACACGCTCCGCGAGCTCACCCCCATTGTCCTCCACTACCTCCGTGTGTGTGTGTGCGTCACTTACCCCGTCTGCATCGTGCAGTCTCTCCTCTATTTTTTCTGTCTCCCGTGTCTCTGCCAACTCGGTCACCTCTTCACCCTTTACCTCCCTTGTCTCAACTATTTTTATTTCCTTTGTCGTCACCTCGTGTCTCGTCTCACACGTTTTGGTCTCCCCATTTAATTCTTCCCTTTTGGTCACCGTCAATTCCTCTGTCACGACCCTCGCCCAACACGCCCCCTGAATTATTTTTTCACCCGCCTCCACCGCGGGCCTCTCAGCCGTTGCACCCCCTTCCAGCTCGTTTGCTTCTGCACGTGGAGTCGCCATTTTGAGTTCCCTGCTAACGGCCTTCATGCCCGCCTGCAGGCATCGGCCCATGTTCTGAGTCTCCCCCCGGAGCTTTTTCGTTTCTTCCTTCATGTTTGTTTCCATTTTAGTTTTCATGCGTTTTATTTCGTTTGTGAATGCATCTATTTTTTCGTTCATGTTCGCCAGCATGGTGAATAGCTGGGCTTTGTCGGGTGCGCTTGAGTGAGCCGTTTCGGCAGGGGTTGGGGAAGGGTTTTGGTGGAGAGGGGGGGGGAGGTGTCATACACCGCGGCCGCTGCCGCACCCATTTCGGGCTCTGGGTTCAGTTGGGCGAGTCCGTGTTCCTGCACAATCAACATTTCCTGCACGGGGATTCCATCCTGGACCATGGACTCTACATTACTACACATATACATTTCTAATACCCCCGGCTCCCGCTCGCCTTGAGACGCCATCTTGCTTCTCTTAAAGGGTTAATTTCGCTCGCTCGTAATTTGGAGGGAATCGGGGGTCGCTTCTCTCACCCCTGGACCGGTGTTGGGGTATTCGCGCCCGCCGGCGTGCTGACGGCCACGTAACTCGAATCGCGGCACGTCGCCCACCGGACGGACAATCCAGTCGTGACCCTCTCGGACTAACGCCGGGAACCAGTCACGGGTGGACCTTTCGGTCTCACCGCGATCGAGCCAATCAGCCCCCGCGTGGGATAGGGTTGCTCGCCAAATTCGACCTACCTAAGTACCCACGCGGAGGGTAGACCGGGCGATCGCACCTCGCCGCAGGTCGACTTCGGACACAGGCCACTTAAGCGACCCGTTCCGTACTATCGGGATAACCGAGCGGTGTTATCGTCGACCTCGACGGTTCGATTAATTATCGGGCGTATTCAGCCCACTACCAACCCTTTACGTGAAGCAAGATGGGGATTCAATAGAGGAAAAGACGAAGCGAAGCGGGAAACAGTTCAACACAAAGCACATTTATTCGCGGCACACGGGAGCACACATATACAATTCCACCAAATGCACACAGAAAAGACACAATGTAATTTACACAAAAAGCAAATGTAAAAGCGAAAACACAATGCAGAGCTAATACCGACTACCGAGCACACGGCAACACTTATACAATTCTACTTCACAGACGGCGCCGACAACACATACCCAAAACCAAGGAAAAGAATACCCTCAAGGATGAGGCGGGCCTGAGGCCGAGACCGGGTCGCGCCTACCCGTCTGGTGATGAGACGCGGAGCGGCGATGGCGCCTCAACTCCGCGGGCCTCGCGGACAGTGTCTGGTAGGGGGTGGGAAAGGGGCCCCCTTGGTCGCACTATCTCAGCGCGGGGGGAAACAGGAGGGGGTTGCTGATGCTCGGGGTATAGAGGATTTTTATTATCCCGCGACGAGCGTCTCCACCTCGGCCAGGTCGCGCTGTCGGCCTCCCTGGGGTGCAGCTCCCTGCACGACGCGAGCACCCCCTCGTCTGCCCTCGCCGCCTCTCCACAGCTCCGTCCCCTCCGTTCCGACTCCAACGCACACGACGACCAGCTCCTTCTTGCCAACTCCACCGCCCGCGAAGTCTTGACTCTCTGTTTCCGACTCTCCTACTCTCCTACTCTCCGCCTCTGGACTCTCTCGACTCTCTGGACTGACGAACACTGTCCTTTTATCAGCCCCGTAGCTTCGCCCTCTCATTTTTGCCCCCTCCCTTCGACCTTTCACCTTCTCATTCGCCCCCTCCCTTCGACCTTTCACCTCGCTCCCCATTGGCCCGAGAAAAAGTGGGCGTGAAGGCTTTTTGATCCATAAATTTGCATATATCGATCGCCCTGGGGGCGGGGCCAATTCGCCCCTCGCTCACCGATTGGACGGCAAAAAGTGGGCGTGTGTCGTTTTTGATCCGTTTTTGAAGCACAAAATCCGTGATTTTGTACACGCTGTTCGGCGCGCGCCCTGCACGAGTCCAACACCGGTACCCACAGCGGGGCAAGAACGGTGGCGATGCGACGGTTGCGAGGTGTGACGGGAAGGTCGTGGCGGTTGTGGTGAAGCGGCGTTGTGGTTGGTGGTTGATGTTGTGGTTGTGGTGGTAATCATGGCGGTTGGTCCAAAATAAAGATAGCAAAAGAAAAACGGCTATCCTGAAGAGTCGCAGCACGCATAAATGACATGTATTCCCACTAGACAACGGGTTTGGGCCTAACTACACATGTACTTACCGAAATACCTCACCTAAGGGACCTGAATGGTGGTTTGCGAATTTGGTAACCACAACAATATATATATATATATATATATATATATATATATATATATATATATATATATATATATATATATATATATATATATATATATATATATATATATATATGTATATATGTATATATATGTATATATGTATATATGTATATATATACACATACACATACACACACAAACAGCCTGGTGTTGATGCAGTGGTGAGGGCAGCGGCTTGGGATCCAAAAGGTTCTGAGTTCAAGCCCCGTTGGGCCACTGAATTAATACACCAGGGGGTTGACTCAGCCTGTCATCCTTCCGAGGTCGGTGAAATGAGTACCAGTATACTGGGCCGGTGTATACCCCGGTTAAAATAGGTGTACCATATCCCTGTGTCGTAAGAGGCGACCAGGGTTGCGTCAGGAAGGGCATCCGGCATAAAACGTGCCAAATCACTATGCGGATGATCCACTGTGGCGACCCCTGTCGGGAGCAGCCGAAAGAAGAAGAAGAAGAAGAAGATATATACAAACAAACAAACTGCTGAACCACCTGGCTGATGTCATCAATTTTTTTCCCCCCATAAAATTTAGCTTTAGATGACCCTCAAAAATTCATACTTCGGCCTTAGTTATTTTATAACTTGGTTTACGGATCCGCCGACGGTATATTTGCCGAAATGAAATATAAAACACATTTTTAGCCTTTTATATTTATACATTTTCCGCCGAAGGTGTAAAAGTTTCAAAACCCGAAATGTAAACGTCGGCATTTATTTTCAAAATATAATTTCGTGCGTGCGCGCCAAAATGCCGAGTCACCTTTAACCTAGCTGCGCAGTCGTCTTCGGTCCTGGTGTCTGAGCAGTGGCCAGCGTGGTTCAGATTGATTGTTGTTTCTGGGGCGAAAGTGATTGTTTGTTGTTTTTTTTTCTATACCTTGTCGAGGCTCGTGTTAGAGCTAACACACAACGCACATCAAGGGGGACATGAGATGAGAGGAGGGAGTGGGAAGGACAAAACAGTGGGGAACAGCGACATTAGGAGATCTGTGGAAGGGGTATGGGACGGGGAACACAAGATGGACATTACAGGGACTTTCAGGAAGGAAAGCAGGGTATTTGAAGGAAGTGGGCTTGGGTGGATTATCGGGGGTAGAAAAGATCGAGGATTTGGATGGGGGATGATAGGTGGTGGTGAACAGCTGTTTTGAAGTCCTGGAGGGAAGAATGGGAATTAATAGAGTGAGGGAGTTTATTCCAAAGGCGGGAAAAAAAGAAGAATGAAAGAGTGAAGGTGAGCAATGATTCGTGATTTTGGTAGTTTTACCAGAAGGGGGTTATTGGCCGACCTTGAGCGCCCTGCGGAAATGTGGTGGGGACAAATCTCAGAGAGAGCTGGGGGGGGGGGGTGAGGCTGGAGAGGAGACGGTAGAAGACAGAAAGACAACCGACCAACCTGCGGTGAATGAGTGAGGCCCACAGACTCAGCCTCATTGCAGGAGATGCCGTTGATCCAAAATGCCTTGGTTTCTACAGCGTGAAGCCAAGAAAGGTGGGAGGCAGGAGCACCAGCCCAGAGTGGAGAGCAGTACTCCATCAGGCTGCGGACAAAAGCTTTGTAAGTGGTCAGGAGCTCAGGTGGGCCGAGGAAGGACTTTGCACGACGGAGGATTCCCAATCGGCGACTGGCTTTGGAGGTGAGGTTTGAAATGTGACTTTCCCAGGAAAGGTCATGGCAGATAGTGAGACCTAGAAGCTTTAAATAAAGGACTTCTCCCAGAGGATTGTTGAGAAAGTGGATGGGGGGATTTTCTAAACGGTCCTTTCGAAGAGACATAGTGAGAGTGTGAGATTTGTCTGGATTGAAAGACATGTTCCACGTGTTGGACCAGTTTGTGATTTTATCCAGATCTGCAGTGAGTGAAGAAACTGCTGCTTGCCGATCTGAGGGATGACCGATGGTACGGCAGAGGGTGGAGTCATCAGCAAACAGATATAGAGGATTTTCCAGAGAGTCGGAGAGATCATTGATGAAAACCAGAAAGAGGACAGGGCCCAGAACGTTACCTTGAGGAACTCCAGCCTGGACAGGAAGAGGGGATGAAAGAACTCCATTTCGGGCTACACGGTGACTGCGACAGCAGAGGAAGTCTGCGAGCCATGAGTTCTTAAGAAGTATGTCAGCGGTATAAATTCGAGTGACTGTATTGGCGATTTGATCATGCAACATCTTGACGACGAATATTCTGGCCGAACTATTGCATCAATTCAGTGTAACAGCACGGATGATTCGAACGCTACTCTAGATCGTGCCGATTTTGTTTCTATCGAAAGTTGTACACCGCTGTTCGTATTGAAAGATTTTGGTGCCAAGTACATCAAAGTTTCCCTGCGAGATGCTGATATTCCGCCTTCAAAACGGACCAGAAATCAGCCTTTGATGTGCTCATGGGGGTGGGGAGACGGTACGATCAGATGCCCACTGAAAGCGAAGCTGGTTATGGCTCTGATTGACCGTTTTGACTCCGAGTAGGCACCTTTTTTAATCATATCCAGCACTCTGCACTGGTGTGCATGCACACATCTATGACCTGGACAGTAATTTTCTCAGCATTGTTTCCATTTGTTTGATGATCCAACAGGTTCCTATAAGAAAAACATGCCAGACTATATTGTAAAACCAAGTTTTAATCCTTCTTTATTGTTTTTCACATCAGATGATGCAGTGAACAATGGCATCCTGCATTTGAATGGTTTTCCATCTTCAATGTATTCTTAGATCCTCCTGGTCCGGGATTTATATTTATCCCCCCTCCCCCACCTACCCTTGTCTTTTCCAGGGAACATCCGAAAAAAAATTATAAAAATATATAATTTCTAAAAATTGAAATTATATTTATATTTCGACCGACCGACCCTACATTTTAGCTGAAGAACTGCATAAACCAAGTTATAAAATAACTAAGGCCTTATTGGATAAAGCATTTGACATGCAATTATGACATCATGCCGAAGCCACCTATGACATTGATGTGAATTTTTTAACCCACCTTGTTGTGATCGTTGAAGGATTCCACCTGGTCGATTGTGGAATCCTATTTGACTTCAGGCAGAGTTTAACGTTTGTCCGATTTGGTTATAAGATCCTGCATAAAACCCTATCGACACTGATAAAACCGATGTCCACACAAGTCCTTCCTTGTGAAACAATTTATTCTCTAATTATCCACCATACACTTTTCACCCTCTTAAAATGAACTTAAGAATCCCCATTGATTGCATTATTTGGTTCTATTTCATTTATTCTTACTTTAGTTAACAGTTAGGTCAGGTCAGGTATGGGAGCATGTGCCAGAACAGCGCGTCGCTGCGTCCACTTTCCGCCGGTACTCCTGGGGCCTCCGTCTGGCCATCCCCCCAGGCAGATGCCAGGCCCATCCCCATCTCCTTGATGATGGTCAACCTGCTGCAACCACGAGGCACGTGGTCAGCCCACTGGCCTCCTCCACTCATGAGACTCCCTCGCTGAGAGAATCTGGTGAGCAGGGATCAGCATCAGGAAAACGCGCCACATGTCCATACAGCCGCGACTGACTCGCACGGACTATGCAGGTAACAAATCTCATCCGAGTCTGTCTCAGCAACCGCTCGTTGGACACAAAATCTGACCAGCGATAGCCAAGGATTCTCCGAAGAGACCTGGTACCAAAGGAATTAAGTCTCCGTCTCAGATCCTTGGTCAGAGTTCAAGTCTCGCATCCATAGAGCAAGACTGGAAGTACCAAGGACGTGAAGACTTGGACTTTCGTCCTCCCGCACAGGTACCGGCAGTGCCACACCCCATGATCCAGTGAATCCATGACTCCCCAGGCCCGACCCAGACGTCTATTGACCTCTGACTCACAGCCAGCAGATTCGAGAGACCCGGAATAATTTAAGATTGAATAAATAAAGAGAAGAGTAAAATGGCAAAAGTAGTTTGTATTTGAAAATGAACAATATTAAGAGGCTGTATTGGGAAAGCAGGCTTTCAACCAGAGGAGAGAGCCCACAACAATGCAGCGTACAGAAAACGACCCTCGAATCCCAAACTGAAATAAGACACTTCACCAACCCTCATCTCTTTGTTGAACACGTGTCATTACTTGGCTGTTTCTGCTCTGCAGAAACCTCTGGCAAAAGAACGTGGTCTTTCATGGCTCGAATCCTACAAATCTGGCTCATTTGTGGTTTAAAAACCCGATGCTTGAATGAACCTTCCTGTACAAGCGTATGAGCAAGAAAACGGCTCAATTTCAGGATTTCAGGTTCTTGTGAAAAACGAAACAGGATTCGATCTGATGTTTGCATGATTATGGAATAAGACCATATTTGAAAGTTTCAGAGCTGTTTACATTGCCTGTCCTGTCTTGTTTTAAATTGGGGGGGGAGTAGGGGTGGGGGGAGTAGGGGTGGGGGGGAGTAGGGGTGGGGAGGGGTGTAGGGGTGGGGAGGGGAGTAGGGGTGGGGAGGGGAGTTAGGGGTGAGGAGGGTAGTTCATCATCTAACTATTAAACTTGAATTTGTGACAAGTAAATGTACAAGAACAGCTCGACACAGCAGGACCAAATAAACTACACCGAAACAAGTTACGTGTTGGACCCACATATTAAAAGAAAAGTCCTTTTGTACATCTTTTTGCGAGTGTCATTTATCTACAGGGAGCAGGTTATAGGCACGAGTTTATAAAGGCCACGCAGTCTGACCGCAGGAAATTCCATTCGACAAACATGACTCACTGCTGTGCTGGTCCGGTGGAGACTGGAACGGAAGACTGTGACGCCGCTATAGGGGATGCGGAACTAGCAGAACTCGTGGATGACCCTACATGCATGGTGAGGGAATGGGCAGGAGTGTTGGACGTGGCTACTGCCGCTGCGATGGTGGCGGATCCTTGGTCCATCTTGCTGATGTGCGTAATGAAGCGCAAGCGAAGCTGGAGCGCAGTTCTTAAGCTGCAAATCACCTTTTCTGTCTGAGGGGAGGATGGTTGGTTGTTATATGTAAGAGCTCATCACTCAATCACATTCTCTGTAAATGGGGTACAATCAGCAACTATGTTGGAAGCAAATCTCAATCGACATCAACCTACTGAGGGGTTAAACGAGTGAACGAATCACAGCACCCACCGTTTCCTTCACACTGTCTCCGGTAAACATGTACTTCACGTGGTACAGGAAATCGCAGATGGTGTCCATGCACGCCAAATGACTGCAATTCTGATCGACGGCTTGGAGCATCTCGTAGAACTCCGCTGCAATCTAACATGAAATCACACACAAACCACGACGTCAATCTACTTTATCTAGATCACAGGGTTCTCTTGAAATGCAAATACATAATTCGTATCTCGTGGTACCTTTCCTACAGCAATCGAAGGTCATGGAAGAGCTGAATGCCATAGGATGGAGGGTGAGACTGACAAAGGGGAAACAGGCCAGCAAGAATGCTCAGATGCACAATGGTAAAAGGAGAGTAGAAGGAAGTCAAAAACAGGTGTTTGGGTAGATTGAAGGAGTCATGAACGTAAAACACCTTTGGAAAATAATTCGTGGTGTGCATTGAGCAAATGCGTCACCTCCAGCATGCAGCGAGTTCGTTCCTGCTGGAACCTTGGGAGAAAAGGACCGACGAGGTGGTACACGTACAGCAGCTGGACCTCGGTCTTTACCAGGGGCTTCACGACCTCTTTAAGGAAGCTATGCAAAAATGAAGTGACAAGATTCATAGCTCCAGACTAAAAAATAAAAATAACAGGAAAATATTTTGAGATCGAACTGCTCTCAAACAGCAGAAACATACTCACTATTCTTTTTTTGTAGTAACAGTAATGTTGAGAAAAATATATTTTGATGAGAACGAAGGTCATTTCACCGACTCGACCATTTTAAAAATAAACTTCTTAGGAGATTTAAATGGCCAAATAGTGATAAACAACACAAGTTAAGAAACTAAATGAATTTCCTCAAATCCTAAACACCGACCAATCGTCCTTGTTGGGTAAACGACTCACAATGGAATGAGACTGAGCTGCCCGATACTTGAGTGGTGCCACACGGCATGTGCGAGGGCCAGCACGTAACTACAAAACATCTCGCTGTACGACTGGTGGCACGATGCGAAGTCGAAGAGCTGGAAGGGAAACGAGACCCAGTGGTGGTCGGCGACAAGCATGGGGCTGTTGAGCGCACTCACGATGCGCTCATTGAGCACCATCCAGTACGGTTCCTAGGTCACATGGGTGGGGGGAGGGGAGGGAAGCATGATCAAGGCTCGTCAGTGGCTCTAATTGATTGCTCCACGTCTGGCCTTCTGATCTTACTCTTGCAGAGAAGTTTGAAAAATCTGAAAATCTCGCTTTACTTGTTCAGTACACTTACAACACAACAATTCATTTCCTCCATTTTACTTCTGACGAGACTCGGATCGGAGCTTACGGGTAGAGCGGTGATGACGAGGCCGATGGCATTCATCCAGGCAGTGACATTTTCCCTTGGCACCAATGGTTGGCTTCAGGGAAGTAACAATGGAAGGGGGAGAAAGAAATAGCAACGTATTTGCGGTCGAGGTCAAGCAACATCTCAAATTGCAATGGAAGCTTTCCCAGATAAAAGAGAGACTTGAGTGATTTTATTCTACATATGAGCAAAACTGCCCGTCCCCTGACGAGACACGTTTAAGTTAATCTCTCAATCTAAATTCTTTCATGGACTTCAAAAAAGGTTAATCTAAAATTACATGGACATCATTTCAAAAGTGAATGTTGATCTTTGCCTGCGTGCGCAGATTTTCAAACGCAGCATGGGAAGCAGCTGCCATAAACAGGAGACAGGCAAACGCACAGAGAGACACCGGTTCGCAACATATATAAAACTGTATTTTTCTGTCCCCCTTCATAAAGACGATTTGATTAAGGTTCTCAAGGCCAATCTTTTAACATGACTGTTGAATATGGTCTATTTTAAGGATTAAAAAAAAACTGGAAAAACATTTTCTATAAAAGAATAATTACATCTTCTATTGGAAATTTAGACGGTGACTTGCAAACTGAGCCTCAAAGGCGGTGAACAGAAGCGTTTTTTTTTTAAATAACAATAAATACAAGACACAAGGAGGTGAAATTCGCTGCACATGATCTGCGAAGCGCACAGAGTAAAATGAGTGTTAATTTACATCCGTAGGACGTCTAATAAATAAATAAGATATAAGCACACCTGATTTTAGGCCGAGGCTTCAGACTTTGGCACATTCACGAGGCTGTACCAATCAAAATGAAATGTTCCAGAAGAAAAAGAAAAGTGTACATGTAGTGTTTTAAAATAATGCTTCTCCTTGCGCCAAAACATATCTTCCATTCTCCTTGAATATTTCGAATAAAATAACTCCAACCCAAGCTTGTTGCGAGGCAGTTGTCCTGAAACAACTTGCCTTTGCCTCATGGAAAGCAAATCCAACTGACGGTAATTTCAGTTCCTTCCATGAAGCTCGGAACAAGTGTGGCTCTACCCTCAGGAGAGCCAGAAAACAACATCTTTCGAAGCTCAAGTCTGAACTCTCAAACCTCTCCCTCCTCCAAATCCTGGTGGCGTCTAATTAAATCTGTTTCTGGTGTATGTTCCCACTCCATCCCCTCCCTCACCTCAAATGGCCACACTGCTGATACCGCATGTGAAAAGGCTGAATGCCTAAACTCGGTGTTTGCATCGAAATCTTGTGTCCAAACCCATCGCTTTCTGAACCCACCTTACCCAGTTGTACCGAACTGTCCCTGGACTCTGTGTCCTTTTCCTCTGACAAAGTGGAGAGCTTGCTGTCAAACCTCGACTCAGATTCTCCAACCAGCCCAGACAGCATCAGCCGTGTCCTAAAAACCTGCTCCTCTGCTCTTGCTCACCTTCTCTCTGTTCTATTCATGCTCATTTACTCAAGGTCATCTGCCATCTGATTGGAAGTCAGCAAACATTGCCGCCCTGCATAAAAAGGTGCAAAAACAGATCCCTGCAACTCCAGACCAATCAGCCTTCTCACAATCATCAGCAAGGTTCGGAATGAATCATCTCTTCAGCCATTAAATCCTTCCTCTTCTCCAATGGCTTGATTTCAGATCATCAATTTGGTTTCAGACCAGGTCACTCTACCCTGGATATGCTGCTTCTGCTCTCCCAACAATGGATGGAGGTCCTCAATGCCATATCCCGAGACATATCACGTGCTTTTGACACGGTCTGGCACCCTGCCCTGCTCACCAAACTCTCTTCCTATGGTATCCAAGGCCATCTCCACTCATGGCTCACAGACTTCCTCTCCTGTCAAGGCCAAAATGTGGCTCTAAAAGGAGTTCTTTCATCCCCTCTTCCTGTCCAGGCTGGAGTTCCTCAAAGCAGCGTTCTGGGCCCTGTTCTTTTTCTGGTTTTCATCAATGATCTCTCCGACTCTCTGGAAAATCCTCTTTATCTCTCTACTGATGACTCCACCCTCTGCCGTACCACCTGTCATCCCTCAGACCAGTATGCAGCAGCTTCTTCGCTCTGCAGATCTGGATAAAATCACAAACTGGTCCAACACGTGGAACATGTCTTTCAATCCGGACAAATCTCACACTCTCACTATGTCTCTCCGAAAGGACCGTTTGGGACCTCCCCCTCCCCATCTACTTTCTCAACAATCTACTGGAAGAAGTCCTTTCATTCCACCTTCTGGGTCTCACGATCTGCCATGATCTTTCCTGGGAAAGCCTCATTTCCAACCTGGCCTCCAAAGCTGGTTACTGACTGGGAATCCTCCGTTGTGAAAAGTCCTTCCTTGGCCCACCTGAGCTCCTGACCACTGACAAGGCTTTTGTCTGCAACCTGATGGAGTACTGCTCTCCCATCTCAGCTGGTACTCCTGCCTCTCACCTTTCTCAGCTTCACTGTGGAAACCAAGGCATTGCGAATCATTGGTATCTCCCACGGTGATGAGTCGTTGGGCCTCTCACTCTCTCACCGCAGGCAGGTCGGTGGTTTTTCTGGGTTCCACCGCCCCTCTCCCCCGCTCTGTCTGCGATATGTCCTCCCCCCCCTCCCCCTGCTCTGTCTGCCATATTTCTGCAGGGCACTCAAGGTCTGCCAGCAACCCCCTTCTGTTAAACTACCAAAATGGCAAATCACTGTTACCTTCACTCTTTCATTCTTCTTTTTCCCCACCTTGGGAATAAACTTCCACACACTCTTCAATCCCATTCTTCCCTTCACAACAAGTGTTCATCAGCACCTCTTATCTTCCCCCATCCAAAAAAAACCACAATGTTTTCTAACCCCGTTAATCCACACCAATTCCACCTCCTTCAAATTCCCTGCCTTCCTTCCTGAAAGTCCCTGTAATGTCCATCTTGTATTCCCCATGCTCCCCACCATATTCCTCTCCCTTCCACAGATCTCCTAATGTCTCTGTTCCCCACTGTTTCATCCTTCCCTCGTCTCCTGCCACCCCTCCCCCTTGTGCGTTGTGTGTTAGCTCTCATACAAGCCTTGACAATGTATGCAAATTCTTTTTTCTTTAAACCCGTCATTTTTGATGGACTTGTATATGAGTAGTCATAGACTTGTGCGTATTCAGCAGTTTTTGATTTTTTTTTTTTTAAATAGTGAAGGCTCGTGGAAGAGATTGTAAATATCTCATTTGCAGGACAGGTACATTTGGAGATGTCGCTGCACCTTTTCCATTGACTACAAGGAAATTGGTAGACAACAAATAAATGAACAATTAGATTGTATAAAGAGAATACATACACCATGCAGTCTTGAAAAGGACTTGGTGTGGAGCCAACTCTTGTTTTGTAAGGTTGTTTTTTTCTTTGATCCAATATGACTGCCAGACCACATTACCAATGACATCATCTTTATCAAACCATATTTCCCATGGGTAGTTGATCGATGAGTTGAATTTGGGAATTGATTGGTTAAGCGGTTTTTCCTCCGAAGATTTTCAAAGATTTTTCCTTTAGATCCAATTTGGCTGCAAGACCACGTGACACGTGATGGGCATTTTTATGAAAATCTTGTTCAAACTTCTAGTCAATCGGATGAAAATTGAGGATTTTAGAAAATTGGCCTAAGTTGACCTTTGGCCTATGTTGACCTAAAAAGAGTGACCGCTATATCACACGGTCATGTAACATGTGGTAAAGTTTCAATTTCCTCCACCGATCGCTTTTTGCTTCGCGAGCGCAGGGTAATAACGTATCGGATTTGAACCTTGGGGCCCGGCACCATGAGCTAACCTGCTCTGCTGGAAAGACCAAACAGGCCAATCCAAAAGCTTTTGCTACAAAATTGAGAGTTCAAACGATAAAATTATTTGTGTGCATAAAACCGACATGAACGTTTGACGACGGGTCTCTGTGGAACGTAATTTCTAAAACAGCTCGGAGTTGGCCATTACGACGACATCCCAATCGATGCCTCAACAGCGGCAGATCAGCATTCATCCACTGTGCATCAAACGATTTCATATGAACTGTGTGCAAGCACCCATTTAAAGCGGAAGCTCCTGTTGTTCTCACTAGCACACTACCGAGTAATAATGGACGCGACATAACCTCGAGAATTCGGGTCACGCTTACCTTTTGAGCACCACGTTGATAAGAGCATTGCCCACGTCTTTTGCCGGCACCGCAAGAGCCATGAGTTCCACACAAGTCACATGCAGGGCGTGTGCTGCGGGGTTTGGAAATTCATTGAATCTCCAGTCGCAGTTTGGGAAAGGTCCCGGAGACTTCCCGGCCATAGGTGCGGCGGCAAAAGCGTCAAGGACATGCAGGCGATTCTGACCGTGGCTGTAAAAACTGGTTCACCACATTTATTTTTCTGATGTGAAACTTCACTCCAAGTACGACTATAAAATCGTCTCTCACACTGAAAAATCATCGAGTATTCTTTGCTACTTCCTGAGATTGCAACCATCTTTGCATTGGGTAAATACTTGAGGAATGCAAACGAAAAAAGAGAGGTTACCATCACCATTTTGGTAAAACGACGCACAGGCTTATTCAAGCCAAGGATCATCGTTACATCACTCAAAACCGACACACGAGAGGCCGAAACGAAATAGTGAAGGATATTGTCAACAAGGCGCGCGATGAGCTTGCAGTAATATGAGTCGTCGGGTGTCCAGTTGCCCTCCTTCCGTGCGGTGTGATACATTTCGCTGAGGCACCAGCCCTGTGGGCGATTCTCCTTCTGAGCGCCGAGCACGGTCTGCACGAGCTTTCTTTTCAGGCTCGGCTGCTCACGTAGTTTTCGCTCGTAATAGTGGAATGTGTTGTAAAGGTAAGTGATGGGCCGGTCTAAAGGAGGGGGAGGCCTGGGATTAAGCATAAAAAATATGGAAACAACAGACAAACTAGAAAGAAAGGGGACAGTCAATCACATTCCATGACACCATTGTGCACGCTTTCACATATATTATGCTGTAGGATGTACCGATCTTTCTAATGACACATTCTTTTTGTTCTGTCACTAGAAACATTTGCTCTCTCCAGGAGCAGCTTGAGAGGAGTTGGGGAGGGGGGTTGGGGTAGAGGGCTGTCAGGTAGTTAGGTGGGTGAGGGCTGTCAGGTAGTTAGGTGACAATATCCGCAAACAAACAACCATTGGCCTTATGTGAGAGAGGTGGGGGAAAGGGGCATTGAGGGAGATGAAATTGTAATCCACCAATTACACCAACCGTGGAACTTGTACAGAGCTCCAAGGTGGTCGAGCAAGGTCTCCAGCGACTTTGCTACGGGTGGGAGTTCCAGGAAACGGTGGATGACAATGTCGAATACTGGCAGGAACCGAAGACACACGTTCCCAAAGTAGATAGGCAGGTATTGTGGCTGCACCGGGGTGGGTGGGCTCACCTGCTCCGTGAGACCCTCAAAGTACAGTTTCTCTGGATATTTCTGTGGTGGCAACATAAGCAATTGTCTGCAGGATAACCAAGCATTAAAGGTTCCAGGTAATATTGCCTTGGCCAATAAACCAAGTTTTAAAAGCAAAAGTTTATGCCTGGAGGATGAAGACCCACCTTATGATAGGCCATGTGCTTGGTGTGCCAATCATTCTGAAGCCAATGCTCAGGAGAGTTCTCCTTCACAAAGTCGTTGACTCGGTTCCGGAAGTCACTGGGTTTCAGCAGCAGCAGCTGGATGATGAAGAAGCACACTTGGGCCTCATTGCCTTCGTGGCAACGCAGCGCCTGCCTCCACAGATCAAGATCGCACCAAGCAAGATAAAGTGCGTTTTGCGGGACCGTCTATGGGTTTATATCCAGTTTCATCCCTCCCTGTTCATTCACCACTTCAGACTATCTTATGTGTTTAAAGCCTGTGCCTAACTATGATCTTTTCGGGTAGGCCGAGCCCTATGCGTTTGACTCCTCCCACCCACCCAAACAGTCAGCACAAACACCTCACAGTCCTTTCTTGTTCTGATGTTCTAATAAAAACAAAAACAGCAGTAAACTACAACGAGCAATCAAAGATAGCATACCCTCGCCCAGCATTGTTTTGTGTGGTTTTATGGTATGGATTTTATAGACGCACCCGCATTCTAATTGTACATACTTCATAGAGGTGCTCGGTTGAAAAAAAAAAGAGAAGGTGTACTACTGGCTACCACTAGGTGGCATTCGTAGCCTACGTTAGCACATTGTGTGTGGACAAACAGACAAACGTAACCAAATGTAATTCCCTCTCCTTTGGTGAGGGTAACAAGAGCGCACTCAGCAAAGTACATACCTCCACCAGGCCGAACACTTCATGTTTTGTATCCCACTGATAAGCCAGATCTGGATTTGGACCTGAACCAAAGTCCAATCAGCTTGTTCTAGTCACCCACCCAAATCATCCACAACTTTTTGAAATATCATCGTTTTTGGCCCCTTCTCTCAATGGTGAAGAATCACTTTTTGAAAATTCAAACAATCCTCGTATCCGGGTACGGATCTTCACCAAAATCTCACAAATTTGGACCACAAGGTCCAAATATTTTTTGCATTATATACCACAAAGGTCAAGCAAACAACTTTTAATGTATACCCTAATGGTGGTACTCAAAACGATTCATTTCAACTTTGCTTACTTGTCCCAATATTGTTGCTCTTGTCAAGGCCAAGACCTTTGATACTTGCATATATTCATGTCAGGAAGACCAATATGCAAAGTCACAGAGGCAATCCAATCGATGCCAGAGCCAAAGCATACCAGGCACAGGACGAGGCGGTCGAGGGTGACGATGTTGTACTTCCACACCATATCATTAAGGATTTCAATCCACCTGTTCACCTGCTGCCCTCCCACAGACGTGGAGAACTCATAGACGAGGAAGTCTGCGAAAGTGCGCACATGTGCAGAAAGTGCCCTTGCACCAATCCTTTCCAGCACTCTGTGTAAAGTGGGGGTGGGGGGAGGCACAGATCATACAAATATCGTAACTCCATCGTGCTGATCAAACATTCCTGCATTTCCTAACATTTTCTCAGTTATTTTTTTAACTCTTGAAGGAGAATCAAGCCAAGCAATTGCAGGTGGACCATCACTTGTAAGTAGCCAGACGGATGTGATCCGTCTCAAGAAGCATCTTCCATAAGAGGCAGAGGAAGAGAGGATGGGCACTGGCTGCAGTGAAGTGGTTCAGCAGGTCCACCTCGCTGGTCATTGCCTTCCATTTACGGTACTCTTCCTCCACATTCTTCTTCAAGTTTACGCGGTTCTCCTGGGCCACAGAGTTCTGCTTGAAGAAGGCCTGGAAACCCGCATACAGAGCGAGGCAGGTGTTTACACAGATGGGTTGACGTTAATTATTCAAAGCAATTTTTTTTGTCACCCAAACAAACAACCATTTATGATCATGACCTGCAGTGGTAGAGGGAAGCAGCTGAGTGTGTGTGAAGCCCAGTTGTGGGGTGTCAGGGTCATAATGGTTTGCAAGATATCCTTGCACCAGGTGCCTGGGGTCACATCCAAGTTGGCGTGCACGAGTTTCTCTGAGGGAAAGCATATGGAAGGATGGAACCTCTCAACGGGCAACAACAACAAAACGTGGTGCAATTAGTCGGTTCTAAGCTAGCCGATGGACTGGCTTACCGGTGACGTGTGTAGCCCGTGCTAGGGTCAGGATGAGGGCTCGGTTAAGTTCCTCTGAGCCGGTGGAGAGCAGCTGCTTGGGGTCGTTTAAGAAGCGTGAGAGCTGTGGCTGCACCTCAGAACTACCGAGGCCCGAAATCAGCCGTAAGGCTGTGCTTTCAACACTGCGAGGTGTGTGAACAAGAGATATTTTGGGGAAAAGGCTCGCAAACAACTAACCAAAAGGACAATAAGTGATGGTCAGCTTGAAGATGCATTTTAGAGATAAGTTACCACCTACACTTAAAAAAAACAAAAACATCATCTACATGAATCACCAAAACCCAACAAGCAGTTGTCAGTCATGATCGGATATTTCGTTCTCGTTGGATTCGTGAACATGACAAAAGAAACCAATAACTCAACTAATCCACGTAAAGGAGAAGGAAGTCTAAGAGAGACTCACCAGAGGTGAAGCTGGTTTTGGTTAGTCTGTGGTACGGCCGCAAGTGAGTGGAGGTGGCTGAGAAGCTGCACGCGGTAGTGGGGCTGGATGTGGTGCATACGGTAACTGAACATCTCGAGCAGGGTGTGCAGGATACCCCAGGCATGCGACTTGAACACGTTAGGAAGGAGCTGGCCTGTAACGCATAAACCTAAATTAATCAGGCGTTCGTTCCGCAAAAAAAAATTCACATAAAGTTACAAGTAGGTTGGCAACACTCACTGATAAAACCCTTTATTCCCAGAGACTCGATCTCCATGTAGACGAGCAAGCGACTGTACGTCTCTACGAGGGCCGGCGCCAAGGCGACAGAAGATTTGGCGTGTGCCAGCTTTATGACGCGTGTCGCGATGCTGTGGATTAAACTGCAAATGAAATGGTAGAAACTGAGCTTTCATTGTTACTCAATGGAACTTCAGTCACCTTTTAACCGTTACAATTATTGACTTAAAACTTTCAAAGATTGTTTGTTTGTGGACATGTTGAATGACAATGCTAATCGACACTGGATCTGCAGAGGTAAAGTTCCAATGCTGCATGTTTTTAATCACTCGATACACCTTGCAGTTAAAGATATGCAAACAAGGTTTCAAACATCGAATCATGTACTTTTTAACTTGTCCTATCGATTTATTTATACCACGTTGCCTAATTGACAGAAGATAGGGACGTGAATGAAGTTACTTGGAAAACAAGTTAACTTCAAATACAAGGCCTGCATTTTCTCATTGCCTTTCCTTTTATGAAATACAAGATTGAACCGATTTCTAATAAATCAATAATCTGCTTTCTTTGAATATAAAAGACAATGCAAGCAGCCTGTAGTGGCAGCACACCTCATTTTGGCATGAACCGTAAGCGAATCCAGGAGGTTCATGGGCAGTGGTGTGGTGGAACCAGATGCCATTGAGCTGGAGCCAGGCAGGGTCACAGTTGACTTTATGTTACCGTAGATCGTCTCGACGAGGACGCCCATAGGCAAAGGGAAGTACTCGGAATTTGTGGAAAAGGCATTGCAGAGCAGTGCGATTTTGTAATCGATCATGGTGAGGTTTTTGTTGCGCAGGCTCTGCTGTAAGAAGCTGGGGGAGAGCGGGCAAGAAATAAGTCCACATGGCAGCACTACAATGCCCAAAAGAGAGGGTGCAATGGTCATTTGGATGTGTCAAGGTTTACATCAATCCCAATCTTAGACAGCACTCTTTAATACCCAATATCCTCAATAGTGAGGCAAGAGAGTTGATGCTAATCAAACAGAAACAGCCAAACCTTTCACAATCAAGGAGTATCATAAAAGCAAGGGTAGTAAATCACAAAAACAATGTTCATGGAAAAGGGTAAAAACAAAAGAAGAGCTATTAAAAAAAAGGATGAGAATGGGAAGGTGAAATTGTGTAGCTGATTCATTGCCTCCTGTAGGTTGGAACAGGAATTTGTAACTTGTTCAGGGTGCCGGTGATAGCTCGCCTACTCTTCACAAAAGACAGTGGGATCTTGAACGTCCACCAACTAATGCTTGTACGTGGTACATCCAGCTTAACGTCCACCCGATGGACGGCTCACAAATTGATGCATCTCCCTGCCAACGAAACGCCAGGGTGACAGTGGGTCGAGACGCAAACCCAGGCTAGAAAGCTCAAAAGCAAGTGTGCATAAATCTTGGCTATCCTGCCAGTCCAGACAAGTTTAGACAGAGGAGAAAAACAAGGAAAAAAATTAACGAGAGTTCATAGAACACCTTTCCCTACGTCATCTTTTTTCTTTGTATACACTGTCGAGGCTCGTGTGAGAGCTAACACACAGAACGTACAACAAGGGACAAGGGGAGCAGAAGACAAGAGGGGCGGGAGATAGAAGGGGGAAAAAACAGTGGGTAACAGAGACATGAGGAGATCTGTGGAAGAGAGAGGGATGGGGCGAGGTACACGGGGTAAACAAGATGGACACCACAGGGACTTTCAGGTCTTCACACGACAGGGACTTTCAGGAAGGAAAGCAGGGAATTTGAAGGAGGTGGGTTTGGGGTGGATTAACGAGGGTAGAAAAGATTGAGGACTTGGATGGGGGAAGATAAGAGGTGGTGGGGAACAGCTGTTTTGAAGACCTGGAGGGAAGAGTGTGGTTGAAGAGAGTGTGGGAGTTTGCTCCAAAGGCAGGAAAAAAGAGAGGAATGCAAGAGTAAAGGTGAGCAGTGATTCTTGATTTTGGTACTTTTACCAGAAGAGGGTTTCTGGCAGACCTTGTGCGCCCTGCGGAAATATGGGGGGACATATCTCAGACAGAGCGAGGAGGGGGGGGGCGAGGCCGGAGAGGAGGCGGTAGAAGGCAGAAACACCACCGATCTGCCTGCGGTGAGAGAGAGAGAGAGATCCAAAGACTCAGCCTCATCGTGGGAGATACCAATGATCCTAAATGCCTTCGATTCCACAGCATGAAGCTGAGAAAAGTGAGAGGTGGGAGCAGCAGCCCAGAGGCAAGAGCTGTACTTCATCAAGCTGCGGACAAAAGCTTTGTATGTGGTCAGGAGCTCAGGTGTACCAAGAAGAACTTTGCACGAAGGAGGTCTTGAGAAAAAAGGACATGGGCGCAGTCTCCGAGCAGCAAATTTGATTGGTCGAGATGATGTAAAATGCAATAATATGGTGACGTCCACGGGACTTGAACAGTCCCGCCAACGTAGAATGAGCCGAAACGATGGAGGCGGTTTATTTATTTATAACCCAAAGATGGCGGTTCTAATCGCTCTACCGCAAACGGGACGAGGAAGGTGGCACGAGTCGCTTTTCACTGAATTGATAATGTTTATTTCTCTAACCAGAAATAACAAGACTCGGCAAGAAGAGGGATCCGGAGCGATTCGACGGGATGGTGGTGTGGGTTCAGGCGTGGGGAAACGCAGACAATTCCAATGAATATACAAATCTCAAACCCTCTAAGGCGCCAGGTACACACACACACACACACACACACACACACACACACACACACACACACACACACACACACACACACACACACACACACACACACACACACACACACACACACACACACACACACAACGTAGCTGGTCCTGGTGGTCAGGCTGGCCCGTGGTGTGGACGCAACAGTCCCTGGATTGGCTTTGGACGAGCTGGCGTTGCGCTCGTCAGGGGCAGGAGACACCGTGGTGCTGTCGACCTCCTGGTCCTGGCCCAAGTCCGCTCACAGCCGCCAGGGAACCAGTTCTGGCGCCAAGTTGCGAGCAGGAGAGGGAGGCAGGTCCGCCCGCCGTTCGATCCCGTACTCCGAGCCAGCAGAACCCCAGAGCCAACCGAGGTGAGGCACGAGGCTCAGCAAGGCTACAAGACACGATGAAACCAGGATCGAAAACAGCCCAACAACACGCAACGCTCCCAGCACAACAGCCTCCACCAGAACCGTTTTTCTGTCCCGATCTTCTTCCTCTTCACCTTTTCCCCGAACAGAGCCTTTTTATCCTCCCGTCCTCGTCACTTCCAATCGAGCCGTTTTATTGGCCCTGCGCCTTCGCCTTCCGTCAATCGTGATCACGGGGCGGAGCCATCCGCAGCACTGTCCTGTGACGTCATGGCAAGCCTCCAGAGAATACTAAAAGGGGTTTACGCAGACACACTTACCCTATCCCGTATCCCTATCTAATTACGTGACAATTATCATTTCCCCCTTGAAGAAATGGACATTTACTAGACAACTTATCACCACTGAATTGCTACTTATTACATCGAGATCCTGGTACACTCGAACAGCATGGCATACCTAATTAAACATCCTAATTACCCTTTGAATGCATACCCCCCCCTCAAACGTAACAATATTTTGTCCAAGTATAGCTAAATGGAAGGGTTTTGAAAGTGCTAAGAAGGGGATTTGTGTCTATAATTAAATTGAAATTAAATAAAGAATTTAAAGGTTTTAGAAAAAAAGAAAAAGTTTGGAAGTTCACCGTTGATGCAGCGTCTTTTACACCACCTTATTTAACACATTACATTAGTTATTCGGGCCTGTTGTTTGTGTCCTTCATGACGTCATTTAAAAACAGTAAGTTTCCTGCTTGGAATGTTTTTCAATTTTGTTTGACTACCAGACAAGCAGACAGAGTGAAAAAAATGATCTAACTCCTCTCTGCGCATGTGCGATCAGGATGCATTCAGAGTCAAAGTACTGTTAAACTGCAGGTTCATTTTCCGATTCGTGTGCAAAATGTAATATTCAATTGAAACCAAGTTGTTCTTCGATCATAAACTGACGTTTGTAGACAGACAGAGACAGAAGTGAACCAACTGCTTACCCCTGCTTTTCACTTCGCGTGAGTGGGGTGAAAAGAAAGCCTGAGCGGGTTTCCGGGGTCTCGCCAGCAAAAACGGCAAACCCATTTCGCAGCTCGAGCTTATCAACAACATCCACAAGTAGATTATAACCTACATGGAGGACGAATTCAAACTGAAATGGAGAATAAAATTTGCGAAACCGATGCATTAAAATGCAAGCTAAATGGAATTAAAAGTACTGTAACCTAAACTTATGAAGTTGGGAAAACAAATCATTCAGAAAAAGGAAAGAAGGGTCATTAAAAAAAAAAAAAATATATATATATATATATATATATATATATATATATATATATATATATATATATATATATATATATATATATATATATATATATATATATATATATATAAAAGCTTATATTTATATAATCCAGACAAAGTTCTTAGATAATATGAACTACGTTTCCCCAAGACAATATATATTTCTGCAACTACACGACTAAAGGATGACATCCATCTCCTTTCAACCAATAGGAGGAATCAGTTGTTACAACAGATCTCAATGCTTAGAATGATCTGTGCAGAAGCCCCTTGCCCATTTGGCCAAGTGACCACCTCCTCAATAAGTTACACTGTGGTCCGTATGCAGTTTTACAAGACAAAGTTGGACACAGCAGGATTTGGTTCAATCAAAGAGGGAGAACAAAAGAAGAGAGGGCAAGCAGATGTTGCTTACTCATGGTGATGCTTGAGTGAATGTGGAATCGGGATTTGGAGCTTGGAATGATCGCTCTGTGCCTTCTTGTTGAGGTGTATCCAGATGCAGGTCATGGCGAACGCATGTGTCGACTGCGGCTTGCTTATGTCGGGCACAGGGATACACTAAAAAAATAATAAGAAGAAAACTTACCGAAGGTGTAACACAACAAGACCATTAAAAGAAGCAACATCAGTCTGTTTAGAATTCCGATCCGAGTGTTTAGGAGGAAGAGGAGATTGGGACCATACTCTGTGCAGAGCATTGGTGCTGCCTAAGCAGTCTCCTTGGCTATTTGGCACAATCCTGGACAGGTCGCCACTCCGACACAGTATACCAGCATGCTGGCACTCATTTTGCCAACCTCGGAAGGATGACAGGCAGAGTTAACCCTACCTGGTATTAATTCAACAGCTGGGCAGGATTTGAACTCAGGACCCAAGGATCCAAAGCCCGCCACCCTAATCATTAAGCCAACACCAGGCATAGCGTTTCGGGATTGCAGGTTAATATCCCATATTCTGCGTTGATTTTGTCATCGTTTCCGAATGTCAATGTCCTGCATGTAAGACATGTACAAGCTCCTCCATGAGAGAAGACGACAGGAGTAAAACAAAATATGCACCAGGAAAGCGAGAATGAAATTTCTGATTTTAAATATCAGTTTGCTCAATGAGTATGCCTGGTGTTGGCTTAGCGGTGAGGGTGGTGGCTTCGGATCCTAGGGTCTTGAGTTTGAGCCCCGTTTTCCACTGAATTAACACCAGGGGGTTGACTCAGCCTGTCATCCTTCCAAGGTCAGTGAAATGAGCACCAGTATACTGGTAATAGGGGCATTGCATCAGTAGCATAACTGTGCCCCTAACCAATGATGCAACCAGCAGACAAAAAGGCAGCACACGATGGGAGCTCAATGTGAATATGTGGTTGAAACACTGACTTCCTTCTCGGGGTAGAGAAGGTCGAAGAGCTTCATGACAGGTAGGAAGTCCGCCAAGGCGTTCTTCTGGATGCTCCCGGAGATGAACTGCAGGAGGACCCACATGAGATGGTCTCGGCCTTTGATGAGACCCCTGCCTGCCAACTGCAATACAATGAAGGAGAACATTACGACATCATGCCAACACAGCAGCCATTCACAAAGCAGCACTGGGACTTGTACAGGCCCCGTAAATTTGACTACAATACCGAGTCAAATCGGTGTTAAAACTCAATAAAAACATGCCAAGGTGTCATGATGTACACAGGGTGCCAAGGAGAACAGCACATCTTTCAAAGCTAGTATCCAACATCACTGAAAAAATATTTTCCAGCATATAATCCTGCAAAGTGTAAAGCACGCACATGACCTTTTGCAATGGAAAGGGATTTTATGAACTTCTCATAAATAATTTTAATGTACAGCTGATTCAGAAAAATCGAACAGAAAATCTCCAACCACTTGACCAAATGGCAGAGCAGAGTATTTTTGAGGGAATTCTTTCCGGTGTTGAGAGCCAGTTCCCATAAATCAGGTGTTTGCTGTTTTAATACATCTGCTGAAATCAACGATGGTGGAAGACACTGACTCTGTACGTATCGAAAGTTCTACACTCAAGGTATACAAAAGCTGGTACTCAAATGGCGCAAGAGTGTGTTCAAAGCGAGAGAATAACTATTAAAGTGACGCAAACATTGTTTTAGTCATTAAACACAGACGCTTAGTTATGAGTGAAAACAAAAGTCCAGGTCACTTTCAAAGCGCCCTCGTATTTTTGAAACGATATCTAAATGCCCAACAGATATGAAGGTTCACCTTTTGATGGAGTGACAGCACCATGTGGGGAAAACTAGCAAACTGGAAAAGCACGAAAAAGATCAGTTGACTGGATAGGTGCTGCCAAAGTAGCTGACTCGCACCACCATCATCAAACTTGTCCTCCTCGTTCTCGGAACGTTCCATCGCTACCACAACAAGATCCACCAGCTGATCTTCCAGGACGGGGCACCGCTGCTTTTGCTGTGACAGACGTACCGTGACAGAGACGGAGATCAAAGCAAATTTGTTTGGTTCTAAGAATATTAAAACTACTTCAATTTATGACTGTGTTTGTAACAAGGCATAGCGATAGGACTCCATGATTGGTGTGGACATTTAAGAGACTTTTTGAGACAAAAACTTTGCAAAACTAGAGGGGGAGCACTCGGTAGAGTGCAAAACCTCCACCGCCAATACTGCTGGGTCACTTAAGTGAACCTGATATCCTATTCATTGTAGGTCAAAACGGATCAGACTCTACTGAACTACGATTGAATAAACTAAACGAGATCGACGTGCATGTAGAAATGCCAAAAAAAAAAAAAAATCGAAATTTTTTTGAAAAAAAAGTTGCAAAATTTCTGGGTTGAATGCTTAGAATGTACAAGCTCCTCCTCCTCTAACAAATTTTTTTTGGGGGGGGGTTGGAAATCACTTAAAACATGTAGAAATGCAAAAAAAATTCAAATATTTTATAAATAAAATCGAAATTTTTTTGAAAAAAAGTTGCAAAATTTCTGGGTTTTTTTCTCTCACAAATTTTTTTTTTTGGTTGGAAATCACTGAAAACATGTAGAAATGCAAAAACAAAAATTCTAATATTTTTTAAAAATAGCCGCCATAGCGGCCATATTGGACTTTGTACCAAGTCGAAAATGTAATGGCATGATCTTTGGACCACACCTAATCCCCCCACCAAGTTTCGTCGAAATCCGTCCAGGAGTTTTTCCGTAATACTGTTCACAAACAAACAAACAAACAGACAGGGGTGAAAACAGTAACCTCCATCCATCTTCGATGGCAGAGGTTAACTAGAGGGGGAGCACTCGGGAGAGTGCAAAACCTCCGCCGCCAATACTGCTGGGTCACTCAAGTGAACCTTATATGTTATTCATTAAATATGATGTCAACAGTGCTGACAGTTATAGTTCTTTTCTCCAAGATTTTTTTTTGGGGGGGGGGGGGTTGGAAATCACTTAAAACATGTATAAATGCAAAAAAAAGAAATCGAAATTTTGTTGAAAGTTGCAAAAAAAAAATTTTTTCTCTAACAATTATTTTTTTGGGAGGGGGGGGTTGGAAATCACTTAAAACATGTCGAAATGCAAAAAAAAACATTTTTTTTCTCTAAATGTTTTGGGGGAGGGGGTTGGAAATCACTTAAAACATGTAGAAATGCAAAAAAAAATTATTTCCTTTTGGGGGGGGGGGGGTGAACAATTTTTTTTTTGGGGGGGTGGAAA
Source organism: Eptatretus burgeri (assembly GCF_056783735.1). Taxonomy (NCBI): domain Eukaryota; kingdom Metazoa; phylum Chordata; class Myxini; order Myxiniformes; family Myxinidae; genus Eptatretus; species Eptatretus burgeri. The sequence goes on from NC_140971.1 coordinate 80,337,234, forward strand.
TCACTTAAAACATGTAGAAATGCAAAAAAAAAATTTTTTCTCTAAATTTTTTTGGGGGAGGGCGTAACAATTTTTTGGGGGGGTTGGAAATCACTTTAAACATGTAGAAATGCAAAAAAAAAAATTCTCTATTTTGGGGGGCGGGGGAAACAATTTTTTGGGGGGGGGGGTTGGAAATCACTTAAAACATGTAGACATGCAAAAAAAAAATTCTCTAACAATTTTTTTTGGGGGGAGGGGGAACCAAGTCCAAAATTTAATTGCATGATCCTTGGACCATACCTAACCCCCCCCACCAAGTTTCGTCAAAATCCGTCGAGGAGTTTTTCCATAATACTGTTCACAAACAAACAAACAAACAAACAAACAAACAAACAAACAGAAAGGGGTGAAAACAGTAACCTCCATCCATCTTCGAAGATGGCGGAGGTTAACATATGCAGCATCTTCTTCTTTCGGATGCTCCCGTTATGGGTCGCCACAGCGGATCATCCGTTATGATCCGCATAATGATTTGGCACAGGACTTACGCCGGATGCCCTTCTTGACGCAACCCTGGTCGCCTCTTATGACAGAGGGAGATGGTACACCTATTCTAACCGGGGCATACACCATACGAGATACACCATACTAGAACCAGGGCATAGATGCAGCATAACCCAACTAAAAACCAATTCAAAGTGAAGCAACCTTTGACGTCAAAAGTTTTGATGTCACCTAAGTTCAAACAGCAAAGGTAAGAAGGCGTGATGAATAAAAGAAGAAAGCCAGGAAAATAATCCATCACGCAATTGAGAAGAAGGACGTACCAAGAGGTGAATAATACATTTGCATTATAAAAACCAATCCAATACAACGTACAAGACCCATACCTGTTTGTTGAGACCCAGCATGTTGCAGACCATGTCCCGGGAGTATGGCTGCTCGAGGACGTATCTCAGCAGAGTAGTCTGTGGCTCAAAGAGGTCCTGCGCGGACATAAGAAATTCTCAGGGACAGTAATGAATCTTAACTCGGACATCGTTGCAGATCATGTTCTAAACATGAGAAACTTTGACCACTGCTCCCCCCCACCCCATGTTCCTCCTACATAAATAAGCCAACACATATCTTTCCCAACTTGCTTGCTTTGACTTTCTCATATTCATCGAACATAGTTTACCATGAGAAAGACAGGAAGTTCTGCCTGATTGTTCGGCTCCGTGATTCGTCAGTGCGTACTCACAGTTCTGCTCAGCCGTACAAATAAATAGATGTGTGCGCACTGAGGGTAAGAACCTTAATTGTTAGGCCAAACCAACAGACATGTAAATGTTTAATAAGATGATGGGCACTGCCAGGCTTGGCTTTTCTAATCGATGTTCATAGTTGCTTCACAACCTGTCGGGTTGCGGACTTATCCGCAGTGCAGCGGCCTGCAGGGCCGGAGGTTGGAAAGAGCCCGAGAGGTTCTCTCTCATGGCGAACCCTGAACCCGGGTTCCATAACAGTACGTTTCAAGTTTGAAATGATTTCCTAACTCGTTTGACTGCCGGGCAGGCAGACAGAGTAAATATATTATCTCACTCCTCTCTGCGCATGTGCAATCAGGACGAATTCTGAGCCAAAGTTCGGCTAAACTACAGGTTCGTTTTCCGATTCCTGTTCCGACTCGTATTCAAAATAAAACATTAAATTGAGATTAAGTTGTTCATTGACAATAAACTAATGCTTGTAGACCCACGAACAGACGAAGTGATACAGACAGACAGGTCAGGTCAGGTCAGGTATGGGAGCATGTGCCAGAACAGCACGTCGCTGCGTCCACTTTCCGCCGGTACTCCAGGGGCCTCCATCTGGCCATCCCCCAGGCAGATGCCAGGCCCATCCCCATCTCCTTGAGATGATGGTCAACCTGTTGCAACCATGAGGCACGTGGTCGACCCACTGGCCTCCTCCACTCATGAGACTCCTTCGCTGAGAGAATCTGGTGAGCAGGATCAGAGTCAGGAAAACGAGCCACATGTCCATACAGCCGCAACTGACTATGCAGGTAACAAATCTCATCCGAGTCTCTCTCAGCAACCGCTCGTTGGACACAAAATCCGACCAGCGATAGCCAAGGATTCTCCGAAGAGACCTGGTACCAAAGGAATTAAGTCTCCGTCTCAGATCCTTGGTCAGAGTCCAAGTCTCGCACCCATAGAGCAAGACTGGAAGTACCAAGGACCTGAAGACTCGGACTTTCGTCCTCCCGCACAGGTACCGGCAGCGCCACACCCCATGATCCAGTGAATCCATGACTCCCCAGGTCCGACCAAGACGTCTATTGACCTCTGACTCGCAGCCAGCAGAGACATGAATATCACTGCCAAGGTAAGTGAATCTCTCCACGACCTCAACATCCTCACCACAAACAGACACAGACAGGACAGCAGCATCCAAGATGTCACCGAAAGCCTGAATCTTAGTTTTTACCCAAGAAACCCGTAATCCCAACGGCTCTGACTCCTCATTCAGCACCTCGAGGGCCCCCAAGAGGATGTCTAAAGTCTCCGCAAAGATGACTGCATCATCTGCAAAGTCAAGGTCCGAGATCTTGACATTCCCAAATGACGCACCGCAACTTGATCTCTCCGACATCCACCCTAGAATCCAATCCATACAAGTGCTGAAAAGTGTGGGGGCAAGTACACATCCCTGACGAACTCCAGTAACAACTGGAAATAAGTCAGAGATGGTTCCACCACACTTCACAGCACTCTCAGTACCAGAGTAGAGTTCAGACATCAGATCGATCAGTTTTGGTGGCACCCCAAGAAGACCAAGAATCCTCCAGAGGACATCCCGATTCACTGAATCGAACGCTTTACAGAGATCAACATAGGCTGCAAGCAGCCCCTGCCGAAACTCTCGCCTGCGTTCGGTGAGGACACGAAGTGCAAGGATACGGTCAATCGTTGACCTCTTTGGTGTAAAGCCTGACTGCTCTGGACGCTGGTGCTCAAGCAGATGGTGGCGAACCCTATCGAGAATTATCCGAGCAAAGACCTTGCCCGGCACTGAGAGCAGCGTCACCCCTCGGTAGTTGTTGCAGTCTTGGCGATCACCCTTCCCTTTCCAGAGAGGGACAACAAGGCCCCTCTACCAGTTAGTTGGGATGATGCCTGTGTTCCAGGCAGAGCACAAAACTGCATGCAACGACACGAGTGCAGCATTTCCACCAGCCTTGAGAAGTTCGGCATGGATGCCACAGATCCCTGGAGCTTTGCCCCGTTTCAACTGGTTCACCGCAGCCCGTGTTTCCACAAGCGTAGGTGGACCACAGTTGATTCGAGGGTCAGCAACAGGGATTGTAACACCCTTGACGTCCAACTCGACAGTTTGGGGATCAGCCTGGTACAACCGCTCAAAGTAACCGGCCCAGCGGGCCTTCACTTCAGACTCCTCTGTCAAGAGCCTACCACTCTCTGCTCGAACTGTAGTGCTCCGAGGGATGGGCTTGGATGAACGTAATGCGCGAATTCCCCTGTAAGCGGGACGAGAATCACCTGTCCACAGGTGATGCTCTACCCCCTCACAGATTCCTCGCACATATGACTCCTTGTCCACCCTCAGTGCACGTACAGTTTTACGCCTCAGCTCCCTGAACAGCTCAGCTCTGCCATTCAGCCTGGCCCTGCGACTCTGGTCAATGGTATCCAGTGTCCCTTGAGAGACAAAATTCTTCTTTGCCCTGCGGTGAGCTCCAAGGCATCCACCGGCAACATAAAGGACGGTGGTCTTGAAGGCGCTCCACAACTCTTCAGGACCCCCCAAAGCACCCAGACCCCCCAAGTGTCCACTCAGCCTGTTCGCAAACTCCTCAGCTACTCTCTCATCCCTGAGCTTGGCAACATCCAGCCTCGGCTGGGATGGTACCATTCTCCAGGATTTAAGGTGCAGCTTTAGAGTTGCTACAACAAGCCTGTGGTCAGTATTGAGGAACTGAGCACTCCGGTAGACCCTGCAGTTCTGGATCATCCTCCAACGACCGTCAATGAGGACATGGTCAATCTCCTTTGCCACATCGCCAGCGTTGGAATACCAAGTCCAGCGATGAGCTTGTGGGCGCTGAAACCATGAACCAGCCACCCTAAGTCCATGACTTCTTGCAAAGTCAAGGAACTTAGTGCCATTCTGGTTCATAGTTCCTGACCCATGGGGACCAACACACACCTCATAACCGTCCCGATCAGTTCCAGTCAATAAACTAATGCTTGTAGACCCACGAACAGACGAAGTGATACAGACAGACAGAAGTGAACAAATTTCTTAACCCCGCTTTTCGCTTGGCGTGCACGAGGTAATACATATTAGAAATCTGGCACACCCTCATGTTAAGATGTGTTAACACAGATCGTAACTGGTCCAAATTAATTCCAAAGAATTTTCATCTTTGGTAAAGTTTTCACGTCCACGTGAAATTATTTAATATGGGCAAGGTGACAGGCAGTGAACTTGTTGGCACCATAAGAAGGCAAAGTGCTGGACCACGTGATTACTGCTGCAGCCTAGGATTCTCACAGACAGTGGCCTCGGATAGCGAGTTACACTGGAAAAAAATGTTTTTGCCTTGCTTACAGAGATTGTCTCCATACTCAAAATCCATATCACTGTGAATCAACTCCTCTGAAGTTTTAATGTACTAATCTAAACCTTCCATGAGAACATACCTCGAGAAGATCAACATTTTGCTCTTCCATGAGCCTCAGTACATGTATTTAAAAACATTCCATAACACAATAAAACCCTTATGGCAGGAAATAAAAACAAACCAAGTTTTACCAGTTTATCGCAATCTTATTGCTTTACCAAAATCGATACAGTATGTACGTGAGTTTGTACATCTTTATTCTTTCCAAGAATTTTTCCTTGTCATATTGAAGCATTTTCGTTTCAGTTTTGTATATGCAAGAACTACCTTGTCATAGGGCAGAAGTCCTTTTAACGGGAATCGCAAGGTGGCTGGGTCCAGTTTCCATGAGTTGCAAATTGCTCCTGAATTGTTGACCACGGGAAGCAAGCTGCAGCGGCCTGCATCAAGTGTGAAAACAAACAGGCTAATTCTATTGCAATGATCACACTTTTGAAAACATTTATTATTGTTTTCAGTTGATCAAGATTTTGCAGTGAACTCCAGTATGCTGGTTGAGGTCAATGAGAAAACAGCACTCATCATTAAGAGTCAAGTCAAAATGAAAATTCCTGATAAAACAGATTCATATTACATATTCAAAGGTTCAATGCCCTCTGATAAAACATTTGACCGAAGACGTTGAGATTTTGCACATCGTAATGCGATAATAACCTCATCCAAGTGGCTAAATTCCATCAAGACTGGAGGTGTTCAGGTTTTTGTGAAGCTTGTTGGGCGTTGCTCAAAGCAAGCTACGCCGTGCGACTAGATATGATATTGGGAATGTCACTGTGGACAGGAGTTTTAAGTGTGTGGATGGAGGATGAAGAAAGAGCATACTTCTGTGACATCTTTAAAGACCACTGATATGCTTTCAACAGACTTACCGCAAATAGAGTTGATGCGAGCGGTAGGCCTGAAGCTGTCTACATAGTCCGAGAGCATGCTTCCCAAAAGCTGCAACGGCAAAACGAAATTGAGAACACCAAAAGGTGGTCGCTCATGTACTGGTCCCACATCCATAGAATTTATATAAGCAAGATTTCAAAGTGATGAAACTGAATTTTGAATGCCAGCATTAAGTGAAAAAAAACTGTTTTAAACAACATACTCAGACGGTCCTGTGAGTTGAGTTGTTTCATAGTGAAAACATAGTGACTTTGCTATGAAGCCCTGCAACTCACAGGAACTTTAAACTTGCACTATATCTCCCTCCTCTGAACTTCGCTCCCACTTTTGTTTCTCCTCCACCTCAAACCCTGTCACATTTAAACACCATACAGCTTTTGTTCCTCACGCCATATGCTGGAATGCCTTACGACACTTTCGCCCATCTTTAGTTGCATTGCTTGCATAATTAGCTTTCTTTGTGTGAATGTAGCTTTGCAACTGCTGTATATACACTGATGAGCCAAAACATTATGACCACTGAGAGGTGAAGTGAATAACATTGATTATCTTGTTACAATGGCACCTGTCAAGGGGTGGGATATATTAGGCAGCAAGTGAACAGTCAGTTCTTGAGGTTGATGTGTTGGATGCAGGAGAAATGGGCAGGAGTGAAGACCTGAGCGACTTTGACAAGGCCCAAATTGTTATGGCCAGGCGACTGGGTCAGAGCATCTCTGAAACGGCAAGGCTTGTGGGGTGCTCCCAGTCAGCAGTGGTGAGTACCTACCGACAGTGGTCCAAGGAGGGACAAACCACAAACCGGCGACAGGGTGTTGGGCTCCCAAGGCTCATCGATGCGCGAGGGCAACGAAGGCTATCCCATCTGGTCTGAACCGACAGAAGGTCTACTGTGGCACGCGTCACAAAAATTTTTAATGGTGGTCACGGGAGGAATGTGTCACAATCCATAGTGCATCGCACCCTGCTGCGTATGGGGCTGCGTTGCCACAGACCAGTCAGAGTGCCCATGATGACCCCTGTCCACCATCGAAAGCGCCTACAATGGGCACGCAAGCGTCGGAACTGGACCTTGGAGCAGTGGAAGAAGGTCGCCTGGTCCGATGAGTCCCATTTTCTTTTAGATCACGTGGATGGCCATGTACGTGTGCGCAGTTTACCTGGGGAAGTGATGGCACCAGGATGCACTGGAGGAAGACGGCAAGCCGGTGGAAGGAGTGCGATGCTCTGGGCAATGTTCTGCTGGGAAACCCTGTCCGGCCATTCATGTGAACGTCAATTTGACACGTGTCACCGACCTAAACATCGTTGCAGACCAGATACACCCCTTCATGGCAATGGTATTCCCTGATGGCAGTGGTCTCTTTCAGCAGGATAATGCGCCCTGCCACACTGCACACATTGTTCAGGAATGGTTTGAGGAACATGATGAAGTGTGTCACGGTGTTGCCCTGGCCTCAAAATTCTCCAGATCTCAATCCGATTGAGCATCTGTGGGATGTGCTGGACCAACAAGTCCGATCCATGGTGGCTCCACCTCGCCACTTACAAGACTTGAAGGATCTGCTGCTAATGTTTTGATGCCAGATACCACAGGACACCTTCAGGGGTCTTGTAGAGTCCATACCTCGGCGGGTTGGCGCTGTTTTGGTGGCACACGGAGGACCAACAGCATATTAGGCAGGTGGTCATAATGTTTTGGCTCATCAGTGTATACAAGCAGAGTACCCGCCTTACGGGCGATCTTGTTCCAAGCATGCAACACGTTCTTCTTCTGATGCATACCTTTATTTGGGCGGTGTATTGGCAAGTGACAGCTCTGTATATGCAAAAAATAAATAAGCCATGAAGTTATGTGCATGAAGCAAAAACATACCTACTGCTTGTAATTAAAAACACCTCACTGCACTGGAAAACATGGGCACAGGAATACTGTGCTGTAAATGGTGACTTGTAATACCCTCCCCCACCTGGAGGCGGCGCTACACGATACACATTCACAAAGAGAATGTGCAGCCCCCACCCTTCCAAAACCACCGGCAAAGAAAGAAACACCCCTATACATCAATTGGGGTCATGCTGATCCTATGTAACAAGTCTGGATGTAATTGGGCCAGAACTATAGGGGGAGTTGCGTGACAAACAAACACCGGTCCGTGAATTATCGTAAGGATCATGTAAAATGCTACGTTTGTACAACTCTGTCTTGGAAGTGAGGAAGCAAATCTTGCAGCAATGGTGTTGTTTATTTAATGTGGAGTTGGGGGGTGGGGAGGAAGGTTGGAGAAAGGCAACATTATAAGAATTCTAATTGGAGGGCTTCCTTGGGGTTCTACTGTGAGCAGGTGAGCTGATGTGACAACCTTGATAGGGTGTGGAGAAAGTTGCAAAGAGCCATTCAACAGAAATAGACAGACACAGTAGAGCAAGAGTATCCTTTCCTTAAATAGATGAAGTGTCAAAAACTTCACAAACTGTAATGATTAGCAAATTAGACTACTGTATGACGTGCAATGGAATGATTATATATGCATGAGGGGAGGGTGCGGGACTAAATTGACAAAATTTAAATTGAGAAAAGGAATGGAAAGAGCAGGGAGGGAAAGATTAGAAAGGGAAAAGAGTGGAGGGAAAAGACACTGGAATAAGATAGAGGTGGGGGGAAATAGAGAGGGATGGGTGGTGAGAAAGGGGTGGAGGGAGAGAGGAGGGGGGAATAGAGAGAGTGAGGAGAGAGAGGGAGAGAAAGGGGGGAGGAGAGGTAGAGGAAGAGGTGGGGGATAGAGGGGAGAGGTGACCAAACTTCAACCACCAAACTCTAAGTGAATCACAGATAGTGATACCACCAAAAAGATTTCACATGTAAGTCTGAAAAAACATCTTTTTTTGTTCAACAATGAACAAAACAAACAAGTAAATGAATAAAATTTCCCAATTCCATAGATAAGCAGCTTCAGTGGAGTAGCCTGAGTAACAAGCTTCTTGGATCTTGATATAAACATATTACAGCAGAAAAATCAATGAGTCTGAACAGCACAAAACTAAAGCCAAAGTAGAAGATAAACAAGTATTCTCACCCAGTGGCCCAGCTTTCCCTCTGGATAGAGCTTTCGGATCTCATTCACGGCAAAGTAGGCCGGCAGTAGGCAAGCGTTTCGGTCAAGTATGTAGGTAATGACCTGGAGACACGACTGCCATGAATACAGATTGACCATGCCTCCTCAAAGCTTCTTTGTGCAACCTGAACCTGAAAACTCACCTCTCTCGCTGTCTGGAGCTGCTGGACAACTGACGCACTCACAGTCGTGGGAACACACTGAATCTTGTCAAGGATCATCTTCAGTAGATCTCGAACACCCTAAAAAACCAGAACAAGGTGGCATATTCAAA
>NC_140971.1:80351189-80383689 GCF_056783735.1 Eptatretus burgeri
TGCTCGCGTCGGATTCGGGGAACTGCGGAGAGAAAGGCCGGCGGCGCGACCGAGGTCGTGGTGGAGACGCTCGTCGCGGGACCCGCGATTTTGTGAAATCCTCCTTTCCCCGAGCATCAGCAACCCCCTCCTGTTTCCCCCCCGCGCTGAGATAGTGCGACAAAAGGGGGCCCCCCTTTCCACCCCCTACCAGACACCGTCCGCGAGGCCCGCGGAGTTGAGGCACCACCGCCGCTCCGCGTCTCATCATCAGACGGGTTGGCCCGACACGGTCTCGGCCCCAGGCCCGACACGGTCTCGGCCCCAGGCCCGCCTACCCCCTCATCCTGGAGGGTGGTTCTCTTTTCTTTTGCTTTGGGAATATGTGTTGTCGGCGCCGTCTGTGAAGTAAAATTGTATAAGTGTTGCCGAGTGCCCGGTCGTCGGATAGATCTGCATTGTCGCATTTGCTTTTTGTCTTCTTCTTTTCCATGTGCTTTTGGTGGAATTGTATATGTGTGCTTTCAGTTCATCGCGAAATAAATGTGCTTATTATTGAACTGTTTTCCCGCTTCGCTTCGTCATTTCTTTCATTGAATCCCCATCTTGCTTCACGTAAAGGGTTGGTCGTGGGCAAAGACGCCCGATAATTAATCGAACCGTCGAGGCCGACGAATAACACCGCTCGGTTATCCCGATAGTACGGAATGGGTCGCTTAAGTGGCCCGTGTCCGAAGTCGACCTGCGGCGAGGTGCGATCGCCCGGTCTACCCTCCGTGTGGGTACTTAGGTAGGTCGAATTTGGCGAGCAACCCTATCCCACGCGGGGGCCGATTGGCTCGATCGCGGTGAGACCGAAAGGTCCACCCGTGACTGGTTCCCGGCGTTAGTCCGAGAGGGGCACGACTGGATTGTCCGTCCGGTGGGCGACGTGCCGCGATTCGAGTTACGTGGCCGTTCGCACGCCGGCGGGCGCGAATCCGTGACAATATATATATATATATACATATATATATATATATATACATATATATATATATATATATATATATATATATATATATATATATATATATATATATATATATATATATATATATATATATATATATATATATATATATATATATATATATATATATATATATATATATATATATATATACATATATATATACATATATATATATATATATATATATATATATATATATATATATATATATATATATATATATATATATATATATATATATATATATATATATATATATATATATATATATATATATATATATATATATATATATATATATATATATATATATATATATATATATATACATATATATATATATATACATATATATATATATATATATATATATATATATATATATATATATATATATATATATATATATATATATATATATATATATGTGTGTGTGTGTATGTGTATGTGTGTATTTGTATATATATGTGTGTGTGTGCATTTGTGTGTGCGTGTGTGTGTGTGTGTATATGTGTGTGTGTGGTATGTGTTTGTGTGTGCGTGTGCGTGTGTATGTGTATGGTATGTGTGTGTGTCTGTCGATGTCTTTGACTCGTTGTTATTATTATTATTTTTTTTCAGTTTAAACACCTGTCTGAATGAATCAAACACACAACTTAATCTTCTGGAGGAATCTGACATGACACTCTATCTTCTGGAGGTAAATGTTATATTTATTATTGTATTAATATGATAATATAATTATCTTTATATACCCTAATTGTTCTTAACTCTTTGTTTCAAAACAGAATGTGGTATCCGAGTTTCAAATCACAAGACATCTGAAGCAGACTGCTGGGAAAGATCGTCCATTTTCGCAACTGAATATTTACCCAAAGAAAAATGTTTAATATTTTCAATCTTGATTAATTATATTTGCTTTCCTTATAATTATATGATTTTGAATTACAAGAAAAGAAGAAAGGAGATGTAAAGGGGTTGGTGCGCTCCCCCAATGACCCACCACCCCCCTCATCCCACCCCCCCTCCCCGTGTGTGTGGGGAAGGGTGGGGGTGAGATGAGGGGGGTGGTGGGTCAAAGGTGGGGATGCACGGGGGAGGGGGCTTGTGTGGGTGGGAGGAGCTTGTGAGGATGGGTGGAGCTTGTGTGGATGGGTGGAGCTTATGAGGATAGGTGGAGCTTATGAGGATAGGTGGAGCTTGTGTGGGTGGGTGGGGCTTCTGTGGGTGGAGCTTGTGTGGGTGGGTGGAGCTTGTGTGGATGTGATTTGTGTATTACATCAATGATTTTTAAAAATTCATTTGTCCATCGCTTCGTATAACCTTTTTCAAAATGAGATTTCCACCTGTATATTCTTACTCTCTCACCAACTTTGAACTTAGGCTTTCTGACATTAATCTCTTTTTCATATTTTAATTTTGAAAATGTTTCTGATGGTTTCGTTTTCGTTGAGGAATGAATCGTGTCGTTGTACTTATCTACAATATCCTGAATTAAAGACAACCATTGTTGAGAACTGAGTTGAGTGAATTTTTAATATAGTCTCTTTTAAAGTACGATTAAAACGCTCAATAACAACCGCTTTTCCTTCATTAAAGGTGCTGTACAATGTAATGTAGTTATTTTTAAGAATATTCATAAATGTTTTGTTGTAGAACTCTGTACCCTCATCAGTCCACAATTTCTTTAGGTTTTCTCTTGCTTTTATTAAATATCTGTTGAAAGGTTAACATAAGAGTATTACCAGGTTTGTTTTTCAAAGGGACAACCCAAGCATATCTACTCAAATCAATAACGGTTAAAGCATACTTGTACCCCTTATCATTATTGAGTTCAATTAAATCAGCGGACCAGATATTATCAACTTCCTTGGAATAAACCTTCCTTCTCTGAAACTTTGTGATCATTTGTTTATGTAATTCATCAGCTAATTGCTCTTCAATCTTAATGACATCATTAGAGCCTATAAGTTTTTTGAATTTCCAAGCCCAAGTTTCAATTTAGCACTGATCATCTTCTTCACGATCAATCTATCAACTTTTTCTCTCAAGGTTGGATTTTGTATCAACGACAAATTAAACAACATTTCTCTACCGGCTTCATGTTTTTCTTCCAACGTTGTGCTATTTCCATAATAAATATCATGCCTCATGCACACTTCATAAACCCTATTGATAGGTTTGCTCCACGGTTTAGGATTGTCAGCCTCATCTAATCTTTTATTCAAGTTTGTTCCTGGACCACAAAAAGAATACCCTGGTAGATGTAATTCCACTGGTATTCCAGTAGTCGTAAATTTACTTCCTGATAAAAACTTTTGTATATCTCCCCCACATTTGTGTTTGGAGATGAATTTACTCTTTTTAGAGCCACACACCAAACATGTACCTTTTTGTATAACCCTGCCATTTTTATTTTTAAAATATGAGATATTTTTAGTATTAGTTTTCTTTTTACATTTGAGACAATAACTCATTTATTTACGAGAAAAATTCCTACAGAGTGTGAAAACCTTTTTAGTTTCCAACATGCACATTTGAATCTTAATTTTTAAAACATAAATAATCCTTAGAAATGTCTTCACTCTCTCCTCCATTTATTTAAGAAAAAAACATGGAAAACTTTAATTAAAGGTCCCATGACACTCAAAACTTTCTGGTTATTTATATATTAACTTGACCTTCCTAGTGAAGAAATCACCCATGTTTCTTTTTTAAAATAAAAAAATGGGATAATTAGACCAATATTTCGAACATTTCTGGTGCTTTTCACAACTTGCTATGCCCCTTTAAAAAGTTGCTTCAGCGAACCGCAGCCTTCACGTCATCTGCAGAAGGCGACACACAGAGTGGATTGACTAGACGTCGCGCACCGTATAAAGTACGTACAAATGCATTGTGCACATGTGTTTGCTATCTCACTGATCGTCTTAATTCCTGTGATTGTTTCGCGGAAAAGAAATTCTGCTTCTGAGCCGTGTATGCACAACAATCACGAGGCAATTATTTATCCCTTTACTACCTTGTCGTAGTCGTGTACAAATCCAATAAATGTATGCACAATAAAGGGTTAGACCATGTCCACAAAATATGAAATGTGACTGTTGAACCTTTCCATTAAAAAAGAAACTTGCAGGGACATACAAGAAAAATACTGTTACGGTTGTGGAAATTTGCATTACACAATAAAAAGAGTCCTCAGGTGAGATATATCGGAAAGTTCATGTGTAGTTAGCCCAAACCCGTTGTATAGAGGGAATATATGTGATCCATTCAGGCTGCGACGCTTCAGTTCGCCGTTTATCTTTGGCTATTGTTAATTTGGTGCAAGAACAACAACGAACATCGCCACAACCAACATCTCAACGATCACGCCATTCACTACACGACGCCACCTTCCACAACTACGCTACCACATCTTCGCCACTCAACGAGCACCGTGCGGGCACGTGTAAGAACAAAAACCAACAACGCTTGTGGGGTTTTCCCGCCTAATTTCCCCGCCTGATGCTTTCGCCTGAATCCCCCCTACCATGCTTGGTGTGAAAGGGAGGGGTGCGGCAGCTCGCTCCCGATTGGTGGATGCACGCCCCCCTTCGAGAGCTTTCTGGAAACGCCTCGAAGGGAGGTGGAGCCCAGAACGGGGCGGGGCGGAGCGAAGGGCGGAGCCGGCCCCTACAAAAGGGTGGACGTGAAGAGTCGTTGTTGGTTGGTTGTTCCCTTGTCCCAGTTGGAGGCTGAAGGCTCTTGGTTCGTGCAAGCGATCGACAAAAGGCGTGGACGTGAAGGTCGACGAGAACGTCGTTCCCTTTCCTGTTCCCTCGTCCCTGAAGGGGAATTGTGGAGAGTGGTGCTGATAACGCCAAGGTCGGAGGTTCTGTTCGTTCGTCCGAGCTGTCGAGCGGACCACGCGAGCGACGCACGGCACGAGCTCGCGGACCACGCCAGAGGGACTCGGAGTTACGGTCGCCAAGGACTCGACGTGCTCAGGGAAGTCACGACTTCCTTTTCTTTTGGGGGTTTTGTGTAAATGTCTGTGGGTGGCGCCAGTCTTGAAAAGTAGAACTGTTTAAGTGTTGTAATAATTATATTCAGTTTTAACTCTTTCCCTGCTTCCTTTTGACTGTATGGCTGTATATACGTGCTTGTGTGTGTGTAATAAAGTGCTTGCTTGTTGAACTGTTTTCCTATTTCGCTGCGTCTTTTTCCCTTATTTGAAAGTTCCATCTGGCATCATGTAAGGGATTGATAGTGGGTTTAAAACATCCGGTAATTAATCGGAACCGTCAAGGCCGATGATAACTCCGCTCGGTTATCCCTGTAATACGGAACGAACAGCTTAAGCGGTTCGTGTCCGGAGTCGGCCTGTGGCGTGGTCCCATCCCTCGGCAGATTACCCGCGCAGGTACTTAGGTATATCGACATTTGGCGATTCACCCTATTTCGCGCGGGTAGACTGCGGACTGGGTGGTGGTGGGGTTAAACCCCCACCCGTGACTGGTTTCTGGCAGTAGTCCCAGGAGGGTCATGACTGAATAGTCCGTCCGGTGGGCGACGCGGTCGCGATTCGAGTTACGTGGCCGGTCGCACGCCGGCGGGCGCGAATTCACAACAATACTAAAGATTAATATTGCATCATTTCAAGGCGCAAGGAGATAATTTTAAAATCAAACAATGTGAAAAACCTGCACCCACATTTTGCAGCTTATTGAATTGTTCGCTGAAACCAGCCTGCTGGGATAGGTACGATTCCACATCCATGCAAGCCAGGTATGGCTGCACTCGACATACATGGGTTTATTCTAAAGTGAATGTACTGCTTCCATTGGCTTGCTATTCATTAACATTTAGCCAAAATGCTGTAATAAATGAACAGGGAAAAATATGTTGGCACAACTATGAAAGACAAATTTATCTGTCCTATTACACGGCCTCACAGTCTCGGGACTCATACGCATTGACTTATACATTGTGTGCATGCTAATACAAGTTACTCGTCAACTCTAGAGTCTAGACTGGTCCGATAAATCCGTCGTCCGTCTGATTAGGCCGATAAATCTGACGTGCTGTAGCTTTCTTTTATTATTCTCTTTTCTTCATCGTTTTCTACAGGCGCTACATGACGACAGTAGGAATAAAATAAATAAAAATGCAACAGAACGTCAGATTTATCGGAGTACTCTAGACAATTGTGTCGCAAGGTGTGTTCTGCACACAAGTTTTCATCGTATCCGGACAGCGAGATTGCTTCGTTTTATGCGCGGAGAGACACGACCGATGACATGGGCTGGCCTTGCTTGCGATTCATTCGCCGCGGTGCAACATGTCCGCTGCGCTGCGCTGGTCACGTCACCTCACTAAAATATTTCTGATATCGAGCAGTATGCAAGTCAAATTTATATTATTGAATTACGAATAGGATTTTGTCTAACCAGTTGTTATTGCCAAGTCTTCCTTCGATGTCCTCCCGATCATCATGAAATCCGCGAATTTCATCGCCATTTTCCTCTGCTTGTCCTGATTCGGGCTCGAACTGGTAAGGCCGTATTTCATTTCCAGCTGCCTGAACTTCACCTCCCGCGACTACATTATCCGACAATTTTCCATCTGATTCAGACCAAAATCCTTCATTTCTCTCACACTCACTGTCGCTACCAGACAAATCAAAGTCCATGTCATCCATTATTCAAAACCAAATGTTTGATTTTTTTTAAAGCAGAAATGAACGAAGCGATTGAGTTGACCAATCGAATGTGGAAACACACGGGAAGCCAATAGAATCACGTAGACCACCAACCCGAGTAATTTACGTGCAGGCTTTGTCGTCCTGCAGTTCACGTCATGTGGATTACGCCCATTTCAGTAGATTTCGGCAGAATTTTTAGGGGCGTTCCGGAAGAGGTTTGTTTTTTTAATTTTACATTCTACAGAACGAGTATTGTGAAAAAATTGTCAGATCTGAAATCACGATGAAAAACTCCAATAGGATATATATATATATATATATATATATATATATATATATATATATATATATATATATATATATATATATATATATATATATATATATATCTTCTTCTTTCAGCTGCTCCCGATAGGGGTCGCCACAGCAGATCATCCGTATGATCCGCATAGTGATTTGGCACATGTTTTACGCCGGATGCCCTTCCTGACGCAACCCTGGTCGCCTCTTACGACACAGGGATATGGTATACCTATTTTAACCGGGGTATACACTGGCCCAGTATACTGGTACTCATTTCGCCGACCTCGGAAGGATGACAGGCTGAGTCAACCCCCTGGTGTACTAATTCAGTGGCCCAACGGGACTTGAACTCAGGACCTTTTGGATCCCAAGCCGCTGTCCTAACCACTGCGCCAACACCAGGCTATGTATGTATATATATATATATATATATATATATATATATATATATATATATATATATATATATATATATATATCTTCTTCTTTCGGCTGCTCCCGTTAGGGGTCGCCACAGCAGATCATCCGTTATGATCCGCATAATGATTTGGCACAGGTTTTACGCCGGATGCCCTTCCTGACGCAACCCTGGTCGCCTCTTACGACACAGGGATATGGTACACCTATTCTAACAGGGGCATACACCGGGCCCAGTACACTGGTACTCACTTCGCCGACTTCGGAAGGATGACAGGCTGAGCCAACCTCCTGGTGTGTATTAATTCAAGCGGCCAACAGGGCTTGAACTCAGGACCTTTTGGATCCCAAGCCGCTACCCTAACCACTACGCCAACACCAGGCTATATATATATATATATATATATATATATATATATATATATATATATATATATATATATATATATATATATATATATATATATATATATATATATATATATATATATATATGTATATATATATATATATATATATATATATATATATATATGTATATATATATATATATATATGTATATATATGTATATATATATATATATATATATATATATATATATATATATATATATATATATATATATATATATATATATATATATATATATATATATATATATATATATATGCAATTTCAGTACTTTTGGGGGTCATGGGACCTTAAAAGTCAATCACACCAACATCATCAATAATATAATATTTTCCTTCTTTCTCCTCTTTATCTCCACTTTCTCGTTTATATCTTCTCCCTAAAACCGATGTCAATAGTCTTGAAGCAAATATTTCTAATAGATATGTCAATTCTTTGTTTTCCTCCTCGGTGCATTGAGATTTATTTATTGTCTGTAATACCCCCAATCTTTTTCTCATCTCATTGGTTTCCATATTTTTGTATTTATTTATTCTCTCTCTTTCCTCCCTCTCCCTCTCCCCCTTCTCTCTTCTCCCTTGCCTCCTTCTCTCTTCTCCCTCTCCTCCTTCTCTCTCTTCTCCCTTGCCTCCTTCTCTCTATTCTCCCTCTCCTCCTCTCTCTTCTCCCTCTCCTACTTTTCCTCAGTTTCTTCAACTCCTTCCTCGTCCCTTACTATCGTTGAACCACTTTCACCCCATAGAATATCGTACATATATTCATCAGGATTTCTTGTTATTCCTGAATCAAAAATAATATTTTCTACAACAGGAAACCAATAAAATTCCTTCTGAATTTCTAAAAGAGCCTTGCATTTCCTTAACTTTAATTTTTTTTTTCATTATTTAGCATTTTAATTAAATCCAAAGTTGTTGGTTTATTAACATCAGTATAAAACCAATCTTTTATTGAAAATACCTCATTCTTATGTTGTAGAACATATTTATTAAAATACTGAATACCCTTTTCTTGAAGGTATGTTTGGACACAGAAATGATAATTTTCTTGAAGCCTTCTTGCTGTCATTTATGTATCAGAAATATATGACAGATTAATATAATGACAGGAAATACCTCCCCATCTTCCCAAGTTAAATCATTTTGTATTTCCTTACTTATTATATATATAATCCTGTTCTTTGTGTTTTCATGATATAAACTATGGCAAAACCATTATTGATTTTACCCATATTAAATTCTTTTATTTGTTGTTTGCTAATCGTGCTTCCACAAAACTCATTCTCGGCACCAAGTGGATAATATTCTTCCTTACGAGACCGATTTAATTGTTCCAGGTCTTCTAGGTTAATTTTAAATGACCAATTATACCCTAAATCATTCATATCATATCCCCATTGTTATATTCTCATACAAACGATACGCACTTTTTTATAAAAATTTTTATCTTAATTGGAACTGTGAATTCTGTATGACCTGGAGATAAAATCAACACTTCTGTATCTTTGGAATACACAGCCATTTTATTTAAGGATATATATTGTGATAAATCACTTAATCTCTCCAAGTCACTTGCGTCAGTCGGGTTTGGATAATTTATTAATTTATAAGCATTTTTCATATTAATATTTTTTGCTGGAATATATTTCTGTCGTTCAGCCTGTGCCTTTGTGTAATAATTTGATGAATCAATATCCAGTACTTGGGATACACCAAAGATAGAACCATCTTTACCAACATAAGTCATTTATATTAGATTAAAAATAATGTCATTAAAAAATTCCTTTTTGTTGAGTTGAAATAACACATAGATGCATAATTGACCACAACACTTGGAATTTAATTCTTGGACTTGAAATGTTTGATAAACACCATTCTGTAAGAATTTTATTACTTCAACAGGTGGTGGAAGACTAAAACTCTTCTCTTCTTCTTTCGGCTGCTCCCGTTAGGGGTCGCCACAGCGGATCATCCGTATGATCCGCATAGTGATTTGGCGCATGTTTTATGCCGGATGCCCTTCCTGACGCAACCTTGGTCGCCTCTTATGACACAGGGATCTGATACACCTATTTTAACCGGGGTATACACCGGCCCAGTACACTGGTACTCACTTCGCCGACCTCGGAAGGATGACAGGCTGAGTCAACCCCCTGGTGCATTAATTCAGTGGCCCAACGGGGCTTGAACTCAGGACCTTTTGGATCCCAAGCCGCTGCCCTAACCACTGCCCCACACCAGGCTTTAGGTGGAAGACCAAAACTATCAACATAATATGTCTTGACTATTAAAAATACAAACCCAATGAGAACCGTTCCCATTATTATCTTCAAAGTTCATAATAATATTCTTTGTATGTTTAGACACGTTAATTCATCTCTCATACAAATAACCACATTATGAATTTTATATTTCTTACAATATTTGATAAGTTCTAAATTTGATGTTGTATTCTTTCCAAATTCTTTAAACCACTCATCAATGCTCATTTATTTATGAGAAAGATATAATCCATTACCCCTTTTGGTTAATTTTACACCTGCTTGTGCGATCGAAGAAAGCATATCTCCAACTAACAACTTTGCTTTATCAGGCAAACTTTCAAGTTTTTCAGCAAAATCTACAATTACACCACTTCCACTAATGTGTTTCTCCAACTCTTTGTTATGTCTTTCCAATTCTTTTTGAGCCTGGAGTTGAGCCTTCCTTTCGTTGGCAGTTTTCACCACTGCTAAAATACCACCCGTCAATGCTCCAGTCATACTTAAACTCACAAATAAAGGAATTAGAAATGGGAGAAATCCTCCACTCATCTCTCTTATTGAATATTTCTTCAACATTGGTTTTAACATTATAATTTTAAGTGAGCCAGTATCGTTCAAGATTTTTCACCTGTTCTCTTGTGAGCAAAACATCAATTCTAACTGCTCCTTTTCTCTGAATTGTATTAACGTTAATCGTATAAGGCTTTTGATTTTGAACACAAGATGATAGTTCATGAAGATTGATTTGATTAACATATAACCCAGTTGGCACTTTACTACTCATTTATTTATCAAAAAAATAATGAGACTAATCACAACACCATTATTTGTATTAATCTGTAATTCTGTTTCTTCCAAAAGCAAACAATATGTATCAACTTCTTCACTCTCTCCTCTTTCAATGTATAGGGAAATATCCACTCGATTAGACTTTATAGTATCCTTTTGAGCACTCAGGTCAATCGCATAGATTGTATACACACTTTTAAATGCTGTCATATCCAAAATAGGTTCTTTATTTCCATCTCTTTCACACACCTTTTGGTAAGACTTGTATGCTTCAGCATAATCATTTTTTCCCCAATTAATTTCCAATCTATCTCGTGGATAAAATGTTCCATCCAGAGAAACGCGAAGTTGTTTCACCTTAGCATTATCACTCAATGCATTATTCTTATCAGTAGCAGCATCACCATCTGGTATTTTAAAATGAGCCACAGATATCGTGGCTTTCCTTCCAGAACACCCAAATTCCATGCATAAGTGGTTTGGTTCAGTTTAACATGTTGACATCTTCTATTAATTTATCATACATTTAGTGGCATCTTTGAGTTAAGTCTTCTATTCAACATCTCTTCTGCTTTAACATTCGGCGTATATTCACTAATATACCAACTAATTTCATCAATAACAAATTTATTCTGAGCAGCAAAAGCATTAGCCACACCAAAAAGCAGTCTATTTTCATTATCATTCCTTTGCAGCTGTAATCTAATTTTAAGACCATACAGAACTTTATCATGATCACAAAATCCAAATATACCTTTAAGAGGAACTGCCACAGTAAAACTATTAACTGCTTTTGTATCATCATTATACATTCCTTTCCTTTGACTATATCCAGGGTCTGTGTTTGTTCCCGTTGACATATCACGAATAAAACCTTCGACAGCCCCCTTCTCCATTCTATCACGAAATGAATATAGTGTAAATTTCATCATTTCATATGTGGCAGAGACATAATCAACCGCTTCAACGTCTTGTGTTCCAATGTACAAACGAACACTATCAAACATTTTCCAAAAGAAATCATTTACGAGTGTAGAGTTTGTGTTAGTCGCAGCCTTCGTGAATGTAAATTTACACAACAAGAAACTTTCGGCTCGATTCAAATGTTTGTTGATTACTTATTTCAAAACTTTTTGTTCCATTTGCATTCCAGTCTGTTCCAGTTATTGCATTTACCTTGAAGTAGTCTTCTTTATTAGTAGAGTTTGAGATGACAATGGTATCATCCAAATCATAGATACTATCAATTGCTTCCATACTTGTATTTATTTCGGAAAAAAAGATGTTAAAACTTTTGAAACCCTGACCCAAGCATTTGAATTATTTTCTGCCGTTCTTGGGGAGACAACTGAGTTTTGCCTTTCTTAATTTCTTTTATTGCTTGTAATTTATGAGATTCCTTTTGGGCATCTTTTATACTCTTTATTGCACCCGCTACATTTCCCACAGCAGAAGCAGTTGAACCAATTACGTCTTTATGTTTAAGAATAGTTGAACCTATACCCATGAGAGTATCAATTATCCCATCTCCTTTTTTTCTAAATTGATGTCCGACACCCCTTTGTCTCTTAAGTTTATAGTATCCTCTACCAGGATACATACCTTCACCCTTGTAGTATGGGGAAAGGAACATCCCATCCCCTGTAATTATTTTATATTTTCCCAACTCGTGTTTCCTCACCATAACCATCGTATTTATTTATTGGAAAACTTCACATTGGTGAGTTCTGATGGATACAATTTCTCCATTAAAAGAAATCATGCACGTATATTGGTCGGTTATCCGAAAATTTACTCTGAATATGGTTTTTCCTGACACAGGTAGATAAACCAGATTTTTGGGTTCCATATTGAATTTATAACCAATTGGGGTTGAGTATGCACTGAATGAAAATATTGTATTTGTTCTTATTCCATCATTATTAGCGCCATCAATCAAATCAGAGTGAATTAATACTGAATTTATGCCTGACGATATTTGAATGACATTATCACTGTAAAACGTCCCATTAGTTTCAATCTTTTTTGAGGAGAAACCCAATAACTCTCTGAATGAATTATCAATTGTGAAATCAACCTTGTAGTTATTTTTACATTTAATCGTTGATTTTGAAGTATGTTTTTGAATATCTATAACAATATTTTTTGGTTCATCACCCTGTTCTTTCATAAGACGAGCAATTTCGGAAGATATTTGAGAAATCTCATATGCATTTAAAATATCTCATATGCATATCTCATATAAAACGGGTGAAACCGTTATCGTTTTGTATCCACTTCCTGGATTATCACTAAACTTGTCATTTTTCTCCGTGATATTAAACAAGGTATTATAACTTTCCATGGACAATCAAGACGCCTCATATTCTTTTGTTGTGTCAAGTTGTAGTGGGTATGGGAATGAAGATGTGTGGTCGCTTGTTGTGAAATTAAAACTAAGGATTGTGCTCATCTCATTTAATATGGGATAAAATGTCTTTGTATTGACATTTATTAATTATTTTCATGTTCATCAACTGGTCAAAATGTTTCATTCAAACAATTGTTATTTCCAGCCTTCTTACTACCTAACAGCAATAACAGTCTATTAACTAATTGTGCTGGATCATTTGGAAGAAAACTAACACCTGAACCAAGCCTACTTAAAGCCTGAATAATGTGTTTCTCCTCATTCTTCCTACTTTTACCAGATAGACTAACCCTATAATTAGAGAGTCCAGCAGATCAATATATACTATATCATCCTTATTTTCCATATCCAATGGTTGATCAAAATACTTTGATTCATCCCTCACAGTTGAACCTTGTTTTCCATCTTTTGTTAGAAGAAACATTAATGTCAGAGTTAGTTTAACAGGGGATTGAGCAGAACTCAAGAAGCTTAATTCATCATTAAATATCAATACCTTTTCTTGAACAAGATGAAATATTGCTGGTTGTTCTGTTGGAATGAGTCCTGCTTTGGTTTTTGAATCCGCTGAATATTCATTGTTTTGAAGAGCATTCACAACATAATCAGGGGTTTGATTAATCTCTTCCAGTTGTTGAAATTATTCATCTTCTATCGTCATCTTCTAATTCATCGTCGTCATCTAATTCTCCTATATGCTCTTATTCTTCCTCCGTCATTTGACTGAAATCTTTAACATTTGAAGTTTTTTAGGAGTATATTCTATTGTGGGAACTGTGGAAGCATCCATAATTTTTTCTTGGGAAGTTTTTAAAAGTGTTTTAAAAAATTTCTCGTTTTCTTTCAAATGCTTCTTCACCCGTTAGTTTCTGTCTGCGTTTCTTCTTTATGTCTTCCTGTTGTTTTACAACTTTTGAAACCAACTCTTGATGTTCCTTCAATCTTCTTGCTCTTTCTTTCGCATCCATTTATTTATTGGAAAATATCATTTAATGAATTGTAAAGATCAACAGGGAAATTTTCCATTTCTTCATCATTAAAGTAGATGTGTTCAATTAATCCTTTTCTTTAAATATTTCATCAAATTCTTTATTAACATTAATACGAGTTGTAATTTCTTCTTCACGAATACTTGTATCTCTGCTTTTCATACGTTTGTGTTGAGTTTCTTCATCAAGCCTGGTGTTGGCGCAGTGGTTGGGGCAGCGGCTTGGGATCCAAAAGGTCCTGAGTTCAAACCCCGTTGAGCCACTGAATTAATACACCAGGGGGTTCACTCAGCCTGTCATCCTTCCGAGGTCGGCGAAATGAGTACCAGTTGTACTGGGCCGGTGTATACCCCGGTTAAAATAGGTGTACCATATCCCTGTGTCGTAAGAGGCAACCAGGGTTGCGTCAGGAAGGGCATCCGGCGTAAAACATGTGCCAAATCACAATGCGGATCATACGGATGATCCGCTGTGGCGACCCCTAACGGGAGCAGCCGAAAGCAGAAGAAGAAGTGTTGAGTTTCTTCATCAAAATCAAAACCGAATGATAAAATCTTAACCCCATTACCACTCAGATGTTTAATAATTTGTCTCATTCCTTCTGGATTAATTTCTAATATCCCAAGACCACCAGATTTTAGTTTCTTTAACTCACTCTTACAATGTGAATATTTTGTTGTACCAAGAGAAACCTCCTCAAATATTTGGCCTTCATTCCTCAATCGCATATGCTCCTCTACTGAAATATAGTAATAACTTCACCTTCTACTTCTCCAGGTCTTACTGCTCTCGTTGTTGATACAATATGAACTACATGGTGCTTTTCAAGCAAATTTATAATATTCTCATTTGCACCATACAAGAACCTTGATTTATGAAAGTTTTTTTTCTAGAAGCAGATTTACCCACATGATTTAAAATAATAGTTGTCATTTATATAGGTAATTGTTTATAAAATAAAAAATATATCCCTAAATATCTCATCTTGTTTCACAACAATACATTTATATTTTTCAGTTGTGTACTTCATATAATCCCCAAATTCCTTTTTACTACATAATGTAGAACAATTGTCTCCCCAAAAATTGTTTATATCTGTTGAATTTAACTTGAATAAAACAAAAGTATTTGCATTGTTTCTTATTGAGAGACGAGGAAGTTGAAAGTATGATTGACTAAGATAAATACAATTAATTACAAGAAGAATGTCTCCCTCTTGTGCAGTCGCTATCCATTACCGTTTGGTTTCTCTCATTAACACAATCATCAAAGATAACGAGGTTCTTTTTTGATTTATCCAAATCTTGGGGAGAAGGTATATCATCCGTATTATCACTAAGAATACAAGTTATTGGTTTTGATCTCTTTTTATATCTTTGTGTATCACAAAATAGTTGTATTATATCTTCAATGTTGTAACCATTTAGTTTGTTTTGAAGTATATATATATATATATATATATATATATATATATATATATATATATATATATATATATATATATATATATATATATATATATATATATATATATATATATATATATATATATATATATATAAACTGCTTATATCTTCTTTTTGAAGACCAGCATTAAAACTTTGTGAGAGTGGTTGACACTCAGGTTGAAAACTCGACTTTGTGAAAATTATTAAATTATCATAATCAAAAAAGTTGGGAGTAAAGAGCATCTTTAAAAGTAAGCAGGTTTTTCCACACCTGCTTGATCCAACTATGAAACATCTTAATGAATTTGGAAGATTTTTATGGTTGTTAAATTTTATCTTATTTTCCCAAATGGGTAAAAAATCATTCATTTATATATTTGGAAAACAGGTTACTTAATTTATTATTGGCTTTTTTAGAAACTCTATATTTTATCCTAAGTTTGGGTTTAATTTCAAGATAATCCATTATTTTATTTATACAATATCTTGTGTTGATATTTCCCTGAGAATGGCAATCGTGAATAATATATAACAACAATCATTTGAACATTTCTCTAATACATTCAGTTTCTTCCATTGTAAGGAAAGGTGTGTTATCACCCTCATACTTTACATTCATTTCTCTAATCAATCTTGTAAAGTAATTCATTTTTGGTGTAAATCGAAAAGAATTATATTCCTTTTTATATTTTTTATTATCATAAATTAGAAGATAATCACAGAATATACATTGTTTATAGGCTTTTGACTGTGTTTAATCCCACTCCGTCACATGCAGGGCAATTCTCAAATTTATCATATGGAAAATCAGGGAATTCAACGGGCTCAAGACCTAGTATACTATTCATAATTATAATGTAAAACTTTGCTTCAACGAAAATTCATCTTCGGTACTTTCATAATCATCTATAAAACTACTTTCATAACTTCCATTTGAACACAAACTCTCGGTATCATAACTATCGTTTGAACACAAACTCTCGGTATCATAACTGTCATCGCTCTCATAATCTTCAAAATCTTCAGTTGAATAATGACTCATATTTAATTAGTAGAAAAAAACATTGCCATCTATATCTATATACTTTTTTTCATTAACAGATTCAACTACTACATTTTTATATTAAAGGTAATTTTAAAATGATCCTTAGCTACTCTTGAACGAAATGTCATTTCACCTGATATATTACCATCCTTTACTTCATCAGGATTTACATCTTTTGGGTTGTTGAAAAAAAATACAAATTTCTCCTTGCATATTACAGATGGTCTTATCTTTTCTTTCTAAAGCTTCATCCATCAGGTTTTTCTTTTTTGATACTTTTTCTCGTTTCATTGCTTTTTCTAGTTTTGAATATATTGCCAGAAGAAGAGGAGAAACTTTTGTTAGAGCTACTTTAATTGATGTTCTTCCAGATATACTAAAAGCCCTTCCACTGAAGGAAATTGAAGAAATGATATTATTCACCATAATCGTTTTTATCCAATAGATGTTATATTTATCTTTATTCAATTTTACATCCTTGACATATTTCTCAGTATCTTTTACAAATGGAGAGATTGATTGAAACTTGTCTTTTGTGTCTTGATACATTGTATTTATTAAGTGAAAAAAGTTGGAGGATAAAATGGTTTTAAGCAACGGTTCACCTCTAAATTTAACGGAATTTTCATCAAGAAAATTTTATTTTAAGCAAAGTTTTGTTATATAAATATGGTGAATACAACGTACTGCGATGTTTGTAATCATGAATATAAGTGTTATATAAAAAAACACCTTCAAACCAACAAACGCACATTCAATCTTTTCATACAAATATCTCCACTTGACCAAGAAACAAAACATTGTGATAGATGTGATAATGATATTCTTTAAAAATATATAAAATAAACACCTTCAATCACGTAAACACAATAACAACGAGAGGGGGAGCACTCGGTAGTGTGCAAAACCTCTGCCGCCAATACTGCTAGGTCACTCAAGTGTACCTGATATCCTATTCATTCAATTTGATGTCAACAGTGCTCACAGAGTTATAGTTTGCAACTTTCCCTTTTATTTTTAACTTTTACATTCTCAATTCATTCGTCATAACTAGATTCCTTGAGACAGAAATTGATTTTACGTGGGTATATCCACCTGAAGTTCCAAAATCAGCTGCAATTATAATTTTGGCATGCTTTTTGTTGGAAATCACTTATAACATGTAGGAATGCAAAAAAAAAAAAAAAAAAAAAAAACATCGAAATTTTGTTGAAAAAAAAGTTACAAAAATTTTTTTTTCCTCTTACAATTTTTTTTTGGGGGGGGTTGGAAATCACTTAAAACATGTAGAAATTCAAAAAAAAATTCAAATATTTTTTCAAAATGGCTACCATAGTGGCCATATTGGACTTTGCACCAAGTCCAAAATCTAATGGCATGATCCTTGGACCATACCTAATCCCCCCACCAAGTTTCGTCGAAATTTGTCGAGGAGTTTTTCCGTAATACTGTTCATAAACAAACAAACAGAAAGGGGTGAAAACAGTAACCTCCGATCTTCGATGGCGGAGGTTAATGAAGAAAGGGAAGGTGCCACTAAATTCTCAATTGAAAACACTGATGGGGCATTTAAAGGGCATATAAAAATAAGATTGTTTCGTTTTCAAGACCCTGGACCATCTTCAATCATGGAAGCTGTTGATATGGTTAAACAAAGTATTGAAACTATAATTAAAAACGCATTCAGTGAAATGAAAACTTTTAAGTTTTATATGGGAGTAAAATTGAATATGGTAAGACAAGGCGATGAAACTACTCCCTATATGAGGACAAACCCTCACTTTATTTCAACATTTCAAGATTTTGTAAGATGTGATGTTTACGATGAACTCCAGAGACAAGAACAAGATGTTGATAACACTGTAGTAGGTAGTGGATTTACAATTACAAAAATAATCTTTTTAGATATACACATCTTAAAATCAGATCCTCTTCAAGCTTCTTCTTATATTGATTTACCAAAAGAGATAAAACTTAAGAAAGTGGTTGTTAATATTCAAAACAAAGATAATAAATGTTTTCTATGGTCTGTTCTTGCTCACTTACATCCTCCACAATGGAAACCTGAAAGGGTTGAACATTATAAGAAATATGAGAATACATTAAATGTTAAAGATTTAAAGTTTCCAATGTCATTGAGAGGTATTCCTAAATTTGAGAAAATGAATAATGTATCTGTTAATGTACATGGATTAATGGATAGAAACAAAGTTCAGATATTAAAAATTTCAAACAACTATAAAAATGATGAAACACACATTGACCTTCTCTACTTTACTTCAAAGGAAAAATCACATTATGCTTTCATCAAAAATTTATTAAGATTAACCAAATCACAACTATATAAGAGAAAATGTAAAACATATCCTTGTAAGAGATGTCTCAACTCCTTTCACACAAAAGAACGATTAAATCAACATTCGAAATATTGTCGTAATCATAAATCAACCGTAATCAATTTACCAAAAGCAGGTTCAAAAATATCATTCAAAGATTTTAACAAATCTAAAAAACATCTGTTTGCTGATTTTGAAAGTATCCTTGAAAAGATATATAATGTTTCTCCAAATCCAAATAAATCAAACACAAATAAATATCAAAAACATACTCCTTGTGGTTTCTGTTATGATATCAAATCATCTGTTGGTGATGAATACAACAAGTTAGAACTTTATAGAGGAGAAGATGCCTCAGAGGATTTTTTAAGACGATTGGAAAAAGACTGTATAAGACTAAGAGAAATAATGGTTAAAACCGATAAACCAATGTCATTAACAAAGGGAGAGAAAAATGAATTTAGAAAGAACAGTACCTGTCATATTTGTGAGGAGAAAATTGAGGGAGAGGTCAAGGTTAGGGATCACTGTCATCTTACTGGTAAATATAGAGGTCCAGCTCATTCCCATTGTAATCTTGATTACAAGCCTCAAAACTTTATTCCTGTCTTTCTTCACAACAACGCTCACTATGACACACATCTATTTATAAATGAACTTTCAAAGACATCTGGAGATATTTCTGCCATTCCTAACACAGATCAAAAATACATCTCATTCACAAAAACAATTCATACATCCCCCATAACCCATATCAGATTTCTTGACACATACAAGTTTATGGCAAGTCCATTATCGAACTTGGCATCAAATATTAAAAACTTACCGAATCTTAAATCACATTTCTCAAATCAAGAAGAGATTGATCTCTCATCACAAAAGGGAATATATCTGTATGACTATATGGATTCATTTGAGAAGTTTAAAGAAACACAACTTCCTTCAAGGGAAAGTTTCTATGGCAAGTTGAATAAAACTCGTATTTCCGATAGAGATTATACACAAGCTAAAAAGGTTTGGGAGACGTTTAATATAAAGAATCTTGGAGAATATCATGATTTGTATCTTAAAACTGATGTATTGTTATTGGCTGATGTGTTTGAAACTTTTAGAACAGTCTGTCATAAAAATTCTTATGGATTAGACCCCATTCACTATTACACAGCCCCGGGTTTGGCTTGGAGTGCTATGTCAAAAATGACAAAACAAAATTTGGAATTAATCAGTGATAATAGATATGCTTTTATTTGGAACAGCTCAGCTCTGCCATTAAGTCTCAGCAGATGTAGAAATAGGATAGATCATGAGGTGGCAGTGGGCAACAGACTTGGAGGCTTGTAGCGAAGAGTATGAAACTAGTTTGAGGTAGATGGTTCAACATATGAGTGAAGAGGTGGAGGAATTAATTGAGGTGAGTGATAAGTTTGGAGGGAGGGTAAAGAACATGCCATTTGCAGGGCCAGTGGTTGTGTAGAGAGAGGCGATAAGAGACTATTAAGTGGACGAGAGTGTGTACTGCTGGCCAGACAAATCTGCCTAAATAAACTACCAGACACGGTGACAACTTAATGTTTTTCTGAAGACCCAAAAAAAAAACACTTTTCTGACAAGACCCACTGCTTGCAGTAGAGTGGCCAAAATGCATATTCTTTGGGACAGCTGAATTGACAACTGAATGTCTGCAAATAACCGGTATTCGAAGCTTATTGAAATGCAGAGAAAGTGATGTCGGATCAGATGACCCTTCAGTTTAATTAAAACAGGGGACTACAGGTTTTCACGAGATATCAACGAGTGAAAATGTAAATTATGAATGCTGGATGCAATCAATTTCTGTTACATGAGTGCAATTATACTAAAGTCGACTTGGGATTGAAGGATGTGGTGAGAACGTATCATTGGATCTTGAGGTTGCATGTGGCCTTGCCTTTGACTTAATTACATGTAACAATAATATGACAATGAGTCATCATGCTTTTACAAAAACTAGAGCTGATGTTGCGGCAACACTTCACCCAACGCCAACTATCAAAATGACACATTCAGTCACTAACTCACCTTGTAATCGACACCACCTATCATCCTGTGCACAAACTTGAAGGTAAGAGCCCACAACTGTGCCTTCTCGTGCTCAAGATGCTCTGAGGCTATTGCGTGTTCACAGACGAGTCTGAGGGACATTCGACCAGTAATGAGAAGGTAAATAACAAAATAACCAAGATCAGGCACAAATATGCAGTTTAAACAATCACCTGGGTGGGAGCAGGGACGTCTCCACAGCCATCGCGAGGCAGTCGTACAGGAACGAGATACGCTTAGGGCTGTGTTGCGTGTGGATGTAGCCTATAACCCAGCGCATACATTGCTCGTGGGCCTCCTGCAATACACACCAAACTCAGGACAATTGAGCGAAATAAAACATTGCAGCTCGTCTGCACACACATCTGATGAGCTCCAAAAACTGAACAAGAGTTGCCTGGTTATCACTCCACATGGACAGTGCATCATGACTGGTGTTGACTTAATAGTTAGGGAGGTGGGATTGGGATCCTAGGATCCTGAGTTCAAATCCTCCTTGGCTGTTGAATTAATACCAGGTGGGGTTGACTGCCTGTCATCCTTCCGAGGTCGGCAAAATGAGTGCCAGCATGCTGGTATCCTGTGTCGGAGTGGCGACCTGTCCAGGATTGTGCCCAATCGCCAAGGAGACTGCTTCGGCAGCACCAACGCTTTGCACAGAGTATGGTCCCAATGGATGGATGGCTGGACAGTGCAGCTTGTAAATCATATCAATGGTGTCTTCACACAGAATATTCTTAACTCACAAAAAAATAACTTTACTTGCCAATAATGTCCATGTGTCCCACCCAGAGAAGACTCAGCCCCCAAAGCCAAAATAATAAAAATTATAATAAATAAATAAATAAAAAATTTTTTTACGTTTTTCGTCTTAGGTCTTCGACTCAAGTCATCCTACATTGCTGTCATTGGCATACTACTGTATTCACAATCTCATTATACATTTAAAGTCTTCAGTGATTAATGGATTATATTAGAATCAGTGTCCTGCCTTTCAGCTGCAGATAATAAAGGACTTGCTTTAGCTTTGAGAATCAACCAGGTTTGCCTTCCACGAGGGCATTGGGTGCTAAGAACTGCATGAACACCTGGATATGCTGTTCATCGATCTCACCAAAACATTGAACAGTGCGTATCGACATGGGTTGTGGCATCTACTTTGAAAACTGGGATGTCCTAGCAAGTGTGTTAAGATTCTACAACTACTACACGATGGAATGACAGGCCATGCTGGCTCCAGTGATGAGATGTCAGATGATTTTGTTGTAAGCAGTGGCATACACCAAGGATGTATCGTGGCTCCCACATTCTTCAACCTCTCCTTTGCTGCATTGCTGGATGAAGCCACCATCGGCATGCCACCTGCTGTTGCCATCAGATTTCACACTTGAAACCTCCTGCTCCTTGCCAGACTATATGCTTCCAGAAAAGTCACCAAGATCTGAATAAGGGAACTGCTCTATGCAGATGACTATGCACTGGTAACACCCAGTACAGAAGACATGCACATCATGTCCAGCGAGTTTACAGATGCTGCTGAGAACTTTGGATGACAAATTAGTGTCACAAAGAATGAGGTGATGTTCTAATCAGCACCTGGCAAACCATATGAAGACCCTGACAAAACCGTTGATGACACTGCCCTGACAGCTGCACAGAGATTTACCTATTTTGAAGGCATGCTACCCATTGGTGTCACTATTGATGAAGATGTCCATGGTCACCTACAAAAGGCAAGCATTGTTTACGGCTGCCTCCATGATTGTATCTGGAAGTAGCAAGGAATCAAACAACAAACAAAAATGAAATTTCACCAAACTATCATCTATAACACAATCCACCTGTACATGTTGCTGAGCCCAAGGTCTGCTACAAATGCCATGTTAAAGCCTTGGAAAATTTCCACCAGAAACATCTCCATTATTGGAATTAGATGGCAGGCCAAAATCATTAACAAATAAAGGGGGAGCACTCGGTAGAGTGCAAAACCTCCGCCGCCAATACTGCTGGGTCACTTAAGTGAACCTGATATCCTATTCATTGAAGGTCAAAACGGATCAGACTCTACTGAACCACGATTGAATAAACTAAACTACATCGACGCGCATGAAGAAATACCAAAAAAAAAAAAATGTAATTTTTTTTTGAAAAAAAAAGGTGCAAAATTTCTGGGGTTTATTTTTCTCCAACAAATTTTTTTGTTTATTTATTTAAGTTTATTTTTTAAAATTTTTTGGGGGGTTGGAAATCACTTAAAACATGTAGAAATGCAAAAACAAAAATTCAAATACTTTGAAAATGGCCACCATATTGGACTTTGGACCAAGTCCAAAATCTAATGGCATGAATCCTTGGACCATACCGAATCCCCTCACCAAGTTTCGTCGAAATCCGTCAAGGAGTTTTTCCGTAATACTGTTCACAACCAAACAAACAAACAACCAAACAAACAAACAAGCAGTCATAGACTGGTACTTATGAAATAGTCAACTTGATCTGTGACCTTGTCTAATCAAAGCGGTCTCCAGAGAAGGTAGCGACGCAAACCAGAAGTTTATACGATGAATCTGTACCAAACCATCAAAAATCGTAACGTCGCCCGAAGCAAAAATCTCCATTTCTCCACGCAATTATTTTATATTATTTTATCAGTCACAAAACCGTAATATTCGGCCATCCACCACCAATCTTTACATAATCCGACGGCTCAGCGAGTCAGGCATGCGACGATAACCTTTATTGGGATAAAAAATGACTTTTAAACACCATCTTTATCGAAAACACCGTCAGCGCGCACACGCAAAACCATAGGTGAGTCAACGACGCGTCTGCTCGAGCGCACTGCATCACGTGACGACCCGTGACAGGCGAGTGAAATATTTTTTATACAATCTTAAAACGTCTCCAAAACATCCAATTTTTACCAGAATTTCGACAACCGAGTTTTAAGCGTCCTAAGCGATCGCAAAAACAGAAGGCAAAATTAAAATCGAAGTTAAAACGAACTTGTAACGTCGAGCGAAGCAAAAAATACTCCATTTCTCCACATGAATTTATGCAATTGCGCACTGCATCACATGACGACCCGTGACGCGCGAGTGAAATATTTTTTATACAATCTTAAAACGTCTCCAAAACATTCGATTTTTACCAGAATTTCGACAACCGAGTTTTAAGCGTCCGAAGCGATCACAAAAACCGAAGACAAAATTAAAATCGAAGTTAAAACGAACTCGTAACGTCGTGCGAAGCAAAAATACTCCATTTCTCCACATGAATTTAGGAATTATGTTTGACCTCACTGTGACCTTTGACCAATTTTGACCAAAATCTAACAGCGCTAGCCATCACCCACCTGAATCACGTGGTGTAATTTGACATTGGTAGCTTCTTCCGTTCTCGAGTTATCGTGCCTACAAACAAACACAAACACACAAACACACAAACAAACAAACAAGCAGTCATAGACTGGTACTTACGAAATCGTCAACTTGATCTCTGACCTTGTTTAATAAAAGCTGTCTCTCGAGAAGGTAGCGACGCAAACCAGAAGTTTCTACGATGATTCTGTACCAAACCATCAAAAATTGAATGTTTTGGATGTTTGACCTCACTGTGACCTTGACCTTTGACCGATTTTGACCAAAATCTAATCAGCGCTAGCCACCACCCTCCTGAATCACGTGGTGTAATTTGACATTGGTAGCTTCTTCCGTTCTCGAGTTATCATTTTTTGGATGTTTGACCTCACTGTGACGTTGACCTTTGACCGATTTTGACCAAAATCTAATCAGCACGAGCAATCACCCTCCTGAATCACGTGGTATAATGACATTGGTAGCTTCTTCCGTTCTCGAGTTATCTGTACCAAACCATCAAAAATCGAATATTTGACCTCATTGTGACCTTGACCTTTGACCGATTTTGACCAAAATCTAATCAGCACTAGCCATCACCCTCCCAAATCACGTGGTGTAATTTGACATTGGTAGCTTCTTCCGTTCTCGAGTTATCGTGCCTCCAAACAAACAAATAAACAAACAGAAACGGAAGTCGTCAATATACTTACGAAACCTTTAGATTTCATAAGTAACAAGCAGTCATAGAATGGTACTTACGAAATCGTCAACTTGACCTCTGACCTTGTCTAATAAAAGCCGTCTCTGGAGAAGGTTGCAACGCAAACCAGAAGTTTCTACGATGATCCTGTACAAAACCATCAAAAATCGAATGTTTGACCTCACTGTGACCTTGACCTTTGACCGATTTTGACCAAAATCTAATCAGCGCTAGCCATCACCCTCCTGAATCACGTGGTTAATTTGACATTGGTAGCTTCTTCCGTTTTCGAGTTATCGTGCCTACAAACAACCGATTTTGACCAAAATCTAATCAGCGCTAGCCATCACCCTCCTGAATCACGTGGTGTAATTTGACATTGGAAGCTTCTTCCGTTCTCAAGTTATCGTGCCTACAAACAACCGATTTTGACCAAAATCTAATCAGCGCTAGCCATCACCCTCCTGAATCACGTGGTGCAATTTGACATTGGTAGCTTCTTCCGTGCTCGAGTTATCGTGCCTACAAACAAACACACAAACACACACACACAAACAAACAAACAAACACAAACAAAGGACAGAAGTCATCAATATACTTACGAAATATTTAGATTTTGTAAGTAACAAACAGACAGGGGTGAAAACAGTAACCTCCGCTATCGAAGATGGACGGAGGTTAACTAGAAGGGCACTCGGTCGAGCAAGTACATCCGCCAAGCTGATTAGTTTACGTTTTGTATCCCACTGAGAGGCCGAATCTGGATTCGGACCTGAACTAAAATTGAATCGGCTTGTTCTTGTCACCTAACCAACTCATCCACCAAGTTTCGTTTGAACCTGTCCCTAACTTTTTGAGATATCAAGCTCGACATCGTTTTAGCCCTCTCACTCAATGGTGAAGATTTACTGAAAGAAATTCTCGGATCTTCACCAAAATCGAATCAACTATTCCTTGTTACATACTCAACCTGCCCACTAAGTGTCGTCCGAATCCGTCCACAACTTTTTGAGAGATCCTGTTCACAAACAACAGACAAACAGACAGACAAACAGACAGAAAGGGGTGAAAACATAACCCCCTTCACCTTCGGTAGTGGAGGTAATAAAAATTATTAAAATATAAAAATTAAGAAATATGATTTTGTGACATGATGTTCTCAAAACCAGAAAGTATACAAAACAGTCCATTCTGGGTGATCACAAAGCATTGTCCGTACGCATAACAAAGAATACCTGTTGCAAAGAATTCCAAAACGTCTTGAAAGTTCCCAAACAAGTGATGAGTTTCGTTTTCTCATCTTCTTCTGTCACCTTGAAAATGCTTCAAGAAGCAAAAAGAAATTGTAATATTAATTTACATTTCACACCAAAAGGGCACAAAACAAAGTGGAATATAATGATGTGGAGAGGATCTCATTCTGCATATCATTCTGAATGCAGCCCGCAGCCCATCAATGCTGGGAGCATGCGGCTGTGCCGCTGATGCAGTGCCCGCTGTAGATTAGAGCAGGAATTTGTGATTTGCTCAGGGTGCCGGCGATAGCTCGCCTACTCTTCGCGAAGAACACCGTGGGTTCTTTGGCGTCCACCAACTAATGCTGGCAGACGCGACCCCCAGTTTAATGTCCATCTGAAGGACGGCACACACACTGATGAATCGCCCTGACTGTGAGTCTCCAGGATGACAGTTCACAGCTGAGTCGGGATTCAAACCAAGGCGAGACAGCTTACAGGCAAGTGTGTATACCTCTGGGTCATCCAGTCAGCCCTGCATCCTGTTATTACAGTAGATGTACAGTATTATTACATGTATGTGTTTTTAAGAAAACGACTGGTACATTTCAAGGTTAACAAGGTCGAAATGTAGAGCCACCATTCTACACGACGCCGTGGAGAACACTGGACTATGCAGGAAGGACAAGGTGGCTTTACGTGTCCAAACTCATATAATGGGCTTGCTGTGATTATAATCATGTCCTCACATCGTTGAAACACACATAGCCGAATCAATGCGACCTTTATGAACAGCAAACCTGAAACGTGCAGTGCATACAACCAACTCACACTGGTAATTATGCGCTCATCTTCTTGAAAGGGACTAGGTAATTTGGCAATATTTTTGACCATTAAAAAAGAAAAAAAATCGCATCAACTCAGTAACATATGCTTCCTTATGATTTGGAGGAATGCACTGAAGATACCAGCCAACTTACACGTACATTATAAAAGGACAGTGGTGACCGCCTGTCTATATGCGTTTTGTATCTCCTCTTCCCGGTTTGTGCAAAATCACCAAATTTTGAAAGGAAAATTAACAATGTCCAACAATTCTGATCATGGCATCTACACTTACAACTCCTACATTTGTTCTGTAAAGCCCAGTCGACTTTTCTCAAAGCGTTTGCCATGCTGGATGATGTCACAACTTTCCGGCGGGTGGCACTTCAAGCTCAACTATCGCGAGATTGCTACTGCTGTTGTGCTGCTGCTGCTGCTGCTGCTGCTGCTGCTGCTGCTGCTGCTGCATTGCCATCCTGTCCTATCAAATCCCATAAAATCCCATTAGCTACCTTGACAGGAATTAAGTGGACGGTGCTTTCCGCACCATTCTGTCATTGGGTTTTTACCTCCGCCACCGAAGGGAGGCAGATATTATGTTTTCACCCCTGTTTGTCTGTCTGTTTGTCTGTCTGTGAGCAGGATATCTCAAAAAGTTATGGACAGATTCAGACGATGAACATGATGGACAGGTTCGGTGTGTGACAAGAATGAATCGATTAGATTTTGGTGAAGATCCAGATCCTAGAATCCTGCAAGTGATTCTTCACCATCGAGAGATGGGGCCAAAAACGGTATTTAGCATGATATTTCTAAAAGTTGTGGGCAAGTTACGAAAAAAAACCTGGTGAATGAGTTGGGTAGGTGACAAGAACAAGCCGATTAGTCCATGCATACCTGCCAACCCTACCGATTTGCGCGGTAGCCTACCGATTTTCTATAGCTGCCAACGCCTACCGATTTTATTAGTCAGACATACCGCATTTGGAAATTATTATTGGAAAAAAAAAGTTGTTTTTTCAGTTTTGCTTTCGTTTCTCACTGCCAAGATCGTATTACACGCGGCTGCTTCTACATTCTACAAAACTCGTGCCTGACCATGATTTCTTATCTCGTCAGCGATTGGTTATTGCTTCCAAACGAAGCATGACCAATCAAATGGGACAACAGGAAACAGCGGGCATTCATTTCCAGACAACGCGCCATTGGCATTTCCCGTTCATGATCAAAGACTGCAGTTAACAGAGAGGACTCATTGCTTCAGTGCACGACAACAATGCAAACACCAGAAAAGAAAAAAACACCCCCACGCTGGGTCAACAAGTTTAAGCCAAGTTGTGTAACGATATTGATCTTTAACTGTCATTGTCATGAGCGGCACGGCCGCCCAAGCCTTCTTGCATCGCGCATGCACAGATGGTGTTGTGTGTGTATCATGGCTGCTTTTGGAATAAACGTGTTTCACGTCTGCTGAATCAGAATCGGGGGTCATCGGCGTTATTTGTGAATGAATGATTACGAAAACAAGTTGGACAACAGAGTTCAAGTGTATCAAGGCTTCGCGTGAGGTAAACTGTAAATATGTTATGAAATCAGAGTGGCCAGTCATT
This sequence comes from Eptatretus burgeri, assembly GCF_056783735.1. Taxonomy (NCBI): domain Eukaryota; kingdom Metazoa; phylum Chordata; class Myxini; order Myxiniformes; family Myxinidae; genus Eptatretus; species Eptatretus burgeri. The sequence continues at coordinate 80,380,088 of NC_140971.1, forward strand.
TCATTCATAAAGATGTATCGGTGAGTTTATGTAAACTCTTGTGTACATGTATGGGCACATACATGTGGAGCTTTGACAGCGAGTAATTTATGGAAACGTGACTGATGATCAGGATGTCTTAGAAAAATAAAGATTGGTGAGTGGATCAACCATGTTAAGTTTTCTCTTTTTCACTCTAAAAATATGTTGATATATTTCAGCTAAATGTGGGCTCAAAATGCAGGAGATTGCACCATTTTGCTTCATTTTTTTGAAAAATTTCCGGGGGGGCATGCCCCCGGACCCCCCAAGGGACGCGTATAACGCCAGCCTACCGCTTTTCCTTCAAAAAAGGTTGGCAGGTATGGTCCATGTGCGGATCCAAATCTGGCCTATCAATATGATACAAAACCTAAACTGTTCAGCTAAGGGGAGGTATGCGCTCTACAGAGTGCAGTTCTTGTTGCTACTGTTTTATGGTCCTCCCTCTTGTGATATCAAATTCCATACCATACCATCACCTGTGATTGATGAGTATACACACTAGTTTATAAAATGTAATAAATAAAATGTAAAAATAAAAAGCACAGCTTTTATGGTAGTTAAACCCACTAAATCTTATGGCACACCAATGAGAACATTGCAGACAAGAGTGAAGCACTGGCACCAAGGCAATAATTTGAAAGCTAAAATTTAATAATTTCCTTCTTCAAAATTGTTTTTTAAATTAAATCAAATCAACTTACCCATCAAAAGCTTCTTCAATAATGTCCGTCTTCTGAAAATGAAGAACAACATTCATTAGCTTTGAACTACCCCAACATCTCCTAATGTCATGTAAGATGCAAGAACATGCCCAATGTCCACAACATCACTTTATGTGAAAAACAAAAATGTCATTGTGGAATCTCCCAAGGACAAACTGTTTATCACACAAATATTTCAAAAATAAAAAGAAGAGTATGTAGATTTTTTTTTTTGCTGTTATTTACATTAGTTTCAAAAGTTCAACGATCATCTCGGGAGATTTTACATTCAAGCTCATGATGCTATGAACTGGAAGGGTAAGTCATTTTTAACTCGCCTGTTCGAAGAACAGAGAGCTGTAGCAATACCCCGGCGTGAGCATCAGCGTGAAAATGTTAACGTTTTTGGTGCAAATTATTTCCTTTCTAATGTTTTTATCTACCACACTATTTTTTACTGATTACAATATACAAATACATATATTGCTTTAAAATTATTTGGATCAGACTTCACTGCAATGCTTTATAAAAAAAATATTATTAGACTAGTCTTTTAAAAACGATAAATGTATAAACAGGCGAGTATTGGGTGGCTTTGACACTAACTCTCTGGTTAGCTCGCCTGTTCGAAGAACTGAGAGATATAGCGATACCCCCGGCGTGAGTGTGAAAATGTTAAAGTTTTTGGTGGAAGTTATTTCCTTTCTAATGTTTTTATCTACCACACTATTTTTTACTGATTACAATATACAAATACATATATTGCTTTAAAATTATTTGGATCAGACTTCACTGCAATGCTTTATAAAAAAAATATTATTAGACTAGTCTTTTAAAAACGATAAATGTATAAACAGGCGAGCATTGGGTGGCTTTGACACCAACTCTCTGGTTAGCTCGCCTGTTTGAAGAACTGAGAGATATAGTGATACCCCCGGCGTGAGTGTGAAAATGTTAAAGTTTTTGGTGGAAGTTATTTCCTTTCTAATGTTTTTATCTACCACACTATTTTTTACTGATTACAATATACAAATACATATATTGCTTTAAAATTATTTGGATCAGACTTCACTGCAATGCTTTATAAAAAAATATTATTAGACTAGTGTTTTAAAAACGATAAATGTATAAACAGGTGAGCATTGGGTGGCTTTGACACCAACTCTCTGGTTTTTTTTTATAATCAGTACATCTCGTGATGATGAAGTATCAAGTGTGACATCTACAACTACTCCTACAACTACTACTACTACTACTACTATTACTTGAATGATAGTTATTCCCACCAAGTTTGTGGGGTCGGCCTGAGAAAGTTTTGGCCTCAATTCTTTCGCAAACCGGCTGCCCAGGACTGACGTTCGACTGAAGGCGATTCAGGCTGGAATTTGCAATTCGTACAGAATGTCGGCGATAATTCGCCCACTCCGCAAAAAGACGCCGTACGATCTTTAACGTCCGCTAATGCCAGAAGACGAGACAACCGGCTCAAGAAATATTTGTGCAAATCCAGTGAGGGACATTTGAAATGATCCAAGCGTTGGGATACTTTGTGATGCAATGCCCTGCCCTGCCTTTGTGATGCCAAAGTCGAGCTTTCGGAAAGGAGTACGTCGTCCTTTCGAAGAACATTCAGTCTCTGAAGGATTTGCCGGTCGACGTGAAAGATCCTCCGGGTCTTTCGCAGTGAACTAGTGTGTGCCGTGTCCTCTGCCGAAATTACAAGGTCTTGCCCTCACCTGCAACACCTTGCAATGGAGTGCTGACACATGTATCCAGAGGTGAGTTCCATTAGCAATCGGCTTGGAAAGCGCTCGCCAAGCGGCTTAAGCACTCAAACCGAACCGTTGATACGGAACGGCTTGCTTGGCAAGCGATAGCAAGCACATTGGTAATGGAACACACCCGTGAGTTGCCACTTGCCGTGGGAATGCCTGGGAATCCCAAGACCTGGATCTAATACTCCAATCACTCTCATAATGGATTGTGTGGGGAAAGCACAGGCATGGTGGGCCAACGTGTTCTTGATCGAACAGAATGGCAATGGTAAAAAAATAGGTGGTTGACGTAACAACAACATTTTAAACTTTCAACATTTACCTCACCACTTCACCAATTAACCCCCAACCAAGGTTATTAACAGGCGTTTCTTGAGCTTCACGTTTTCATTCCTGGTCGATAAAAAACATTCCCCAAGTAATTCAGCGGAGCTGTTCACGCAAGGCAAGTCAGCGCTGAACTTACCACGACGTCCTCAAAAATGCTCTGCAGCTGCGATTCGGGGAACAAAGTCATGTTTAACCTGCATCGCCGGTTTCTTAACACCGAGCTGAGCTTCGTTCGCCGGTTAACTTGCTAGCACATCGAACACGACTGTTTCACTAACCAAACTAGGCCAGGATTTCAATTCGTTCAATTCGTTCAATTCGTTCAATTCGTTCAATTCGTTCAATTCGTTCAATTCGTTCAATTCGTTCATTCGTTCATTCGTTCATTCGTTCAATTCGTTCATTCGTTCATTCGTTCATTCGTTCATTCGTTCATTCGTTCATTCGTTCATTCGTTCATTCCGGGCCGATTCAGTATTCATTCGACATTTCGGTAAATTCTTTCTCTGAGATCCGTTTGATATGTTTTGTTTATGGGTATAAAATGCCTTCTGTCTGATAAATAATCGATGTAAAATCTATCTTAAAGTGTGTGTTAATATATTCATTACAAATAAGCCAACTAAATATGAAGAAAAAAACAACAACAAGCACTGCTATACATGCTCGATGAAACGGACGTTAATACACCGCCTAAATCGCTAATCTGTGGAATATGTTACAACAGTTGAGTCAAGTTAAAATAATGACATTTTCAAAGTAGAAATAAAAA
>NC_140971.1:80388689-80653689 GCF_056783735.1 Eptatretus burgeri
TATTTATATTTCGACCTACCGACCCCACATTTTAGCTGAAGAACTGCATAAACCAAGTTATAAAATAACTAAGGCCTAAGGGAGGGATTCTAACCATCCACATATACTTAACGAAATAACTAAACTTTGGGTCAACTGTATGTGTGAATGCGAATGGTTTCCAGATTCGTAACAATATTGTTACGTTTGAGGGGGGGGTATGCATTCAAAGGGTAATTAGGATGTTTAATTAGGTATGCCATGCTGTTCGAGTGTACCAGGATCTCGATGTAATAAGTAGCAATTCAGTGGTGATAAGTTATCTAGTAAATGTCCATTTCTTCAAGGGGGAAATGATAATTGTCACGTAATTAGATAGGGACACGGGATAGGGTAAGTGTGTCTGCGTAAACCCCTTTTGGTATTCTCTGGAGGCTTGCCGTGACGTCACAGGACAGTGCTGCGGATGGCTCCGCCCCGTGATCACGATTGGCGGTGGGCCAATAAAACGGCTCGATTGGAAGTGACGAGGACGGGAGGATAAAAAGGTTCTGTTCGGGGTCGAAAAGGAAGAGGAAGAAGATCGGGACAGAAAGACCGTTTTTTTTTGGGGTGGAGGTTGTTGTGCTGGGAGCGTGCTTGTTGTTGCGCTGATTCGGCCCTGGTTTCATCGTGTCTTGGAGCCTTGCTGAGCCTCGTGCCTCACCTTGGTTGGCTCTGGGGTTCTGCTGGCTCGGAGTACGGGGTCGAACGGCGGGCGGACCTGCCTCCCTCTCCTGCTCGCAATTTGGCGCCAGAACTGGTTCCCTGGCGGCTATGAGCGGACTTGGGCCAAGACCAGGAGGTCGACAGCACCACGGTGTCTCCTGCCCCCCTGACAAGAGCAAGGCCAGCTCGTCCGACGCCAATCCAGGGACTGTTGCGTCCACGCCACGGTCCAGCCTGACCACCAGGAATAGCTACGTTTTTTGTGTGTGTGTGTGTGTGTGTGTGTGTGTGTGTGTGTGTGTGTGTGTGTGTGTGTGTGTGTGTGTGTGTGTGTGTGTGTGTGTGTGTGTGTGTGTGTACCTGGCGCCTTAGAGGGATTGAGATTTGTATATTCATTGGAATTGTCTGTGTTCTCCCCACGCCCGATCCCACACCATCCCGTCGAATCGCCCCGGATCCCTCTTCTTGCCGAGTCTTGTTATTTCTGGTTAGAGGAATAAACGTTATCAACTCAGTGAAAAGCGACTCGTGCCACCTTCCTCGTCCCGTTTGCGGTAGAGCGATTAGAACCGCCATCTTTGGGTTATAAATAAATAAACCGCCTCCATCGTTTCGGCTCATTCTACGTTGGCGGGACTGTTTAAGTCCCGTGGACGTCACAATATCAACCTGTGTGAGCACCACGCGTTTGGATCCAAACCCTTCAGGGATTCTAAAAAATACCCCTCCTTCCACCATTCCTTAATTTCCTGATTTGGAATCGACAAGATAAGACTCAGAAGGGGAAGTGTGGAAGAAGGAGCATTTAGAAACTTTATAACATAGTTATTTTCGTGTCTCTCTGTGAACGGCTTGATAAATTATTTAAAATGGTGTTTAAGGAAAAACCCATGCAATGCCCTGCTTTGCTCCATGATAGAAAAACTCGAACATTTCTTGACGTGCAAGTTATAGCTGATTATCAAATCTGAACAGGTTATTCATTTGTGATCAAAAAGTGAGTAGTGTGTAAAAAAAAAAAAAAAAAAAAAAAAAAAAAAAATTGGGTTCATGGGCACCAGCAGTTGGTTCGTGGGTGCCAGCAGTGACCACTATTTTCGTTGTGTCTGTGTGCCTATCTGTTTGTGACTCTCTCCAGAGCATAGCTCCGTGATGTTTGATGCGATCTTGATGAAACTTGGACACAAGCTAGATATCATGGTCCCGTTGTGTCTTTTTGTACCAGGGGCGTCCCACGCCCACTTGAACTTTTTATTTATATTTTCTCTTTTTTTTTTTTCCTTAATTTCATTTCCTAGAAGCTGTGCGTAATGTCCATAAGTACAACATAAAATATCCGATTTGATTTGGTCAATTTTTACAGTAGGGCTTCCTCAAAAGCTTCCACTTTGATGGAAATTTCATTTTTTTATTCAAGACTGGAATCCAACTTTTGTGTTGATGTGTTTCTATAACTACCAATTTTGTGGCAATTTCAAGCTTCCACAAGCTGGATCTAAATTTCAATTAACTTCCACTTTGGAAATTCCTAATTTCAGGATTTCAGGTTTTACTAAACACTGGAATCCATTTCAGCGTTTAGGTGTTTAACTAACTTTCACTTTTGTGGCTTCCACAAGCTGTATCCAACTTTCCATTCTACTTCCACTTCGCTGGAAATTCCTAATTTTTGTTCCGATTTCAGGCATCAACACTGGAGTCAACTTCAGCGTTTAGGTGTTTAATGAACTTCCACTTTTGTGGCTTCCACAAGCTGGATCTAACTTTCCATTTTACTTCCACTTCGGTAGAAATTGTTTTTTTATTAATAATGTGAATATTTTTACCGACTTCCACTTTTGTGGCAATGGAGCTTCACACAACACTATGGTGGAAACCAGAAACATGTTCAACCAACGGCAACTCAATTGTACCTATCGTGGCATTGTTCAATAATGCCGCGAACCATCATCGCCTTCCGGCTTGTATTTTTTTTTTTAATTTCAGACCTAACAAGTCAACATTGCCCTTCTGTCACTTGTAGCCATTGCCAAAGCAATATGAAGTGTAATTTGTATTCCTGGTCTTTCCCACTTGTACAGTTCGTATGTCAATCGATACTTTTGGTGAGATGCTGAATTGATGGGTATACTTTGCCAGATCAGATCTGTGACTTGCTGCAGGTACCATGTAAACCTGCACTAACCCGTTTCATTGTCGGCGACTGAACCGTCTCCCCCCACCAAGTTCCTTGGTGAGGAGGGTGTATGATGTGGACACCCAGCAGGACTAAAAACAAAACCTGTCAAAGGACGGAGGAGCTCCTTGTGAGCCGATGGCCATCCATATCTGCGGACGTCCTCCAGCAGTGGGTAACCTTTCCTCGGAGGTTGATGGCAGGATTTGCACTCCGGCCACCACAACAAGCAGTTCACGCTGCAAAATGCAAAGAAAACTGAAAACTCACTCCGTGGGAGTACCTCCTGTGCAGCTTCCCTTCACAGGGCAGCTCACCGGATGACGGTATTGGGGCAAAGTCTTCGGGACACCCACTCTTTGATGATAGAAAAAAACTGGGAAAATTTCCTGAGTTGGATTGTGGTAGTGTGTGCCAGGGTTGTGCTGAGGTGTTGTCCACCAAAGGGTGGTCTCCTCGGGCTAACCTGAGGCGATCTCTTCAGGTGAATTCCTGCAATGTCCTATCCCCAAGAGAAGGTGATCACCTGTCTCTGCTATCATCTGAGCTCCAGCGTTTTTAACATCGGTATTGCAGCGCTCTGAGGTTCCAAGACCGGATCGTGGTGAAATCTTGGTGGATGGTTACACCTACTACTGGTCTGGTCACTTATGGTTACCATTCCCAAGAAGTTGCTGTAGCTGTTTCCAAAATCTGACTCTCATGATAAGTGAGGTAACACCAGTCGATGAGCATATTATGAGACTGAGGATTCGTCACTCCTTGGGTGTCATTTCCCTGGTCTCTGTATATGCTCCGACTGAGGCGGTGATCTCACTGGGAAGGAAGCATTCTATGCCACGCTCAAGTCCATGGTTGATCCGTGCCCCAGACGAGAGTCTTCTAGTCTTGGGGGATTTCAATGCATCTACTGGTACTGATAGGAATATATATGAAGCATGTGTTGGTCCCCATGGGTCTGGAACTGTGAACCAGAATAGCACTAAGTTGCTTGACTTTGAAAGAAGTCGTGGACTTGGGGTGGCTGGTTCATGGTTTTCAGTGCCCACAGGCTCATCGCTGGACTTGGTATTCCAACACTGGTGGTGTGGCAAAAAAGATTGACTAAGTGCATGTCAATGGTGGACTGTCACTGGAGGATGATTCAGAACTGTAGGGTCTACCAGAATGCCCAGTTCCTCAATACTGACACAGACTTGTAGCATCTCTGAAGTTTCAGCTTAAATTCAGGAGAATGGTACCATCCCATCCTAGGCTGGATGTTGACAAGCTCAGGGATGAGAGGGTAGTTGCTGAGGAGTTTCCAAACGGGCTGAGTGGGGATTTAGGCAGTCTTGGTGTTGTGGGGAATCCTGAAGAGTTATGGAGTGCCTTCAAGACGATCATCCTTGATGTTACTGGTGGATAAATTGGAACCCACCGTCAGGTGAAGAAGAACTTTGTCTCCCAATGGACACTGGTTACCATTGACCAGAACTGAGCTGCTCAGGGGGCTGAGTTGTAAAACTATGTGCAGACAAGGAGGCCAATATGGGAGGAATCTGTGTAGGGGTAGAGCATCACCTGTGGTCCAGTGATTCTCATCCTGCTTGCATAGGAATTCATACATTCCGTTCCTTCAAGCCCATCACTCAGTCTGCTGCAGTTAGAGCAGAGGATGGTGAGCTCGTGACAGAGGAATCCGAAGTGAAGACCAGCTGGGTTGGTTACTTTGAGTGGCTGAACCTGGCTGACCCACCGGCTGTTGAGTTGAATGTCAGGGGTATAACTATCCCCATTGCTGACCTTCCAACCAAGTGCAAATTGCCTTTGTTTGTGGAAACACAGGCTGTGGTGAAACAACTAAAAGGGATTAAAGCCCCTGGGATCTGTGACGTCCATGCTGAATTTCTCAAGGCTGGTGGAAATGCTGCACTTGTATCATTGCATGTAGTTCTGTGCTCTGTTTGGAAAAGGGTCCTTGTTGGCCCTCTCTGGAAAGGGAAGGGTGATCGCCAGGACTACAACTACCGAGGGGTGACGCTGCTTTCAGTGCTGGGCAAGATCTTTACTCGGATAATTATTCTTTGCCACCATCTGCTTGAGCACCAGTGCCCGGAGCAGTCGGACTTTATTCCAAGGAGGTCAACAGTTGATTGTATCCTTGCTATGCGGATCCTCACCGAATGCAGACGAGAGTTTTGGCAGCGGCTGCTCTCAGCATTTGTTGATATCCGCAAAGCATTCAATTAAGCGAATCGGGATGCCCTCTGGAAGATCCTCGGTCTTCGTGGGGTGCCACCAAAGTTTCTGAACTCCATCTGTTTCCACCAAAGATCGATCTGATTTCTGAGCTATACTCTGGTACAGAGAGTGCTGTGAGGTGTGGGGGCTTCTTCTCCGACTTATTTCCAGTTATTGCTGGAGTTCATCAGGGGGTGTGTATTGGCCCCCACACTCTTCAATGCTTGCATGGACTGGATTATGGGGAAGTTGTTGGAGAGATCGAGCTGCAGTGCATTGCTTGGGCATGTCAAGCTCTCTGACCTTGATTTCGCAGATGATGCAGTTATCTTTGTGGAGACTTTCGATATCCTTTTGGGGGCCATCGAGGTGCTAAATGAAGAATTGGAGCCGCAGGGACTATGGGTTTCTTGGGTCAAACCTAAGATCCAGACTTTCAATGGCATCTTTGATGCTGCCATCTTGTCTGTACCTATTTGTGGTGAGAATGTTGAGGTCATTGGAGAGATTCACTTCCCTTGGCAATGATATTCATTATTCATGTCTCCGCATGTTGTGAGCCAGAGGTCAATAGACATCTGGGTCGAGCCTGGGGAGTCATGGAGTCACTGGATCATGGGGTGTGGCACTGTCGGTACCTTTGCTGGAGGATTAAGGTCCGAGACTTCAAGTCCTTGGTACTTCCAGTCTTGCTCTATGGATGTGAGACTTGGACTCTGACCAAGGATCTGAGGTAAAGACCTCACCACTACAGTAATAGGTTTCTTCAGAGAATCCTTGGCTATCGTTGTTCAGACGTTGTGTCCAAGAAGTGGTTGCTGAGAGACTCAAATGAGATTTGTTACCTGCATTAGCTGTGGCTGTATGGACATGTGGTTCAATTTCCTGACTCTGATCCTGCTCACCAGATTCTCTCAGCGAGGGAGCCTCATTAGTGGAGAAGGCCAACAGGAAGACCACGTACCTCGTGGTTGCAGCAAGTTGATCGGCATCTCAAGGAGATGGTTATGGGCCAGGCATTTGCCTGGTTGATGGTCAGATGGAGGCCCCTGGAGTACCGACCAATGTGGATCTAGCGCATGCTCCCATATCTGACCTGGCCTGATTACTCTAATGTAGGACTGTACCTATTTGGTCTTCCATTTGATTTGAATTTAATTTATTTTAATTCTAAATTCAATTGAATAATAAAAAAAGTCATGGGTCAGGGTCAGGTGTTCAATCAAAGTGGGACATCTTGGTACCTGGTGGTAATCACTGTGAGCAGTTATAAACTGGCTGTTCTATTTGTATGTTCCCGAAATACAGCCAAAACGGTACACGATGGTGCAAAAATTTTAGGGCCACATTACTCACCATTCTCCTGCGGTGTGCAGTATCAAATTTCGTTCAAATCGGGCAATGAAGGTCAGGTCAGGTATGGGAGCATGTGCCAGAACAGCGCGTCGCTGCGTCCACTTTCCGCCGGTACTCCAGGGGCCTCCGTCTGGCCATCCCCCAGGCAGATGCCAGGCCCATCCCCATCTCCTTGAGATGATGGTCAACCTGCTGCAACCATGAGGCACGTGGTCGGCCCACTGGCCTCCTCCACTCATGAGACTCCCTCGCTGAGAGAATCTGGTGAGCAGGATCAGCGTCAGGAAAACGAGCCACATGTCCATACAGCCACAGCTGACTCTCACGGACTATGCAGGTAACAAATCTCATCCGAGTCTCTCTCAGCAACCGCTCGTTGGACACAAAATCCGACCAGCTATAGCCAAGGATTCTCCGAAGAGACCTGGTACCAAAGGAATTAAGTCTCCGTCTCAGATCCTTGGTCAAAGTCCAAGTCTCGCACCCATAGAGCAAGACTGGAAGTACCAAGGACCTGAAGACTCGGACTTTCGTCCTCCCGCACAGGTACCGGCAGCGCCACACCCCATGATCCAGTGAATCCATGACTCCCCAGGCCCGACCCAGACGTCTATTGACCTCCGGCTCACAACCTGCGGAGACATGAATATCACTGCCAAGGTAAGTGAATCTATCCACGACCTCAACATCCTCACCACAAACAGACACAGACAGGACAGCAGCATCCAAGATGTCACCGAAAGCCTGGATCTTAGTTTTGACCCAAGAAATCCGTAATCCCAACGGCTCCGACTCCTCATTCAGCACCTCGAGGGCCCCCAAGAGGATGTCTAAAGTCTCCGCAAAGATGACTGCATCATCTGCAAAATCAAGGTCCGAGATCTTGACATTGCCAAACGATGCACCGCAACTTGATCTCTCCGACATCCTCCCAAAAATCCAGTCCATACAAGTGCTGAAAAGTGTGGGGGTCAATACACACCCCTGACGAACTCCAGGAACAACTGGAAATAAGTCAGAGATGGTACCACCACACATCACAGCACTCTCAGTACCAGAGTAGAGTTCAGACATCAGATCGATCAGTTTTGGTGGCACCCCACGAAGACCAAAAATCCTCCAGAGGACATCCCGATTCACTGAATCAAACGCTTTACAGAGATCAACATAGGCTGCAAGCAGCCCCTGCCGAAACTCTCGTCTGCGTTCGGTGAGGACACGAAGTGCAAGGATACGGTCAATCGTTGACCTCTTTGGTGTAAAGCCTGACTGCTCTGGACGCTGGTGCTCAAGCAGATGGTGGCGAACCCTATCAAGAATTATCCGAGCAAAGACCTTGCCCGGCACTGAGAGCAGCGTCACCCCTCGGTAGTAGTTGCAGTCTTGGCGATCACCCTTCCCTTTCCAGAGAGGGACAACAAGGCCCCTCTTCCAGTCAGTTGGGATGATGCCTGTGTTCCAGGCAGAGCACAAAACTGCATGCAACGACACGAGTGCAGCATTTCCACCAGCCTTGAGAAGTTCAGCATGGATGCCACAGATCCCTGGAGCTTTGCCCCGTTTCAACTGGTTCACCGCAGCCTGTGTTTCCACAAGCGATGGTGGACCACAGTTGATTCGAGGGTCAGCAACAGGGATTGTAACACCCTTGACGTCCAACTCGACAGCTGAAGGATCAGCCTGGTACAACCGCTCAAAGTAACCGGCCCAGCGGGCCTTCACTTCAGACTCCTCTGTCAAGAGCCTACCACTCTCTGCTCGAACTGCAGTGCTCCGAGGGATGGGCTTGGATGAACGTAATGCGCGAATTCCCTGTAAGCGGGACGAGAATCACCTGTCCACAGGTGATGCTCTACCCCCTCACAGATTCCTCGCACATAGGCCTCCTTGTCCACCCTCAGTGCACGTCAGTTTTACGCCTCAGGTCCCTGAACAGCTCAGCTCTGCCATTCAGCCTGGCCCTGCGACTCTGCTCAATGGTATCCAGTGTCCCTTGAGAGACAAAATTCTTCTTTGCCCTGCGGTGAACTCCAAGGCATCCACCGGCAACATCAAGGACGGTGGTCTTGAAGGTGCTCCACAACTCTTCAGGACCCCCCAAAGCACCCAGACCCCCCAAGTGTCCACTCAGCCTGTTCGCAAACTCCTCAGCTACTCTCACTTCCCTGAGCTTGGCAACATCCAGCCTAGGCTGGGATGGTACCATTCTCCAGGATTTAAGGTGCAGCTTTAGAGTTGCTACAACAAGCCTGTGGTCAGTATTGAGGAACTGAGCACTCCGGTCGACCCTGCAGTTCTGGATCATCCTCCAACGACCGTCAATGAGGACATGGTCAATCTCCTTTGCCACACCGCCAGCGTTGGAATACAAAGTCCAGCGATGAGCTTGCGGGCGCTGAAACCATGAACCAGCCACCCTAAGTCCATGACTTCTTGCAAAGTCAAGGAACTTAGTGCTATTCTGGTTCATAGTTCCTGACCCATGGGGACCAACACACCTTAGAACCATCCCTATCAGTTCCAGTCGATGCATTGAAATCCCCCAAGACTAGAAGTGTATCTCGTCTGGGGCACTGATCAACCACAGACTCGAGTGTGGCGTAGAATGTGTCCTTCACGGTGAGATCACTCGCCTCAGTCGGAGCATAAATAGAGACCAGGGAAATGACAACTAAGGAGTGGCGAATCCTTAATCTCATAATACGCTCGTTGACCGGTGTTACCTCAATTATCATTGGGGTCAGCTTATTGGACACAGCTACAGCAACTCCTTGGGTATGGTAACAATCAGAGCGACCAGACCAATAGTAGGTGTAACCACCCACCATTATCTCGCCGCAATCCGGTCACCGAACCTCAGAGAGAGCTGCAATCCCGATGTCCAAACGCTTGAGCTCAGATGATAACAGAGACAGTTGGGCACTAGATATGGATGGCCGTTGGCTCACAAGGAGCTCCTCCGCCCTTTGACAGGTTTTGTTTTTAATCCTGCTGGGTGTCCATATCCAAACACCCTCCTCACCAGAAAACCTGGTGGGGGAGACGGTTTAGTCGCCGACAACCCGACCATGGAACAGGTTAGTACAGGTTTACATGGTACCTGTAGCAGGTCACAGATCGAACCTGACCTGACTATGACCATAGTCGGGTTGTCGGCAATGAAAAAAATTTATAAAAAAATCAATTCCTGATTCAGTCAAGTACTCTTTGGGAGAATTTGATCAATGCAAACAACCTCAGGGATATAGTTCACTGGAGCTATCTTTTCTTTTGTCTTTTTTTAAATGATTTTTTTAATCAACCGCTGTCACAACGGGTTCACGGGTCATCTAGTTATTATTATTTTAAAAGTGATTCTTCACTATTGAGAGATGGGGCCAAAAAAATAAGACGTAGCATGGTTTTTCAAAAATGTATTGGGCCCGATATGTTCTACTGGATCAGTCATCGCATGGTGGAGCTATGCGCTCTACTGAGTGCCCTTCACGTTTTCCTTTTGTGTTGTTTTTTTATTTGAATGGTATTGGTTGTTGGGGTAGTAGTTTTCCCACCAACCCCCTATTTCTGGATCTCCATTGAATGAACATAATTGATAATTGATAATGTTCGTTGTAATTGGCTTTATTTTTGATATAAATATGGAAATGCAACAAAGACTTTTGCAATGTCCATCATTTGCTCTTCATGAGTAGGCCACTATCTGCAGTTTGCTTGCAAACAGCTCCTTTTGCACATCTTTTGTCACTCACTAACTTTTCCTAAGACACAAGTTGCATATAACATGCGAGCAGTTGAAGCACACATTTCCATTGTGTGTGCCTGAAAACTAGCGCTGTATTATTAATGCATTTTAAATTGATTTGGGTGAGTTTGGATAAAACTGCACTTGGCCAAAAGCCACTGCCTATTGGCATGTTTTTTTTTTTTTTTTTTTGCAAGACAATTGTTCTTTCTCCCTGCTGTGAAATTGCATCCAATGAGCCCATTTCATGATCGTTTCGGTTGACCTTGCAGTCATGATCACGTGGTGATCACAAGTGCGCGAGTCATCCCTTGTTTCTTGCCATTAAAACGCCCATTAGATAGTTTTGCTCCGGCTTGTGTGTGTTCTTGGAAAAGTACAATGTCACATTCTTTGCGACTGTTAGGCAGTTTAACTGAGGTTAAAACACTCTCTTTGCACTGGTAAATTTGTTGTGTTAAATTTGTCGTCCTTCCCTCCTCACCCCCCCCCCCTCCCCAAACAAATTAATAACACCTCTCATGCTCCTTTAGCCGAAACTGCTGCGAAAAGCAACCAAGAAAGCCTACACATGGTAAGCGCTGGAGGAGCATGGGAGGTGTTTATTTATATAATCCTAGTCACCTGGGTTCAGTTGATTCGGTGAGAGCTGATTGGCTATTCCCTCCATTCACAGGTGAGAGATGTGGGTGGGTCTTTATTATTTATATATTGACTGCTTTTGACATTTGCATGTGGTACATGCTTGGGAGCCTCAATGGTATGTATTGCTGTCTGCACTTTTGCTGATGACTCGCCAATAAGCGATTAAACCGGTCTGGCAGCTGAAGGTGGTGCATAGTGTTGATTCTCATGTGTGTACTATTTGTGAATGTCTTTATAGCTGTGGAGGAGCTCTGGGAAGGGTTTGATGCAGCATCGCTCTTACCATGTGTAGGCCTTTTTGGTTGCTTTACGCAGCAGGTGTGTGTGTGTGTGTGTGCGTGTGTGTGTGTGTGTGTGTGTGTGTGTGTGTGTGTGTGTGTGTGTGTGTGTGTGTGTGTGTTTGTGTGTGTGTGTGTGTGTGTGTGTGTGTGTGTGTGTGTGTGTGCCCCTCTATGTTCCATATGCACGGCCACATCTTTTAAGTTACAAACTTCAAACTGAGTACAAATACAACTTTGTGTGGGGGTAACATAGGTTATGTGTGGTGGGGGGCGGGGTGTAAATTATTTATGTAAACGTGTATCGTGTCATGCCACCTCGCGGTTGTTTACCGGTAACACTGAGGTTAAAACGCTCTCTTTGCATTGGTAAATTTGTCCTTCCCTTCTCACCTCCCCCCCCCCCAATGGATGAGCCCGACGTGTGTGTGAAACACCTCTAGCGGGAAGGGACGTCATGATGAATGGGGGGGGGGGAGGAGTGGGTGTTGAGGGATTAAAGCATTCTATGCACGGGTAAGTTTTGAGAACTGGGCGACTAATAGGTCTGTCTGTGAAGCCATGGGTACGCTCTACTTGTATTGTATACACATATTATGTGATCGTGCACCTATTGTATGTAACACATTATACATATTACACACGCACACACACGCATTATGAGACCAGATAGGTCGCCGTTCCATCTCCTGAACCCCACCCATGTGTGGAGATTGTAGTCAACAACAGCAACCCACACACACACACTCATCTATACAAACATACACACACACCTTTGATGCTTATCCAGAGCCATGGCCACCAAGTAGCTTGGGACAATGGTGTGCCACCTTCCTGACCAACACTCAGGTGTAACCATGCTTGATGGTGCGCTTCAACAACTTTGACCAAAACCACCCAGTTTGGTCACATCAGACAGTTTTACCCAATCACATACAGTTGATCCAAAAGTCCTATCACTCCAGCACATCACAGCACCTTGTATTTTTGTGACGCACAAACTACACGTTGTATAGTTTTTTTTGTCTCTCTGTCTCATCACATTACAGCACCTTGCGTATTTTCTAGGGGTTGCTCATTTTTTAGAGAAATCAACTTGATGTGCATTTTGGTTTTAACATAAGGTTAAATGAAATGATGTTAGGTCTGACAAAACTGATCGAGTCGGCTAAAGTATATTTTCTGGTGTCAAATTATTATTTTAAAAGGTCGACAGCCACTATTAATTTTTAAATATGCTTTGTGCTTAAAATTATTTTATAAGAGGCGAGTAAAGGGTTGGCGTCAGGAACGTCTGGCCACAAAAATAAAGGGGAACCATGATAGAAGATTGTCATGGGACCCGCAAGGCGAACCCCCACTCTAGCAGGGAAAAATTGCATTGTAGTGAGTGTTTGCATGCGTGTGTGCTTAAAATTATTTGGTGGTGGGTGGGGAGAGCTCAAGACATCACAGCTCACAATATCTTGTAATTACTGCTCGTTTACTTGGTTCCAAGATGTTATCTCATGTTTGTTTATTCATATTTTTTAATGCTTGCTTAAAAGAAAGAAAAATAATAATAAACAAAACTGGTTTCTCTTCTAAACAGGTAAAGTGGTGTCGGGTGGTGTAAACGGTTCACCCACCAGAAGTCAAATTGACAGCAGCCATGTCGTCCGAACATGGATTTCCCTCTCGTATGGAGGATGGTGTGGATGATTTTCCCAGCCTTGCTCGCACCATCGGAACCAACATCCAGAAGATCTCTCAGAACAGTGAGTTGACACTACATAGATAGAAATGTGTGAGTGTGAGACTGAAGGAAGTATGGTGTGTGAGTTTTTGACTTCTGACTCATCATTACTTGGTACTTTTAAGAGCGTTTTGTTAAAAATATATATTTTTTAATACTTCTGATTATATTAATACTGCCCTCGGGGTTTCCTTGCATGCTTAATGTATTTTAATTTTATGCTTTATGCTTGCTCTTCTTCTCTTTCTTAACTTCAGCATCAAAGATTCAACGCATGGTCAACCAACTGGGAACGACGCAGGATACTGCGGAGCACATAGAATGTCTGTGAGTTCCTAATTCTTGTTCCATTAACAACACCATTACATGGCACTTTTTCAATTGGTAGTTTGATGTGAAGGGGATAGATAGCTGCATATGTTTCATTTAGAGTGGTATGGTCCCTTGCTTTGATGGTATATTTACTACTGGTATATTCTGCATTTTTCTTTGTCTGTAATTCCTGGTTGTTTTGAATTGCATTATGTTTGAGCAGGTAAAGTGCAGTAGAAGTTTGTTGGGGCATTTTTTCCCCACAATAGAACCACATACATATTGTCGGACCCTGCTATTCGCGAGGGGGGGGGGTAGGGTACGTATCTGAAAAAATGCCTCAATTTGGGTAGGTGAGAAGAACAAGCCAATACATTTTGGTTCAGGTCCGGATACACATCCAGCCTATCGGTGGGATACAAAACGTAAACTGTTCAGCCTGGCGGGAGTATGCGCTCTGCCGAGTGCCATTCTAGTTTCACATGCATTTCAAAGAATTGTCTATTTAAATTATAAACCTCCTTTAGCCCAGAGATATAAACTTCCTCAAATTGGAGGGTTTTGTTTTGAACTTTTTAAAATTTAAATTTCCACCACCATTTCCTTTGAAAGCACAAGCTTCTCCTTGCCCCAAGTTTCCAACGTTACTGCATCAGTGTCTTCCTTCTTTTTAAAGGCCCTGTCACACCTTGACGTTTGAGCCAGCGTATGCCGACGTATGAAAAATTTGGCGAATACGTTATGGGTAAGTTTTGTATACGTTAAGAGCACGCTGGCATACGTTGTTGTACGCCGAGCTCGTCGACAAATTTTGTGCATGCTCAAAATTTTTCGACATATGATTCACACGTTCCGCATACGCTGGCCATAAGTTGTAGGCACGTTATGCGATCGTTGACACATGTTACTCATAAGTCAAAATACATCGAGGTAATGTCTAGCGTACCCGAAACCTATTTCTAACCTATGAGTAACGTGCTTTGAACCTATGTAGACGTATTTGACGTCTTCTGGACGACCACAGAACTTACTGAACGTGTTTCTAACTTACAGCTACCGTATAATGGCGTATTGGCAGCGTTTAGAGGAATTGGTATATAAAAATGGGGTTCACAGGAGGAACCCGTCAGTGTTTCAGACTCCATGGTGAGTAGATGTCGATGTCATCCGAGAGATGGAGGATCCGGCAAGGCTGAGACGACAATACCTACGAGCTGTCCTCCAACATCAACATGACCTCAGCGATTTGACGCTGTACCAGTTGCGTGCCAATAGAGCCAGGAGAAGAAGAGGTGAACGGAGGAGAAGGAACTGGGTGAGACCATGGATCGGGAGGCGGTTATGATTTGAATCGTCGAGCGGCAGCCTTTTAATCGGCTACGCCACGTGATCGTCGACGATTCCCTGCCGCGCTATTCATAAGTTAGACTATCGTTGGGCATAAGTTGTGAACACCGACAACACGCTAAGCATTCGTTGGTATAAGTTATCGAAATGTTCTGTGTACCTTACAAATACGTTATGCATACGTCCAACTCGTTATTATACGCCCAAAACTGAAAAAAACATCAATATTTAGTGTACACCCGCGTTTTAGATAAATTTTGATAGTTGCCATACGCTGGCTAAATCGTCAAGGTGTGATACGAAATTGAGAGTTCAGTACTTTTAATTAAAAAAAATTCCTGCAGCTCCCTTGACGACTGTGTTCACAGCACAGCAGTAAAAAGATGCAGAAATGGAGTTCAATATACTGTTTCGGCTGTGGAAATTCAAAGGACACCATAAAGGATATCCCCAAGATCAGTTATATCGCTAAGTGTGTGTTCAGATAGATTTCCCCACCGTTTAATGGGAATTATTCGTGTGGACAGGGCTGTGAATCTTCAGGTAGCCGTTTTTCTTTACTGTCGTTATTTTGGACCAACCGCTTCACACAACCACCTCAACCACACCACCGCGTTTCCACCTCGGCACACGGTTGCCAGAGGCCTGGCCTTCGTCGAGGGAAAGCAGGCAGCCCCCATTCCCCCCTCCCCCAGACGAATGGCGTCTCCACGGTGAATTCCACCCTGCTGTGGAAGAAGACAAATACAGCGGCGAGGAGCGTCCCCGATTTGGCGGGAAAACGCTTCCTCCGAGAAGGTTCCCGCATGTTCTGGAAGGAGGGCGGGGCAAGAGCGGAGGGCGGAGCGTGGGTAATAAAAAGCGTGCACTGGGCGTCTCCCTCTCTCCCTCTCTCCCTCTCTCCCTCTCTCCCTCTCTCCCTCTCTCCCTCTCTCCCTCTCTCCCTCTCTCCCTCTCTCCCTCTCTCCCTCTCTCCCTCTCTCCCTCTCTCCCTCTCTCCCTCTCTCCCTCTCTCCCTCTCTCCCTCTCTCCCTCTCTCCCTCTCTCCCTCTCTCCCTCTCTCCCTCTCTCCCTCTCTCCCTCTCTCCCTCTCTCCCTCTCTCCCTCTCTCCCTCTCTCCCTCTCTCCCTCTCTCCCTCTCTCCCTCTCTCCCTCTCTCCGTGTCTGTCGTTGCTGAATCTCTCTCTGGAGTTGTGCTGAGGAGAATCTCTGTCGCCGTGGAAGGAGCTGGGCTGCTTCTGCCGGAGCTGCGTGAAATCTGGGCTCATGTCCGAGTCAGGAGCTTGGAGAGGTCTGGGCATTGCGAGGGAGATGCGGGCTGGGGGCGCAGCCCTGCTGTCGCGCGAACCTGCGCGTGCGTGTGGGGAGAGCCGGAGAGAGCTCGCCTGCCGCTTGGCAAGGCCTGGGCGCAACCGCGGCTACGCTAGCTGCCGTGGGGACGGGACGTCGCGACTCGCCCCAGCAAGGCACCACTAAGGTGCAGGTAACCTGCAACGGTCTCGTGGGGCCCTTTCGGTCACCAAGGCCCCACGTTATAAAGGTCCACGGGCCCAGTCTGACTCCCTTGTCTATGAGGGTGGTCTTTTTCCTGGGGTTTTTCTTTGAGTGAATGTTGTGGCGCTGAGTCTTTCAACTAAAACCTGTTTAAGTGATTATAAATAATAACCATAGTGTGTTGTAGTGTTTTTACCTTGCTCGTGTCTTGTCCCCTTCCCCCATTGATTGCATGGCTGTATATGTGCATCTGTGTAAAATAATAAATGTGCTTGTGTGAATGTTAACCCGATCGTCGTGTCCTTTTTCCCCAAATTGAACTGCTATCTTGCTTTTGGAATACTCGTTGGTTTTTGAATACCGATAAATAGAATCGGGTTTGGCGAGGTCTGGTGACAATACCCGCTCGGTTATCCCAGAACGGAACAAACCGCTTAAGCGGTTCGTGTCCAAACAGGCCTTCGCTGAGGTATGGTCCCTCGGTAGGTTACCCGCGCGAATACTTAGGTATATCGCTATTCGGCGATTGACCCTGTCGCGCACGGGTAGAATACGGACTGGGCCGTGGTGTGCGTTGACGGCACACTCATGACAGGTTCTCGGCGTTGTTCCGGAAGTCACGACTGAATTGCTCGTCCGGTTGGCGTGCGGCTGCTATTAGTGAAAAGCGGTCGTTCGCACGCCGGGCGGGCGTAGATTCATAACAATACGGTTTAACCCTTGAGATGGACACCTGTAATTTAAAGTGAGAACTTTAAAACAACAGGCTTGAATATGGCTGTGATTTGTGCTGGTTCTCAACAACACTGTTCCTCTTTGACTGTGAGTGAAGGAGACAGTTGCAGCAGCAGACAAACCAACTGGCAAAGGAAACAAATCAACGTCTAAAAGAGCTCAGTTCCTTGCCTGCTGCACAGTCTGAACAAGTAAGTTTTGAAGAAGTGGTTTCAGATAGTATTTAAAGCAGACGAGTCCATAATTGAGGAATTTGCATTTTCAAACCTCCAAATTCAAATCCGAGTCAGTACCATTCTCACCATGACTGGGTAGCTTATGCTTCATCATTTCCCGATTTATAGAACTGTCAGGGTACTGCTTGGATGGAACTGTTGGATAAGGTTATGTTATTCTTTGACTGATGTCCCTTCCTGTTTTCTATCCACTTTCAGCGACAGCGGAAGCTGCAGCGAGACCGACTTGCGTCCGAGTTCTCTACGGCACTCAACAACTTTCAAGCCATGCAGCGGAAGGCTGCTGAGAAGGAGAAGGAAAGCGTGGCCCGTGCACGTGCAAACTCCCGCCTTTTGCAACCGGTGCGTGATTTTTCTCCCGTTTTGCTGTTTATAAACGGTCCTCGTCCAATTTGTTCCAGTCGGCGAAGTTTGTATGCACCGGAGGTGGACTCGTGATTTCTGTACATGCTAGATTTCACACTTTTGGGGTTTTGTTTGAAACCTTCTGCATGTATGCCAAATCAATATGAGTTACTTCAAGGAACTTCAATGCAGGGGGAGGCCATCATTAGGCCCATCAAGTCTGCACTGTGGTTGCCATTCTATGTCATGGTTGATTGTTCATGCTCTATCCTTCTTTCCTTTTTGAAGAATGACAACCTTCAACATCACCAGATATGCCTCCACCCACATTATTACATCATTATACATACTTGTACAAAGTTTGATTGAAATCCCTGAACCCAGATTTAAAATATTAAATAATTCTGTCTGGCAGACTATGCGTCCAATTGGGTTGAAATTTAAAACCTATATTCCACATGTCTACTCAATCATAACTGTGACGTTTCACATCGATTGAAGCAGTTCAAGAGTGATTTCTTTTAGAAATTTTTCAAGAACTTTGTTCACACCAATATGGCTGCCAGACCATGTGACCTCTTAATTATTCGTGAACACCCTGGTATCCCCAAAAGTTGGGGAACATGTAAGTGAAGTTCCCCTCGATTTTTCGAGCCGTTCTGCAAAAGAAGATTTTAAAATGTTTATTCTTCAAAAAAAAATTATAGCTGCCAAACCATGTGACTTATGACATCAGAGGTGGAGAACTTTTGGCTCCTCATGGTTGGCGATCATACCTGTAAAGTTTCACCTCAATCTGTTCAGCCGTTACGGAGAAGATTTTTGAAGGTTTTATGTTAAATACAACATGGCTGCCAAAGCCTGTGACCGATGATGTCGTCTTTTTTTTAATTATTATTACTATATATATATATATATATATTTTTTTTTTTTTTTTTTTTTTTTTGCCAATTACAATTGAAATTACAAGCCCAAGATGACCCTCAGAATTTTTCATACTGATCGGATAAAGCATTTGGCGTATGGAATTATGATGTCGTAAGGAAGCCACGTATGACTGCATCAAAAAAACAAATTGCCCTCGTTTCCCATGGGGAGTACTTCACAACCAGTGAACTGGTAATAGAGACATTGCATCAGTGATGCCCACATACTCGGAAGCAATTGATCATAGCCAGTTGAACGCGTGAAATCGTGCCACCACAATAAGTGGAAATATTAAATAAATAATAAAAACATACTTAACATGTGCCAAGTTTCAATTTTTTTTCTCTGGAGCACTCTCAGAGATTGAGGTCCAAAGTTTTTTTTCCTTTTTTCCAACATGGCATCACAGTTGTCGCAAAAATGTTCCTCATGAGAAGTCGACAAAGTCCATTTTTTTTTTCAGTTTTCAAACTAGTATGGCTGCCAAACCACGTGACCAATGGAATTGAAAATTTGGTATGGTGAAAATCTCGTGAAATTTCGATGCTGGCAATATATATATATATATATATATATATATATATATATATATATATATATATATATATATATATATATATATATATATATATATATATATATATATATATTAAAACAAAGAAAAAACATGACGCCCTGCATCGATACAACCCTGCTTCGCTCGGACACCTGTCCCACGATGTCCTCTTTATCAAATTCAGAATGGCTGGCCGATGACGTCTTTGGAGTTTTGCGTTGATCGGATAAGGTGTTATTTTTGGGGTTTTTTTTTTTTGTCCAACATGGCTGCGAGACCATGTGACCGATATTGAAATTTTCAACCAATATTCCCCATGTCGAGTTGATCATATTTAAAAAAAATATATTTCTCTGAAACCGCTTAGCCTTTCGATGTGAGACTGCAGTGATCCACTACTGTTGCTACAAATATTTTGTATAACAATGATCTCATCAGTCACATGATGTGGCAGCCATGTTGCATTTAAAGAAATAATTTAACAATTATTTCTCTGAAACTGTTTAACCTATCAATATTGAGTTTGTAGTTATGATCCACTGCCCTTGCTGCATACATTTGACAGTCATGTGGTGTGGCAGCCACATAGATTTCAAGGGAATTTTTTATTTTTTATTTTATTTCAGAAACTGCTTTGGCAATCGATGTGAAACTTTGCAGTTGTGATTGACTTCCCTTTCCATGTAATGCAATATGTTTCATATTGATCTGTTAAGCAGTTTTGGAGGAAAAGGTTTCTTATCGTCAGTTTTCAAACTACCATGGCTGCCAAACCACGTAATAAATGGAATTTAAAATATGGACTTTTCCCAAGATTTGGTAGAGGATCATGTGTGTGAAGTTTCGTTTTGCTCGTATAAGGTTCATTTTTCTATCCAATATGGCTGCCACACCACGTGACCTTATGACGTCATAATTTCCCCACTGTGTGTAGGTATATGGTTTCATGATACTTTGTAAATTTCACTTCAATCAGATGAGTGGTTCCAGAGAAAACATTATTGAATGTTTTTCTTCAAGCCAATATGGCCACAAAACCACGTGACTTGTCAATTATACTTTATCATCCTAATATCCCCAAGTAATGGGGAACATGGCTGTGAAATTTCCCTTTAATCTGTCCAGCCGTTCTGGAGAAGAAGATTTTTGAAGGTTTGAGGGTAAATCCAAGATGGCTGCCAAACCATGTGACCTATGATGTCAGTTATTAAACTTTATTCAGCATGGATAGTTCATTATTTGTATGCAGTTTCACTTTTATCTGTGAAGTGTTTCTGTAGAAAAAAATTCCCCCTTTTTATTTTTTATTTTTGTTATTATTTTTAAACAATCTGGCTGCTAAACCATGTGAAGTATGATGTCATAATTTTTTTCTGCATTGAAAATTTTTCCTCTGAACCTCACAAATTTTCATACTGATCGAATGCAGCATTCTACTTGTCAAATTTTGACCGGGATACAACTTCATCGATGACATCACAGTCAAATCGCTCTTATTCCTCCTGCAGATTAGTTGTTAGTTGCCAAGTTTCAATTTTTTCAATCTTGTGGTTAAGGAGATAGAGGTCCAAAGTTGTTGTTTTTTATTATTATTATTTTTTCCCCCATTTTTCCAACATGGCTGCCACCCCACATGACCTATGATGTCATAATTATCATTTTAAAAAATTCTGCATGATGAGTCGTGTCCATGGTCAAAATTTTGTGTCAATCGGATTAGCGGTTGCATAGAAAGCAGAAAATTCGTATGTATGTATGTACGGACGGACGGAAACCTGAAAATGTAATGCCACCGGCGACATTGTCAGTCATATTGGCTTTAAGAAAAATATCAAATGTTTCCTCTGCAACCACTTATCTGATCGAAGCAAAAGTTACCAAGTATCATTAAACCATATATCTGTACACAGTGTGTAAATGATGACGTCAAAGGTCACGTGGTATGGCAGGCATATTGGATATAAAAACGAACCTTATCCGATCAAAACTAAACTTCACACACATGAATGATCCTGTTCCAAATCTTGGGCAGAGTCAAAATTTTAAATTCCATTGGCCACATGGTTTGGCACCCATGTTGATTTGAAAATTGAAAATTAAAAAACCTTTTTCTCCAAAACTGCTTAACAGATCAATATGAAACGTTATGTTAATGGAGCAAGGGCAGTGAATCACAGCTGCAACTGCAAAGTTTCACATTGATTGCTGTGGCAGTTTCAGAAATATTATATATGTATGTATATATTTATATATATATATATATATATATATATATATATATATATATATATATATATATATAATAAATTAATATGATTGGCTCAGCATGGTGAATATTGGTTGAAAATTTCAACACCACCGGTCACATGTTCTCGTAGCCATGTTGGACAAAAAGCCCTATCCGATCAACGCGAAACTCCAAAGATGTGATCGGCCACTCATTCTGAATTTGATTTGATAAAGAGGGCGTCGTGGGTCACGTGTCCGATCGAAGCGGGGCGGCATTTTTTTTTTCTCACCATAGATGCGACTACTCATGTGGAATGTTTTTCTGATAACTATGATGTCATCGGTCACCTGCTTTGGCAGCCATGTTTTTTAACATAAAACCTTCAAATATCTTCTCTGCAACTGCTGAACAGATTGAGGCGAAACTTTACAGGTATGATCACCTATCTATGAGGAACCAAAAGCTCTCCACCTGTGATGTCATAGGTCATGTGGTTTGGCAGCTATGATTGTTTTTTGAAGAATAAACCTTTTAAAATCCTCTTCTGCAGAACGGCTTGACAGATCGAGGGGAAACTTCACTTGCATGTTCCCCAAGCCTTGGGGATACCAGGGTGTTCACAAATAATTAATAGGTCACATGGTCTGGCAGCCATACTGGTTTGAACAAAATTCTTTAAAAACTTTCTCTTGAACCACTTCATCAATCAATGTGAAACATTATTTATGATTGAGTGGACATGTAGAAAATAAGTTTTGAATTTCAACCTGAGCTGTTAGTGGATGCATTGTCTGACAGCCAGAATTATTTAATATTTTAAATCTGGGTTCAGGAATTTAAATCAAACTTTGTACAAGAATGTATAATGATGTAATAATGTGGGCGGAGGCATATCTGGTGACGTCGTGATGTTGAAGGTTGTCATTCGATTGATTTGGCAACATCCTTCAAGTTTCAAACGATACCCAACTAGGAGTTGATTACAAGGAACTCTAATGCAGGAGGATGCCATTAGGCCTATCGAGTCTGTGCTGTGGTTGCCATTCTATGCCATGGTTGATTGTCTGTGCTCTATCCCTCCCTCCTTTTTTAAAATGCGGAAGCATCAAGCAAGGAAGTAGCATGTACCATTTTCAAGTCTTTAGTGTGACTCGGCCGTGATTTGAACTGGCAACCTCTGACTCAAAGCGGACGCTTCAACAATGGATCACAACTTCCCCATCAAGCAGATTGGTGATCCTGTAGTTTCTAACCACAGAACCACTCTCAGTGTATCCCAATCTCTCTTTTACATCAATGTTACCATTTAATTTTAAAGCAGAAACACCAAGTTCTTCCACAAAATGCAAAGTTGAATTGATGTCATATTCCTTTTTTTTAGAATATTATTATCCATGCGCTTTTTGAAAAAATAAAAATGGTGGAATATTGTCGTCTGCTCTCTGTCTGTCTGCTCTCTGTCTGTCTGCTCTCTGTCTGTCTGCTCTCTGTCTGTCTGCTCTCTGTCTGTCTGCTCTCTGTCTGTCTGCTCTCTGTCTGTCTGCTCTCTGTCTGTCTGCTCTCTGTCTGTCTGCTCTCTGTCTGTCTGCTCTCTGTCTGTCTGCTCTCTGTCTGTCTGCTCTCTGTCTGTCTGCTCTCTGTCTGTCTGCTCTCTGTCTGTCTGCTCTCTGTCTGTCTGCTCTCTGTCTGTCTGCTCTCTGTCTGTCTGTCCGTCACACTGTCCTCCTAAACTGTTGTGTGGAAATTCACCAAACATAGCATTTATGATAACCACATGGCATGAATGTGCAAGAGCATTATCACTTTTAGCCCTGCCCCCTGGGGTGGGGTCAATTTATTAAATACCAAAAAATGCAATTAGACACTTTTTTTTTAATGAAACTTTGTATATGCAATTAACATTGGGGTAGGCAAGAAATATGTAACGATTTTGGGGGGATTTATCCTCTAGTTCATGCCCCAGGGGGTGGGGACCCAGGGTCACAGGGGTCAAAACGTGGAAAAAAATTTAACTCAAAATTTGATATTGGGTCATTCCTGATGCAACTTTAGTCCATCTTTCAACTTTACTTTAGATGGGAAGTATGGGGATTTGTGATTGCGTGCCATCGACTTTGCTCTGTTTTTATCTTGCCAAAACTTCGTTTTCGCAAGATCTGTTACTTGGTAAGTTTTTAGGTCATCTCTTCGAGCATGACCTAATAATATTGGTGTTGAGAGGAGAGGTGACGATCCTTCCGTCCACAATGAAGTTGAAGCGGGAGATCCTGGTCATTAGTGATCCTGATAGAGGTCGATGAGACGTACACGATGGTATGACTCAAGGTCAAGGTCACGAGGCCTTTGAAGTTGCGAAAATGACGATTTTCAAATTCTATCTCCTCCGCCATTTCTCAAGCGATCTTGAATTTGATTGTGGCATATGAATCTATGGGACAATATCTAAATTTTGATCGGGCCGGATTTTCGATATTCGCTTTCGTTTTCGTGTCACGTGACTTCAAAGTTGGCAAAAAATGCGAAAATGACTATTTTCAAAATCTATCTCCTCCTACATTTCTCAAGCAATCTTGAATTTGATTGTGGCATATGAATCTATGGGACAATATCTACATTTTGTCGGGCGGGATTTTCGATTTTCGTTTTCGCGTCACGTGACTTCAAAGTTTGCAAAAACTGCCCTACCTTCAGGAGGCTATATATTTTCTCGCAGAGATGACCGTCACTCCCGCACGGGGGTAATTTTATTTGTTTGTCTGTAATCATTGGATTTTTCACCTTTATATTGCTCTGTAGAGCACAATTCTCATCGGAAACTCTTGTGGGTACACATATCGTAGTATTATTACAATACCCTTCAGCACACATAAAGGTCAAGGTCACTTTGCGGTAAATCATGGAGGTCGCCAAAACCCTTATTTTTTGAGTAATTTTAATCGAATCATCTCCAAACTTTATGGGAATGTAGTATATGGTCTGGTCTGGTGCTCAGCTGATTAGTTTTTGGTGGCGATTGGCCTTGACCTTCATGGTTGGCGCCTGAGGTCAAACATATTTGACCCCAAGGTCAAATTTTCAAATTTTTTTAGGAACCATATCGTGTAGTACCTCAAATTGAACACCTCTGAGTGCTTTCTAGATATGTCAAGCTTGAGACATTATGACGTCATTTGGTGATGTTATGAGGCAAACGCATATTTTTCATGGTTACTCTGTAGAACGATTCTCATCGGAATCTCTCGTAGGCAGATATTCCTCAAGGAGTCGCTCCTGGTGGATAGCAGCTCTGTTCACCTCAGTGTGACCTTAAAGAAGTCACACGTGGTCACCTTTTGGCAAGATACGGGTCACCCTGCGGGTGACATTGGTTTATTGTTCTTTTGGGGGTTTTTTTGTTTTGTTTTTTCCAGGGTGTTATAACCATTACGCTGCCAAGTCTGATGAAAGCAACCACAGAATACATGTAGCATTATGCAGCTTTGCATCCCGAGCATGGTAAAAAGCAATGGCAGCCTTCAAATTTTGTCACAATTATTGCTGCGTTAAATGTTGCATCATCTATGAGTGGTTTACGCTAATTAATTTTGGTGGACGTGAACAAACTTGAATGTTACCCATTCATTTGGCTTGTGTGATTAAAAACTATTTGCACAAAATTTGTCCTAAATGTAAATAACCTCAGATTTATATGACTGTCAAATAGCAATTGATTAACAATTTATTTGAACATGTGTCTTATGTCCTTTTGTACAATGTTGCACATTTGCTAACTGGTTCCCTTCCTCTGTTACTGCAATGAAAGACGCCAAGTTTTAAGTTGATACCAGGTGGGTGGCCTGACAGGCGATTCTGTGCATTACTTAATCCCTTGGCTGGGCTGGAAGGATAGCCTAGGCCCAAGAGGTACGCACATCCGCCTCTGTGCTGTCTAGCCTGGGTTTGAATCTCGGTCCAGCTAAAAACTGTCACCCTGGTGCCTCGCAGTCAGGGCGAGGCATCGATGTGCGTGCCATCCTTTGGATATATGTTGAATTGGATGTCCTGTCTGCCAGCATTAGTTGGTGGACGTTAAAGATCCCATGGTGTCCTTCACAGAGAGAAGTTGAGCGAATTATCACTGGCCCCCTGAACACATTACAAATTCCTGCTCTAACCTACAGGGGGTACTGCACCAGTAGCACAACCACGCTCGCAGCAACGATACAACCAGCAGCAACAGCTGCATACGAAATGTATACATGTAACCCATTATATGCACAAAAATTAATTTGTGCCATTCTAGTTACCTCCGCCACCGAAGGTGGATTGAGGTTGTTTTCACCCGTGTCTGTCTGTCTGTCTGTCTGAGCGCGATGTTTCAAAAAGTTATGGATTGATTCAAACGAAACTTGGTGAACAGGTTGGGTGTGTGACGAGGACAAATTGGTTGGATTTTGCTGAAGATCCAGATCTATGACTGGTGTTGGCTTAATGGTTAGAGTGGTGGGCTCGGGATCAGAGGATCCCGAGTTCAAATCCCTCTCAGCTGTTGAATTAATACCAGGTGGGGCTGACTGCCTGTCATCCTTCAGAGGCCAGCAAAATGAGTACCAGCTTGCTGGTATCCTGTGTCGGAGTGGTGACCCATCCAGGATTGTGCCCAATAGCCAAGAAGATTGCTAAGGCAGCACCAACGGTCTGCACAGAGTATGGTCCCAATGGATGGATGGATCCTGATCTGGATTTGAGAATTTCTTTTTTTAAAGCAATTCTTCCCCTTTTGAGAGATGGTGACAAAAACGAAATTGTATGATATCTCAAAAAGTTGTGGACAAATTATGACAAAACAAGGTGGATGAGTTGGTTCGGTGACAAGAAAAAGCTGATTCGATTTTGGTTAAGGTCCAGATTCAGATCAGACCTATCATTGGGATACAAAATGCAAACTGTTCAAGCTGGTGGAGGTATGCGCTCTACCGAGTGCCGTTCCAGTTGTGCATCTTTTCCTGAAGTAGGGAACACAACTTCACCATGAAGGTGATTAGTGATCCTGCAGCTTCTAACCACAGAACCACTCTCAGTATATCCTGTCGTCTCTTTTACCCAAGTGTTACCATTTAAATTTAAGGCAGCAAAACCAGGTTCTTCCACAAACTGCAAAGTTGAATTGATGCTGTGCTCTTTATTGTTTTTTTTGTTTTTATTGTATTTTTTTTTTTAGGGTGGAATTTTTGATGAAGGCTCAAAAGACACACAACTTGTTGACTTTGGGTAGGTGCAAGTACATAAATCGTTGATATGCAGAAGCGATTCTTGATTTTGTATTGTTTTGTTTCATTAATGAGGTGCATTTGCTTGATCTCTCGGCACCTGTTGCAGACCTGAGTCTGATAGGCAGATTCAAAGCCAGGATGAGACCGTGGGTGTAACCGCTCAAGATCTGGAGGAATTAAAAGAGCGTGAAGGTGCCATTATGCAACTGGAGGTTTGTATGCGAACTGACGGTCTCGTGGTCTCTCGAGACTGATTGGAATTTGAATGACTTGAAACTGACGTGCCTTTTATCAGGTGTTTTTGCACATTGTGAAAATAATGCATTATATTCAATCCGGTTTTGAAAAAAAAAAAAATTTCCCCTTCAGGCAGATATTGTGGACGTGAATCAGATATTCAAGGATCTTGGCACCATGATCCATGAACAAGGTGACATTATCGGTAAGTTATCCAGCATGATACATTGGTCGAAGGCTCCAACAGAGTGTTTGAGGCTGAGTTCTCTATTTTCCATCTTGTTGGAGAAAATTGCTGCACTTTGCCTAATAACATAGGCATAGGACTCTTTCCTCGAGTCATCTCGGTGGGAATGCCAAGCTCTGAGTTTGTTTTTAAGTACTGCTTGGAATATCTTTCTGATGATGTAACCGAGTTCGAGAACCAAATCCTCAGATCATGAATTGATGAGGAAGTTTAAAGTGAGGCTAAACATGCAGGCTCTTGTTATGACTTGCTGATGCTGCTCGATACTTAAATCATCATCATCATATTTGCCATCATCTCTAGATTCCATCGCGTTTTCTCCAGAAAATAAATCTAGGCCTGAATTAATTTGAACACCTGATTGGGCCGTTTTATTACGTATGCAAATATGAAGGAATATTAAACACGCGCACGCGCATGCACACACACACACACCTCGTGCGCCATGCATGCCCTTTCCTTACCCTATTCTCTTTGTTTCCTCATTTCAGCCCAAACATGCACATGCATAATAAATAAATGGGCCAAAACCAAAATGTCTTGAATCGACAATGGCAAAATGTGAGGCATGAGACAAAGCATTGAATTTTGAGTGTGCGCACGCGTGTTAGTGTACTAAACCCATATTTTGTCTGTCTGGTTTATCAGCGATTTACTTCACTATTAGCATTTCCCGGTCACTAACGATCATACTGGCATATAGAACCTGTTTAAGCACATTGACAATCGATGTGTGCCAATTTTTATCACTTTATATATCTGTGCATGATTGGCTGGTGAGTATCCAATCACTGATGTTGGTTATGAATGCTTTAATTGCATTGGCAAAAATCTTTCGAATGTCAGAGCACACGGCACATTCAAATGGAATCTGATTGGGCATTGGAATATATAGATCGCTGAAAAACTTCGATGGAAAGGTTGATGAGGTCATGCGGCTATTTTGTGACTGCCAATAAAGGGATGATCATGTCGGGGATCCCCAAGCATCACGGCGCAACTTTTTAACATATTGGGACTGATAAACCCTGCATAGCTATGCCATTTTGAAATCTGTGTTGCAGACAGCATCGAAGCCAATGTAGAAACTGCAGAGACGAGCGTGCAGCAGGCCAACCGGGAACTCCGAGCAGCTTCACGACATCAGGTTTGTTTGTTTTCCATGCTCTTGGACAAAAACAACTCGTTTGAACATTGGGTAATGCATTCCACACATAAAGACATTTGGGAAGCAAATAAGATTCCCACCTCAGATTTATAGTTGCTGTTTTCCTCCAAAATTGTTATTTGTTTTTAATTTTGTGAGGAACATTGATCTGAAACTTTCTTTTACAAAATATACAAGGTTTAGGGCTTGTAATGGAACTGCCACTCACACATGGACAAACTAATGAGACAAACACTTGACATGGCCACTGAGCTTAAAAAAAAATGTTCATGCCTCCGCACCAAGGGTGGCGGAGGCATTTTTTTTGTACATCCTGCTGAAGCTCATATGAGAGATAACGCACAAGGGGAGCAGGAGACAAGAGGGGCAGGAGAGGGTAGGAAAACATACAGTGGGGAACAGACATGAGATCTGTGGAAGGGAGAGGGATGGGGTGAGGTACACAGGGTAAACAAGATGGATACTACAGGAACTTTCAGGAAGGAAAGCACGGAAATTGGAGGGGGTGGATTAGCGGGGGTAGAAATTAGATGGTTTTGGATGGGGGAAGATGAGAGGTGGTGGTGAACAGCTGTTTTGAAGACCTGGAGGGAAGAGTGTGGTTGAAGATGGTGTGGGAGTTTGTTCCAAAGGTGGAAAAAAGAGGAATGAAAGAGTTAAGGTGAGCAGTGATTCGTGATTTTGGTAGTTTTACCAGAAGGGGGTTGTTGGCGGACCTTGAGCGCCCTGCTGAAATATCTCAGACAGAGTGGGGGGGGGATGGGATGAGGCCGGAGAGTAGACGGTGGAAGACAGAAAGACCACCGACCTGCCTGCAGTGAGAGAGTGAGAGACCCAAAGACAGCCTCATCACGGGAGATACCAATGATCCTAAATGCCTTGGTTTCCACAGCGTGAAGCCGAGAAAGGTGAGAGCACCAGCCCAGAGGGGAGAGCAATCCTCCATCAGGCTGCAGACGAAAATTTTGTATGTGGTCAGGAGCTCAGGTGTGCCAAGGAAGGACTTTGCACGACAGAGGATGCCCAGACGGTGACTGGCTTTGGAGGAACTTCCTGGGATACTCTGGATATCAACGACTTCACAGCAATGGTGCCACACTTTTCTCACCACATTCAGCAGAGCATTTCCTCCTCCCCATGTATGCCAACTGATGTGGATTATCCATGCTCTATCCTTTTAAATGCAGAGCCTCAAACAAGGAAATGGCACATACCATTTTTAAAGTCTTTGGTATGACTTTGCTGGCATTTGAACTGCCGACCTCCCAGATTTGGAGCGGATTCTCTAACCATTACACCACCGAGTCTGGTTAAAGCAGAGATGTTGTGTATGATTTGGTCCTGCTAAGGCTGTGATCATGAAACATCTTCCATGTTAGAATGGCACTTGTTAGAGAGCATACTGTCGCGGGGATGCTGGAGTTCAAATCCCACTACCTGACAGCAAATGTCATGGGGGTGGCTGGCCCAGGTTAACCCCCCCGACGCAAATTGTGGTGACAGGCGGTTGACACCGCCAACCCCTCGGGACAGCTGATCGGTACCTTATTAAAAGGGTTAGTATTTTTGATCACGTTAGTTAGTAGTAGCGGACACGTTGATCGACGGATATTTTAGCACGTGCTCGAAGGCATGGCCAAGAGCAATGGTAGATGGCTGGAGGAGTATGGCACAGGAGCACTACACCAGGGTAGCACAAGGGGTTTATCCACGAACCCACTACAATTACTCGAATACAGTTTCTTCAAAATAAACACATTTAATGAACATACACAAATATTTACAAAGACAATAATTCAACAGGTAATAATAAATAAATAAATAAATCCTACTGTTGAGGCCTCGCACACAGACGCAAATACAATGGGTGACCAAAAAATTAAAAAAAAAACCCTTTTCAAGTATATTGGTACTCGCAGTGTACTTGTATACTGGCTTGGCCTAGAGCTGGTCCTTGTCGAACTTGGTATGGGGAGCGCTTCTACGAGCGCGTGCAAATGGCGCCATCACTTCTCTCGTGGCAGGGCAGACG
Source organism: Eptatretus burgeri (assembly GCF_056783735.1). NCBI lineage: Eukaryota > Metazoa > Chordata > Myxini > Myxiniformes > Myxinidae > Eptatretus > Eptatretus burgeri. The sequence goes on from NC_140971.1 coordinate 80,418,650, forward strand.
TACGCCAGGCAATCCACAAGCCGCTTTCCACATGAAGGCTCAAAATGTGCCAGCCTTACTCTTTCCTTAGGTGCCGCCTGCCTCGTGCGTTCCTCACACCGACCTCGTGTGCACACTCTGCCGATCTCCCGTTCTATCCAGACGGAAGCCTTCCACAATCCACACGTGCGCAAGCCTGCCTGCCCTCGACCTCGATCACACAGATCTCTCTTTCTATCCGGTCAGAAGCTTCTCGCCAACCACACGTACGACCGATCTCCCATCCTATGCAGTAGTCCGAAGCCCCTTGCAATGCGCCAGCCTCTCCTCTCTTGTGCGCTCCTTCTTTTTCCCCGCTCTATATCCTCCGCCCCTGGGGCATGGCCTGCTTGCCCCCAAACCAGGGAAGGCGGGGCTTCTCCTGTTTGTTGTGGTTTCAGGAATGTGTTTCCCAGCTTTACTGCCTGGCTTGAAATGTAAAAAACATAGGGAAAAAAATCAGAGGGCAATCATATACTGGGGAACTTATTTTTTACTCCCTAAGCCAATTAACACCGCACCACCCCTCGTGTGGTGACGCATAACACTTAAGCTCACAGATTCCCAACTTGGTTACATCAAATTGCTTTCTCCTAGTCCACGGACCAAGCAACTCTACACAATGCTAAATTCCCGATTTAAATTCTTCCATCTATCCCCACAATCGTAACGATACCATCACCAGGCTGAACAGTTTATGTTTTGTAGTCCACTGTTGGGCCGGATCCTCATCCAGACCTGAACCAAAATGTAATCGGCTTGTACTTGACACCTCCCCAACTCATTCACAATGTTTCATCTCAATCTGTCCACAACTTTGAGATATCGTGCGATTTATATCGTTTTTTGGCCCTGTTTATCAATGGTGAAGAATCACTTAAAATAATTTTAAAATTCTCATTTCTGTATCTGAAGTCTGATCTTCACCAAAATATAATCAGTTTGTCCTTGTCACACACCCTACCTGTGCACCAAGTTTCGGCCGAATCCGTCCATAACTTTTTTGAGATATCATGCTCACAAACAAACGGGTGAAAACATAACATCCTCCCACCTTCCGCACCTTTTTCTTTATTGCAGTCTGCTTCACGAAAGAAAATTTGCCTCCTCCTCTTGGTATTAGCGGTTGCTGCACTCGTGTTAGGAATTGTAATATGGTTGTCCACCAGAAAGTGACGTCGCCAGCGACCTGTTCCACTTCCCATGATCCTGCAAGGTCAGCCCACTGTCAGATCACATTGCCTCATATGTGGCACGTGATGATTACTTTGTCGTTTCTTTGTTTGGTAGTTTCCTGTTAAAAAAAAAAAAATTTTCATTACATGAGAGGTTGAAAGCAAAGATGGTTGGGTAATTCAACAATACCAGTATATGATTTGTTTTAAATTGTTCTTGAATAATAATTTTTGAGCGAATTTAATTGTTTGCACTTTGTGACAAAGCAATAGCTTAAATACTTTTAAATTATTTTTCTTGCCGCTGCCATTACCACGCCCTCCCTTTCACCGTCATCACATGTCGATTGCCATTTGTCTGGCCTCGTAGCCTGGCAGCCATTTTGCGGTGAGGAAAGCGTTACTTGTGGGAGTTGCTTCCATTCTTCAAATTAGCGTTGGTGCAGTTGGAAGCATAAGAAAAGCATTCCTGTATAATAATTGTATTATTATATGTAGATTAGTGTGTGCACAGCGACTCGGCCCATCACCATCTGTCGGGGTTTCTTTTTTACGTGACACTTTTGCGTTAAATGGACGTATGTTTCTTTTGAGCTCTTGGAGTGATGACCACCGTTTTGTTGAAATCCATGCATACACTCACCAAGTTATATTGGCATTTGGCTACGATAGGTCAGCAGGAATTTGAAATCATTTGGATCATCCTGGTATGCGATCTCTGCCACTTGTACTTCAGTTGGAATGAACATGATGATACGTGAAGCATTTTGTGCCAAAATGTGGACGGCGTATAGTTTTTGTTTTGGGTTTATATGTGCTGTATCGATCTTTTGTTCAACCTATAATTATTTCCTGCTGTAAACCTTACCCTCATCTGTCTGCCATATTTGTACTGATTATAAACCTATGATGGATAAGGGCTAAGTTGTACTTATTACATGTGTAAAAGTTGGAAAACTTAAGTACCTTTCCTCTTTTAATCCCCACGCAACCCAACCTCACTTAAAATCTTTGTTCTCTTCCCTTCCTTTTTCCAATATTTTCTCAATTCATTCCCTCTTACCCTAAAAGTGTATGTAATATGCAAATGACCCCTCTTCATATAGTTGCAATAAAGAGTACTTGCCATTTTGTTGGCTATCGTTTGTTTCACTTTGGTTAACATTGTGGGCTTAAGTGTTACTAAGGTGTGTTGCACACATTTCGGTTTGCTATTTATTGGCCGTGTGCAGTCCAAACTTTTCAAGGAAATGCCAAAAAAAATTGTTTAGTCCTTCATACCCATGTCACAACATCATCACCTGTTCCTAACTTGTTTGATTTGCGATGTTGCTAACTTATCCCATATATCTAAAGGAGGAAAATGGTGGCTATCTGTCTGTAGCCAAATTATGGCTATGTTTTGCCTAATTCTTCCTTCGTTTGAACACCAAGCTCTCGGAATATTTGCTTTATAAACTTGAATTGTCCCGATAGAGGGAGCTACAAGCTTGTCTTTTCACAAGGCAAGACTTGCTTGAAATACGAAACAGTGTGCATGATGCATTGGGTCTTATTGGACACAAAACAAATGTTTAAATGCTGTGCATGAGTAATGATTTTGGTTATAGCAGACCATCCTTTTATTACATGCTAGATGGAAACCTGTGGTAAAAATACCACGATAGAAAGATTGGGGGGAGGAAGTCTTTTATTCTTGCACTGATTGAGAGCTCAAATTAAAAATGAATTTAAAAATCATATTTCTTAAAAGCAAAGATATTGCAGCACATCCTCGGTACATATTGGTGCCTTAATTTGTTTTATACAATGAAAGTACCGATCTTCGGCTCAAATTGGTACCTTTGTTCATTTTACACAAAGGACCAATCCTCAGTTCATATTCAATTACAAAATGTCTTTACTCGGGGAAAGAACACCCCCCCTCCCCTCCCAGGCCATCACGCTGCTCCCAGCCCCCCTCCACACCTCATTTGTCCCGCGCACCTCCCAGATCCCCCCACCTCCACCCCGCAAATCCCAGACCACCACTCCCTCCGTCGCACTGCCAGTCCTTTCCGTCCTGCATTTTCTTCTCTCAATGCTGGCAACGATGTAAACGGCTTAATCTGTGATGATTAGTGTCCACATGGATAGCACCCCACGTCTCGGTGATGTGATCGCTCGGGCTCGAACCGCCATTTTGGTGTCTGGTGCGAGGGAGTGCCAGCATGTCACATCGTCGGCTCAGATGTTGCACTGAAGCACGGTGGCGCCTGCTTCAGCGACTTGCTTTTTACACATTGTAAAAAGCAAATGATGACACTTTTCACAGTGTCTTGAGATTCCTCAAATTACTTGGTCAAAGACACATAATCATTGACAGGTTTTCTGGTGTGGTCCCTGGTCAAATTTTTTAAGAGAAAGTAGTTGGAAACAGACGGCCTCTACAACTCCAAACATATATATATATATATATATATATATATATATATATATATATATATATTAATATATAAAATATAATATATAATATTATATATATATATATAATTACGGGCCAGGGTCCGGTGGCGAGAACGACCACTAGGTGGGGGAAGTTGCGTCGTCTCCCACCAGACTCCTGGAATTGTAGGCCGTCGCTCACGGGTAATTCCGTGACTCGGCGGGTCGCTTAACCGACCGTGGATGCCAATACTTCAACCGCGTGGCATAGGGTCTTTTTGTCTCGAATCAATTTACCTAATTTACCCAGTGGTTTCGACTACCGGGGAACCACGCCCTCAGTACGCCTTGCCCGAACCGGATCACTCTCCCAACTACGGTAGAGTATCAACTACCAACTCTGGATCGGATGCAACCGAGCGGAACTGCCAAGGGCGTACTGGCTAGAATGAACAGATTACACTGAACAACAAATTTCAAAAATTTTTTTTTACTGGAGATGTGTAAAGTGATTAAGACTAATTTGGGTACGCTGATTTCAAAAATCATAACCGTTTTGTTGTATCACGTCAGGATTTTCAGGAACAGAAATATTCCCATTGCCTAGAAGTCAGGATTTCAATGAAATTTACATATGTCTTTAACATGTCTATTTCGTACAATTGTTGTTAACTTGTGTTATATTTCTTTGTTTCAGATAAAGATGAGTAGGCATTCCTGTACCAATCATCCTGACAACTTCTGTTATGTCTGTGGTCGGTATACCAAAAAAGATCAACAGCGAAGTATATCTACAGCAGTGAAAATGAAGGCCGCCTACTTTCACTACTTCGGGTGTAAGGTGGGGGACCAAGAACAGAGCTGGGCACCACACATCTGCTGCACAAGCTGTCACACAACCTTGACTCAGTGGTTGGTGGGCAAGCGCGCGAGCATGCCATTTGCGGTGCCCATGATATGGCGTGAGCCGCAGAATCATCATGATGATTGTTATTTCTGCTGCACAAGCATCGCCGGCTTCAACAAGAAGAATAAAGGTCACATCAAGTACGCTGACTGCGTCTCTGCTCGTAAACCTGTGCCTCATGATGACGAGAACCCCGTTCCAACACCTCCAGCTGATCAGAACATAGCTGTAAGCAGTGGTGAAGAGGATGGTGATTATGAACCTTTTGAACCCGACACTCAAGAATCACACCTTCTGAACCAGGGAGACTTAAATGATCTTGTAAGAGATCTCTCGCTGTCAAAGGTGAAGGCAGAGCTGCTTGGATCAAGGCTGCAGCAGTGGAATCTACTTGAACCTAACACCAAGATATCCTTGTTCAGAGCACGTCACAGAGACATGGCTGAGTTCTTTGAGATGGAAGACACGATGACATTCTGCAGTGATATCAACGGTCTGTTGAAAGAACTTGGGTGTGATCACGATCCTGCAGACTGGCGCCTCTTCATCGACTCGGGGAAGAACAGCTTGAAGGCTGTTTTGCTCCACAATGGCAACGAGAAACCATCAGTCCCACTGGCTCACGCGTTCGGCATGACAGAGACATATGAGACTATGCGGCAGCTGCTTGATTCCATCAAGTACAATGACTTCAACTGGCACATCTGCGGAGACTTGAAAGTGGTGGCGCTGTTGTTAGGGCTGCAGTCAGGCTACACGAAATACATGTGCTTCCTTTGTCTCTGGGATAGCAGAGACGACAAGAATCACTGGACGAAGAAAGATTGGGAAGAGCGAAAAGAGCATGTACCTGGTCGACACAACGTGAAGCATGTCGCCCTTGTCGACCCAGCCAAGGTTTTCCTTCCACCACTCCACATAAAGCTCGGCTTGATGAAAAGTTTTGTACGGGCAATGGATCTGAATGGGCGTGGGTTTTTATACCTCAAGGAAAAAGTTTGGCAACACCTTGTCGGAGGCCAAGATCAAGGCTGGTGTCTTTGTTGGACCGCAAATCCGACAGATTATGAAGGACGAAACTTTTCCGACAACTCTAAACCCCAAAGAGCTGGCAGCGTGGAGGAGCTTCAAAGCTGTGACGGACAACTTCTTGGGGAACGAGCGCGCGGACAACTATGAAGAAATAGTGCAGCAGCTGCTGGAGTCCTTCAGGAAACTTGGCTCCAGGATGTCCCTGAAAATCCATTTCCTACACCAGCACCTGAACTTCTTCCCTGACAACTTGGGAGCAGTCTCGGACGAGCACGGCGAGCGATTCCACCAAGAGATTTCACTCATGGAGACGCGTTACCAAGGGCGGCACAACCCGAACATGATGGGCGATTTCTGCTGGTTCCTGCATCGTGAAACTGACACAGAGCAGCACAAACGCAAAGCCAAATGCCTAAAGCATTTTTAATTACATTCTAGTGGAGTTTTTCTGTAATTTCTATAATTTTGAAGCATTCATGATGAAATAAATGAATAAATGAATTTTTGTAAATTTCATTGAAATCCTGACTTCTAGGCAATGGGAATATTTCTGTTACTGAAAATCCTGACGTGATACAGCAAAACGGTTATGATTTTTGAAATCAGCGTACCCAAATTAGTCTAAATCACTTTACACATCTCCAGTAAAAATTTTTTGTTGTTCAGTGTTATCGGGGATAAAGACCCGGCTAAACTCAGATCCGAACCATGCTGGACCAATGAAGGAAAAGACAAAAACGAACTGGGAACATTTCCACAATAATTTATTTACAATCAACTTACAAAAGGACACAGAGCAGACTTATCGTGAGAATGCAGGCAAGATTTACAATGATCAAAGCACTTGTACAGTACTACTTCCCAGATGGCACCACACTCAGACGCACACTCAGACTAAATAAACCCAGATGAATGGCAAAGGACTTTTGTAGCCAGGGAGGGAGTGAGCTGAGGTCTCAGTTCTTTTGGTACCTGAGTTTTGGGGAAAGGAATGCTCTGTGGCGCGGCACCTGACTGGTCGCGCAGCTCGGCCCACAGCCGCACGCGCGGAGTTCATGTGTGCGCGGAGGAGCCCGGGTGGAGAGCGCGGAGTCCAAGGTATGAATGGGACTTGAAAGTGTGAAAGAGCAGGTGGAGTTCCCGACGCTTGATGTCGTTGGGGAGACGTCACAAAATGTGCAAACTTTTCTTGGCTCCGCGATGTGGGATCCAAGGCACCCAGGATCATCGGGTATTTCCCCCGATGAGGCTGAGTCCCTGGGTCTCTCACTTTCTCACTCTCAACGAACTCTCTGACTCGCCCACACCCTCTCAAGACGACTCGCTTTCCAGCTCACCCTATCTGAACGAACGATCCCTGAAAGGAACCCCAGACTCAGAATGGTGTCATTTATAGATCCCCAAGGTTGGGGTGGGGCCTTGACGAAGCAGACGTCACTGTCCGCCCTGGTTGGCCAGGGCTTCCATGGGGTCCGCCCTTTCTGGGCGGGTTTCGGCCATGCCGGAAGCCCGCCCACTCCACGCGTGTCTGGATTTGCCAAAAAGGTACTGCACAAAGATTTTGCTTCGGAAAGCGAGAGGAAGGTACTGTGGTTCAAAATAAAAGGTGAGAAATGATTTATAAACCTAACTAAAAGCCATCGCAACGTACCCCCTTTTGCTTTCCCACTACACACAAGGAGGGGTTCTATCTGCACATATACTTAAATGGCATAACTAACTTCGGGACAACTATGTTTGTATGCATATGGTTCCAAGAACCGTAACATATATATATATATATACCGGGCGTGCGCCTGTAATCCGGCTACTCTGAGGCTTGGAGGATCGCTTGAGGACGGGAGCTCTGATCTGCGCTGGGCCGCGTTATGAGAGGGTGTAGGGAAGCCCGAAATCATGGCGAAACCCAATCCTTATCCCTGTGTAATAAGAGACGACCAGGGTTGCGTCAGGAAGGGCATCCGGCGTAAAACCTATGCCAAATCAGTATGCGGATAATGACTGATGATCCGCTGTGGCGACCCTTAACGGGAGCAGCCGAAAGAAGAAGAAGAATACGTGTGTGTGTGTGTGTGTGTGTGTGTGTGTGTGTGTGTGTGTATGTGTGTGTGTGTGTGTGTGTGTGTGTGTGTGTGTGTGTGTGTGTGTGTGTGTGTGTCTGTGTGTCTGTGTGTGTGTATGTATGTATGTATGTATGTATGTATATATATATATTTATATGTATATATATATATATATATATATGTATGTATATATATATATATATGTATATATATATATATATATATGTATATATATATATATATATATATGTATATATATATATATATATATATATATATATATATATATATATATATATATATATATATATATATATATATATATATATATATATATATATAAAATTTTTAGACTACCAGGTTTGAAGCAAAAATGTATTCGCTGCTTCTGTGCATATGATAATACATAATGGTTATATAGCTCGGATAGATTCCAATTGTACTTACTAAAGGCCTGAGGCAGAAAGCCGATACCATTACAAAACCCCGTGATGCCGATGAGTTCCAACCTTTTGATACTTGGTCATTTTACACTCGAGGATAAACTTGTCGGGGGCACTGCAATTGTGAATGACCGCTCCAAATAAATATTTCGCTTCGCAGAAGACAAACATGGTGACAAAATGATGTCTTTCATAGGTGGAAGAAATGTTGCACACAAACAGATGGACAGACCGGTGCATTATTATAGAGAATATAGGTAGATGTATAGCGCAGTGTCAAATTGTTGCTCTCGTGTTTCTGGTTATGGATGCGCTGAAAAGAGGTACAGAGGGAGAGACGTAGAGAGATTGAGAAGTGCGGGAAGAGTTTGGCATTGAGTGGATTTAGAGAAAGGGAGGAATTACAAAGGGGATTGAAACCTGCTATACAAGCACAAATTTCCATCTCCACTAGTATGAGGGGATGGGTAACCTAACTGGACAAAACTACTTTGAAATCTCTAAACTCCGGTTCTTGAGCGATGGTGGCGGTTCCTCTTCAGGGTCTCTGCCGACTTTCTCAAAGATCAGTTTTCCGGTCATTTTTGTCATGTTTTTACTGTGTTTTTGTTATCTCTGTGTTTACTGTGTGTTTCTCGTTTGGTCATGTGTTAAAACTTGTGTTAATTGTTTAGTTATTGTTGTCTTTTCCTAATGGGTTTCCTTGAGGCCTACCCTTCATCCTGTTTGTGTGTGCGATTGTGTTTATTGTATTTTCCCCTTATTGCCATCAGTTTTTATTTTCTCCACTTTTCCTGCTATCCTCCTTCTATCCCTCTCAACTACACCCTCCATTTCACGTCTTCGACTATTAAAAAAAAATTTTAAACTTTTCCCTCACATTTTCCCCCATGTAACCACTAGACTTCCTGTCCCGACTCTTCTTCCTCCTCCTTCTGCCGATTTACCATCTACTTTTGCCGACGCAACATTCACCATAAACTTTCACGATTTTTCTCTTCGACCTTTCCTTTACCCAATCTTGCCTAATCTTTAAAAATACATATAAATTTTATTTTTTATTCTTTTCAACTCGCGTTAAAGCTCCTGTAACCACGTGTTTCTCTACCCCCTGTTCTTCTTCCTGTAACTTTCATCGAACTACCGACCAGCTTCCTTCTGCGTTTGCCGATCCAAATTCACCAAATGCGTTCACGATTTTTCTTCAACCTTTCCTTTTCCTAATCTTGTGTAATCTTCATCAAAAAATAAAATAAACGGTCTCTTAAAATGTTACAACTTGCTCTTTCACACATGTGGTTCTCAGTATCGTATCATAATTCACTACTCTTCTTCAAAAGGATGTTTTCAATCCCTTTCCTTCATCCCTTGTCTAAAAAGTCCCACTGTTACGTTTCTTTTCTTCATTTTCTTGATTCTCCTTCATTGCATCCTTCACGTAATGTCTTTAATCGCATCCGACTTAAAAAAAAATTTAAATCCCAGTTTTGCAATGTGTGTTCATGTTCCATCAATCAAACTTTTGTTTTTTCCAACTTCAGTGCCAATTCACCCCACCTACTTACCCCTCACCTGTTATCCCATCTTTCCCCTCATCCTACCTCCGCTCTTGGCATATCTTCCCTGTCTTCTGCTTCAGTATCAGCTCTTCCTCTGTTGTCCCAAAGTGTGGGCTCCATTGTAACCTAACAGCTATCTCTCTCTCAATCAGTACACTCAACATCACCACAAACATGCTCCTTCCTTCCTCCCAACACACCTCCCACTCTTCCAAACCTTTCAAATCTTGTACCTCCCCCCTGCCCACTCCCTTCTTCACCATACCACTACCAAGCCTCATCCTTCCCCTCTCCCATCGCCCTCCTGCACCTGGACCGTGCCTGCTCTCATCGTCTCCCCTCCCTCTCAAAGCAACCTTCACACTCTTCTCCCTCCAAACTTCCCTCTCACTTTCTCAAAAACTTCTCCCTGCAAGCTTCCCTCTCACTCTTTCCCTCAAATCTTTCCCTCTCACTCCCCCTTCCCAAAGTTGCCCCCCCCTCACATCCACAAAGCTTCCTCCTCCCCCGCTCTCTCTTTTCCTTCTCATCACTCCACCTCCTCCAATCTTCAAATGCCCTCTGTCTCCTCTCTTATTACTCCCCACTGTACCTCAACCCATCACCACCGAGCCTTTTCTCTTCCTCAACCAGCCCTCTCCCCAAGCCCTTCTACAATCCCCACACTCTTTCACCAACTCTCCTTACCTCCCCTCCCTTCCTTCTTCTTTAACAGTATGGACCTCAAACATCCAGGGCCTTCGCTGAAACCTGACAGATCTTTCCATGCAGGTTGTTACTGACAAACCAGACATAATCTGCTTAACAGAAACATTCCTCCTTCAAGATGTCTCCCATCTCTACTTTCTCTTCCAGACTGGTCTCCCATCTCTACTTTCTCTTCCAGACTGGTCTCCCATCTCTACTTTCTCTTCCAGACTGGTCTCCCATCTCTACTTTCTCCAACGTCAACTCGTCCTGGAAATTCTTTCAAAGAAACTTGCTCTCTCTCATGCACATCATTATCCCATCTCGTCTTCAGTTGTCCTACCCTTCCTCCCGCCCACAGTACACTGAAGCTTGTGGTGAGGCAGTTGTCTAAAACAACTTGCCTTTGCTTCATGGAAGACAAATCCAACTGAAGGTAATCTCAGTTCCTTCCACAAAGCACAGAACAAGTGTGTATCTACCCTCAGGAGAGCCAGAAAACATCTTTCTAATCTCAAGTCTGAACTCTCAAACCTGTCTCCCTCCTCCAAATCCTGGTGGCATCCAGTTAAGTCAGTTTCTGGTGTATGTTCCCCCATCATCCCCTCCCTTACCTCAAATGGTCGCACAGCTGACACTGCACGTGAAAATGCTGAATGCCTAAACTCTGTGTTTGTTTCTAAATCTTGTGTCCGAAACCCATCACTTTCTGTAACCAACTAACCCAGACACACCCAGCTGTTCCTGGACTCTGTGTCCTTTGCTCCTAACAATGTGGAGAGCTTGCTGTCAAACCTTGACTCAGATTCTGCAACCGGTCCAGACGGCATCAGCCCAAGTGTCCTAAAAACCTGCTCTGTTGCTCTCTCACCCTCTCTGTCTTCTATTCACCCTCTCATTTACTCAAGGTTATCTGCTTGGAAATCAGCAAACACTGCTCTGCATAAAAAGGTGCAAAAAATTGATCCCTGCAACTACAGACCAATCAGCCATCTCCGAATCCATCATCGCTTCAGACATTGAATCCTTCCTCTTCTCCATTGGCTTTATTTCCGATCATCAATTTGGATTCAAACAAGATCACTCCATCCTGGATATGCTGCTTCTGCTCTCCCAACAATGGATGGAGATCCTCAATGCTAGACCTGCCCCCCCCTCTCCATTTGTTTGGAACCTCTCCCCCCCTCCCCCCCCCACAATCTACTTTCTCAATAATCTTCTGGAAGAAGTCCTTTCATTCAAACTTCTGGGTCTCACTATCTGCTATGATCTTTCCTGGGAAAGCCTCATTTCCAACCTGGCCTCCAAAGACAGTTGCCGACTGGGCATTCTTCGTCGTGCAAAGTCCTTCCTTGGCACACCTGAGCTCCTGACCACATACAAAGCTTTCATCCACAGCCTGTTGGAGTGCTGCTCTCCCCTTTGGGCTGATGCTCCTGCTTCTCACCTTTCTCGGCTTCACGCTGTGGAAACCAAGGCATTTCGGATCATTGGTGTCTCCCACGATGAGGCTGCGTCTTTGGATCTCACTCTCTCACTGCAGGTAGGACGGTGGTCTTTGCCTACCACCGACTCCTCCCCCACCACCTGCTCTGTCTGCGACATTGCACTCCTCCCCCCCCACCCCCCATATTTCCGCAGGGTGCTCAAGGTCTGCCAGCAATCCCCTTCTGGTAAAACTACCAAAATCAAGATCACCTTCGCTCTTTCATTCCACTTTTTTTTTCCCCGCCTTTGGAACAAACTCCCACACTCTCTTCAATCACACTCTTTCCTCCAGATCTTCAAAACAGCTATTCACCACCAACTCTTATCTTTCCCCATCAAAACCTCAATATTTTCTACCCCCGCTAATCCACCCCAAACCCACCCCCTTCAAATTCCCTGATTTCCTTCCTGAAAGTCCCTGTAGTGTCCATCTTGTTTACCCTGTATACCCCGCTCCGTCTCTCTCCCTTCCACAGATGTCCTAATGTCTCTTCCACACTGTTTTTTTTTCATTCCCTCTCCCACCCTTCTTGTCTCCTGCTCCCCTTGTTGGCCCTTTTGCGTGTTAAGTCTCATACGATCCTCAACAGTGGATACAAAAATACAAATAAAATTAAAAAAAAAAAAACTCCAGGGTTCCTTATGTGTTTGATGCAACTTCCCGAGGTCTTTCAAAAGCACAAAAGTATAAATTACCAAGTCAGAATTGTTGCAATAAACGAAATGATATTGAGGCAAAAAGAAATACATCCATTCTTTTGACACGGATCAATGATTGGCACAAACTATGGGGTCTGAAGTAGTCAGAGTTCGGTATACATGCATGGGATTTTTGAGGGGTTTTGAAGCGTCTGCAGGAATGCTCGGGTTTTTGCAAACAACATTTCTAAACTGTTGATGTTGAAATAGCTTTTACATTCTGCATTCTGTCTGTGTTTGCCAAGCCATGCTTTTGATGTATACATGCATTCCACAGCGAAACTTCACCCACCACAACTGCAGACGTTTATTTTTCAAACGTTCGTCGATGCATGTCCATTCCAACGGTGCGTTTGTCCGATCGCCCATTAAGCGGTCTCAAGTATGCTTTTTCATCCTGAAAATAGCGCAGTGCTGATTTACTTCATCCGGATCACCTGTGGCGCACATGCCCATGGATGCAGGTGCGATTGCTGCCAAATGAGTTGCCATAAATGCCCTGCGTGCTCCAAATTGCTTACAATTGCATTGGCAAGATGCGTGTCTAATTGCGCACAGATTGAGTACAACTATATTTACAGCAGAGGTAGTTTTAGCTGCTGTTTCCATTGAGTAACAGGAAATGCAGAGACCTGTCGAAGACCAATTTTTATATATATATATATATATATATATATATATATATATATATATATATATGTATATATATATATATATATAGTGGGCTCCAGAAATGTGACAACTTTAAAATGCTGACCATGTTACTGCAAGTGATGGCTTGACAGGATGGTGGAGAAGTGCGAGTGCAGTGTATACCTACCCATTGAGTGAGTGACTATCTTGCCTGGTTTTCAAATCCCAACCTGCTCTGATAAATTGGTGCTTTGCAGGTAGGACATTCGATCATAAAGTCTGCTGTCACTCAGATGGGTGATAATGTGTGCCATGTGCTGGCATTAGTTGCCAAGACGCTCGGTTCCAACCAGACGGTGCCACGGTGCACTAAGCTCAGGCTTCCGTGCAGTGGTTGCAGGATCACTCTCACAATCATCTCATCTCCCACAGATTTCAATTCCCATGGCATGCTCTGGGTCATCAGATCATTAGCCCTTCAATAACTCATTGTAGAGAAAGACTGCTATATGGGAAATTAGACACGAATTATTTTGACCATTTCCCATAACACATTTCTGGTGTTGAATGAAAGTTTTGCCACCAGAATTTGCGTATGTACGCAAAACATGGTCGGTCAAATTGAACGTACCGTACATGAGAACAAAAAAAAACATTTGTTGACATTTTGGTGCATCTTCGCCCTATTCAACCATTACGAGAATTAAACTGGTGGTTTATCAAAACCTGTCACATTTCTCCATGATGCGCTTCACATTATAGTTACCCCGCACATGTGAAGCGAAAAGCTTGGTTGAGCAATTGGTTCATGTCCATCTGTCTGTCTTATCCGTTTTATGATCGAGGAACAACTTATTTACATCGAATGTGAAATTTTGAACATGATTAGGATAACAAGTTTGCTGTTTCACCGGACCTTGGCTTTGAATTCGTCCCGAACCGCACGTCCACAGAGAGGAGTGAGATAATATTTTTACTCTGTCTGCCTGTCTGGCAGTGAAAAGAAATTGAAAAATCATTCCAAACAGGAAACTAACATTTTAAGTACGTTATAAATGACATATGCAACAGGCACGTATAACTAATGTAACAGACACTGTAAAATGGTGGTGAAACTTTGTTGAAACAACTTTAAACCTTTATTTAAATTTAATTTATACAGCAGCCTGCAAAAGTATTTATCCCCCTCCAAAGTTTTCACATTTTGATGCCGTCGGAGCTTAATTCATGATGCTTTCAAATCAAACTTAATATATGGAGTCTTCACAAACTACTCAAAGTGAAACTACCATCCCTACTGTCAAGCATGGTGGTGGTATCATACATAATGTTATGAAGCTGCTTTACATCAGCAGGGCTGGCAAGCTTGTCAGGATAGAAGGGACAATGGATGGTGCAAAGTACAGGAGAATCCTCGATGAAAACCTGCTTGTCAGTCATGAATCTGAAACTGGGTAGGAGATTCACATTTCAGCAGGACAATGAGCTGAAGCACAAAGCCAAAGCCACACTGGAGTGGCTGATTCAGAGAAAAAGAAATGTTCATGAGTGGTCCAAAGTCCTGATTTTATGGTGAGACGTGAAGATTGCAGTCCATCGATGATCCCCATCAAACTTGGCAGAACGAGAGCAATTTTCACGTGAAGAATGGGCAAATATTTCACCATCTCACTGTGCAAAGCTGGTGGAGACCTTCCCACAACGACTCATAGCAGTCATTGCTGCAAAAGGTGTTTTCACCAAGTCCTGACCTCGTGGGCTGAATACTTTTACAACCGGTGAATTTTGATTTGCACATGTTTTTTGAAGGTGTTCCTGACATGTAACCTCAACTATATAACAGTGTTTAGTTTGATCTCTTCAGTTATGATTAAAAACGGTTGTACATGATTTGTAATTCATCTAAATGTGGCATTATTGGTAGGGGGTGAATAGCTTTACAGGCAACTGTGTATACTTGAACACTGGAGAACACAAATAGCCTTCCTTCATGCTATACATCTTCCAAGAACCATGTTGTGTGTGTGTGTGTGTGTGTGTGTGTGTGTGTGTGTGTGTGTGTGTGTGTGTGTGTGTGTGTGTGTGTGTGTGTGTGTGTGTGTGTGTGTGTGTGTGTGTGTGTGTGTGTGTGTGTGTGTGTGTGTATATATATATATATATATATATATATATATATATATATATATATATATATATATATATATATATATATATATATATATATATATATATATATATATATATATTACAACAGTTGTGGAAATTCGCATTACACCATAAAGGGCCCTCAGGTGAGATATCTCTAAGTACATGTGTAGTTAGCCCAAACCCGTTGCATAGAGGGATTTTGTGATCCATCCGGGCTGCAACGCTTTGAGTAAGCCATTTTTCTGTTCTATCTTTTATTTCAAACAAACAGCATCTCAACAACCACGCTATCCCCACCACAGCGCCAACCACACTACAACCACGCCACCTCCACCATCTACACTACCACAGCTTCGCCACTCGCCATTCAATAGGCCCATGCGATTACGATCTCCGCGGAGGAACAAACAAAAACCAACAACGATGCTCGGGGGCTTTTCCCGCCTGTTTCTCCCGTTTAAATTTCCCCGCGCTTGGTGTGAAGGAAGGGGGAAGGGCAGCTCACCGCCGATTGGTGGATGACCAGCGTGAGGCGGTCGGGGTGAGGGAACGCCCCTTTTCGGGAACCTTCTCGAAGGAGGGTGGAGCCGAAACCGGGGCGGAGCGAAGGGCGGAGCCCCGCGCTACAAAAGGCGGACAGGACGGACCTTGAGAGTTGAGTTGGTCTTCGGTTGGTCGAGTTGGTTAGAGTTGAGTTGGTCTTCAGTTGGTTCGAGAGTTTGGTTCTTCGAGGCTTCCTGTCTGCTTGTCTTGTTGGGGGAAGAGGTCCTGCGCTCGCGGCTTGGCGAGCGACCTGTGAACGGAGGCACGGACGGGAGACGCGGCAGCGCCGGTGGTGAGGTGGACCTGCGCGTCCGGACGAGGAGTGCTGGAGAGGGTTCGCCGGCCGCGAGAGAGGTCGGGGCCAGGCGCGACCATGCTGACAGTCATGGGAAAGGGACTCACCAGCCAAGGAAAGGGAAGTCGCGACTTCTTTTTCCTTTTTCCTTTGCTTTTGTGTAAATGTGTGTTGGCGCCGTCCGTCAAGTAGTATTGTTTTAAGTGTTGCTATGTGTACGCGTAGTCGGTTTTAACTCTGCATTTGCTTTTGTTGCATAATTGTATGGCTGTGGATACGTGCTTGCTTTGTGTCTGTGTGTAAATAAAATGCTTGCTTGTTGAACTGTTTTCCCGCTTCGCTTCGTCCTTTCTTTTTATTGACTTTCTATCCTGCATCGCGTAAGGGGTTCGTAGTGGGTTTAAAACGCCTGGTAATTAATCGGAACCGTCAAGGCCAACGGTAGCACGGAACGGACCGCTTAAGCGGTTCGTGTCCGGAGTCGGCCTGTGGCGTGGTACGATCGCCCGGTCGACCACTCGCGCAGGTACTTAGGTAGGTCGAATTTGGCGAGCAACCCTATCCTGCGCGGGTGGACAATTGGCACGATTGTGGTGAGGTTAAACCCCCACCTGTGACTAGCTCCCGGCGTTGTTCCGAGAGGGTCACGACTGAATTGTCCGTTCCGGTGGGCAAGGCGGCCGCCATTCGAGTCGAGCGGCCGATCGCACGCCGGCGGGCGCGAATTCGCAACAATATATATATATATATATATATATGTATATACAAGCAGGGGTACCCGGTGTTGCTGGGCAACGTCGGGTCCCTCCTCCCACCCCACCCCTTGATGGACGAATACATTGATATGGCTGAAATAATGATTCTATAGATGTTGATCCTCATCATCATGTCATAAGTTTGGGGTGTGTTCAGTTACCAAGTTTCTTGTAGAGTGCTTGCCAAGTGGCTTAAGCACTCAAGCAAGCACTCCATCAGAACCCGTTGATAAGGAATGGCTGGCTAGACAATCGCCAATTAGCTGCTTGGTAACTGAATGCAAGACTGGGCATCTCGACAGCATGCAGTTCATACAAAACACCGACAAAAGGACCTTAAAAAAAATTAATCATGAGTATTTTCATTGTAATGAAAACGTACCTTGTTCAGACCCAAACATCCACCCACAGACACGAACTCGGTTTTATCTATCTATAATTCCAGGTGTGTGTGTGTGTGTGTGTGTGTGTGTGTGTGTGTGTGTGTGTGTGTGTGTGTGTGACCGCTCTTTCTCGATAACCAATGGTCTGATCTAATTGAAACTTGCCAGCGATATTGCTTGGGTCCTGAGTATGTGCCTTTTCAAGGTTTGATATTAATCGGACAAGTGCTTCCCTAGTTATGGCCATTTATTTACCAACCAATGACAGGACACGTTGCTGCATAGGTGTGGCCGATGCGCCATTTTGGTACCAATCACAGGACACGTTGCTGCGTAGGTGTGGCCGTTTTGGAAGAGATCCTCAGCCGCGTTCCCCATTACAGGTTGCAACGTACGGACTTCTGGATAGTGATGACTTAGTGTATTCTAATAATTTCTCGATTTCTTATGCGCATTTATAGATAAACACAATGCCCCAATGCAGTTGTCGTTTACAAGAGCGAAGAAACGGCCTCTGTGGTTGTTTGAAAGTTTTTTGTTTTTTTTTTGGTTTGCACGTATGGCCACGCACGTCCAGCCACGCGAGAGTGAAGGAACGGCCTGTGTGGTTGTTGTTTCTGGCATGCGGTTTGAAAGAATTTTTCTTTTTTTGCATATACGGCCACATACTAGTATATTACATTAGGCAACAGTGAGACACCTCGCAAAAAAACTGCCACATTTTCATGATATTTCCTACTCATCATCATCTCCCTCGCATAGTTATCAGCAAATAAACTCTCTATCCTCCGTCCTCAATCATATCATTTTTTTCCATGAGTTTTAGTATGTTATAATGAAGGCTCCAATTATTAGTGCATTCCTGCTGTTGCAGACGTCACTGCGTGATGATGTCATGGGGAGAGACGTCTCCTATTTTTTCATACTTTGCACGGAAGCAAACACGGGATATTTTTGCTTGTAACAGTCATTGCAGATTGTGGTAAGAAAACGTTGAGTTGTAAGTGACACGTCACTGTTTCGGAGACAAAGTAACTGTGTTTGACGCCCCACAAAGTTTTTATTAATTAATTAATTTTTTTAAATGAAATATCACTATTTTCTTTCCTTTGTATAATATGAGAATTATCGTACCTTAATTCAGCGGTGTATATTAAACAGCTGCCACGATCTCTGCGGATAAAACATGCATTACCTCGTTTGAGTAGTAATCAAAATGTTACTTTTTTTTTTTCTTCAACCAACGATATTTTCATTAAATCATATAAGATGCGTTGTTCAGTCTTCAAATGTATATGAGGCCTTGAAAACAATCTGAGCTCTGTGGAGTGAAAAAGATGGCGGCGATTTCTGGACAGATGGAGGGCGTGGTCTGTATAATGGGTGGCACTTATGACTCACAGACAGACAGACAGACCCACAGACATGAACTCTGCTATATATATTAGACATTGCATGAGTGTGTGTGGCATGAGATCTTGCAGTATCAGGGGTTCTATGAATCTCCTAAACTGCGATTCAACATCATCCTATTACAGTATGTACTGTATAAGACTACTTCAGTAATGCTAAACTTCTGGATTTTTTTTCGTTGTTGACAATCTTTAACACGTTGACTGCCAACTTTTATAGGATACACCACTCCCATTTGCAAGCCAAGTATGCACGTGCATTTACTTTTACTTTCAAATTTTATCCTTCTATAAGCATATTCAAGTTTGTTGCTTCCACCACCTAAGGTGGATGGAGGTTATTTTCACCTATGTGTGTTTGTCTGTGAGCATAATATCTCAAAAAGTTATGGATGGATTTGGGCGAAACCTGGTGGACAGGTTCGGTGTGTGACAAGGACGAATTGGTGAAGATCTAAATCGGGATAGGAGAATGAATTTTGTAAGTGATTCTTCACCATTGAGATATGGAGATTGTGGAATTAGAACCACTTGTTTTTTTTGTTTTTTTTGCTGCTTGCTATGACTTAAAAATGACACGTATGAATGCAAAAGTGGTAAACCTCATTAAAAAAAAGGTTTACAATATCGATGCTCATATAGCAACTAATACACAGCATGTATAACAAAGGGAGGAGGAGAGGAGAGGGGTGGGAGAGTGAAGCACAAAACAGTGGGGAACAGACACATTAGGAGATCTGTGGAAGGGAGAGGGATGGAGCGGGGAACACGGGGTATACAAGATGGACATTACAGGGACTTTCAGGAAGGAAATCGGGGAATTTGAAGGAGTTAGGTTTGAGGTGGATTAACGGGGGTAGAAAAGATCATGGTTTTGGATGGGGGAAGATATGAGGTGGTGGTAAACAGCTGTTTTGAAGACTTGGAGGGAAGAGTGGGATTGAAGAGTGTGTGGGAGTTTGTTCCAGAGGTGGAAAAAAAAGAGGTGTTCCAGGCTGTGAATGAAAGCTTTGTACATGGTCAGGAGCTCAGGTGAGCCAAGGAAGGATTTTGTACGATGGAGGATGCTCAGTTGGCAACTGGCTTTGGGGGCCAGGTTGGAAATGTGCTTTTCCCAGTAGAGAACATGACAGATAGTGAGACCCAAAAGCTTGAATGAAATAACTTATTCAAGAGGATTGTTGAGAAAGTAGGCGTGGGGCTGGGGAGTAGGGGGTGTTTACAGACAGACCTTTCGAAGAGACATGGTGAGACTGATCATGGAGGCTGCTCATGATGATCATGATTATTACATCGTTTTATTTTCACCGAACTTCCAACAGATCATTTGTTGCGTTATCTGGCATGGCAGCTTGTTCTGTTAACAACACAATAGTGCAATATTTTCTATGAGCATATTCGTAGTGGCAGAATGTGGTACACCCAGCACTGCAAGTCTTCGTGTAGTTGGCAGTCAACGTGTTAAAATCATTGTTTTATTAAAATTGAAGTATTTACTTAAACACTGTGCGGGGTATGGCGTTCCGTTAACTATCTAGTTATGTTGTGCGTTTGTTGTATGCTGTATTTTGCTTTTCTGGTACAACACATGATGTATGTTTGGAATGTAACAGGTTGCAAAACATGGGATGGTTAAACGCAGCAGCAGCACAAGGATCATCGATCAAATTCCAGCTGTGATATTGTACAATGACTTGTTGCCATTATCTTTAGGGGGACTTTTTCGTCAAACAGGGAGCTATAGCGATACCCCGACGTGAGCGTCAGCGTGAGCGTGAAAATGTTAAAGTTTTTTTTTTTTGGTGCAAGTTATTTTTTCCTTTCTAATGTTTTTATCTACCACACTATTTTTTATATGCCCGATGTATATGTATATATGTATATTTGTATATATATATATATATTTGTATATAGGGGCGTATTATGTGATACCGTCCATCCGTCCGTTCCTGTCCGCACTCTAACTCCCAAAGTTTTCAACTTTCACGTTTCATATTTGGTACATAGGTACAGACTGTGGAGATGGTGTGTCGTGACATACGTTCTAAAGTGGTTGCCATGGCAACCAGGATGCTGTTTTCCTTGTTGTAGCACAATTCTGTATATAACTTCTTGTTCGGGCATATATTGTGCTCACTTGCGCTCTTGTTACTGATTACAATATACAAATACATATATTGCTTTAAAATTATTTGGATCAGACTTCACTGCAATGCTTTATAAAAAAATATTAATTATTAGACGAGTCTTTTAAAAACGATAAGAGGAAATATAAACAGGCGAGCATGGGGTGGCTTTGACACCAACTATGGTTTATTTACTATTCACCAGCTTAAGTGTCATGGAGGAGCTTATACATACATGGAGGAGCTCACCAAACATGCAGGAGAAGAACATTAAGAAACATTGGTGTACCTGTACTTCATAATACGAGAACCGCACTCAATAAAGCACATCCTGTACCTCCGCCGGGCTGTACAGTTTATGGTTTGCATCCACTGATGGGCTGGATCTGGATTTGGACCTTTACCAAAATCGAATCTGCTTGTTCTTTTCACCTACCCAACTCATCCACTAAGTTGTTTTTTTTTTTCATAATCCGTACACAACTTTTGAAATATCGTGCTATATCTCGTTTTTGGCCCTATCTTTCTCTCAATGGTCAATCGCTCAAAAAAATTTTTTAATTCCAGTATCCGGATTCAGATCTTCGCCAAAATCTAATCGATTCATCCTTGTCACACACCCCACCTGTCTACCAAATTTTGTCTGAATCCGTGCATAACTTGTTAGAGATATCCTGCACACAGACAGACAGACAAACAGACGGGTGAAAACACAACCTCCATTCACCTTCGCTGGCAGAAGTAATAAGGACATGAGAAGACTGTAATCAAAACAGAATATGGGATTTGAACCTGGGAAATGCACAGGTCAACCCAAACTCACTCCAAATATAAATTTGCACTGTTACCAGTGCAAGTGGTAACCTGGGCTTTGCTTTTCGCTTTTCTACGAGCCGAGGTTTTGTAAAAGCAAAAAATAAAAGGAACGAATGGTCTCGTGATTTCTGTTGGAACCTCTCATTTTGGTTATCAGGTTTTAAAAAGTACTGTAGTTTTAGTAAAACAATGCAGTTTGGGGGAATGTCTTTGTTGCATACTCATGTGAGGGGGAGTTGGGGTGGTGAGGGGGGGCTGAAGGGACAGTTAAGAGAAAGGGTCTATCCCGAGACACATCGCGTGCTTTTGATATGGTTTGGCACCCTGCCCTGCTCACCAAACTCTCTTCCTATGGTATCCAAGGCCATCTCCATTCGTGGCTCGTAGACTTCCTCTCCTTTCTCAGCCAACGTGTGGCCCTAAATGGAGTTCTTTCATCCCCTCTTCCTGTCCAGGCTGGAGTTCCTCAAAGCAACATTTTGGGCCCTGTTCTTTTTCTGGTTTTCATCAATGATTTCTCTGACTCTCTGGACAATCCTCTTTCTCTCTGCTGTTGACTCTACCCTCTGCCGTACCACCTGTCATCCCGCAGACCGGCAAGCAGCAGCTTCGTCGCTCACTGCAGATCGAGATAAAATCACAATCTGGTCCAAGACGTGGAACATGTCTTTCAATCATGACAAATCTCTCACTATGTCTCTCTGAAAGGACTGTTTGGAAACCACCCCCCCACCCCATCTACTTTCTCAACAATGCTCTGGAAGAAGTCCTTTCATTCAAACTTCTGGGTCTCACTATCTGCCATGATCTTTCCTGGAAAAGCCACATTGCCAACCTGGCCTCCAAAGCCAGTCGCCGATTGGGAATCCTTTGTCGTGCAAAGTCCTCCTTTGGCCCACCTTAGCTCCTGACCACTTACAAAGCTTTCGTCTGCAGCCTGATGGAGTATTGTCCTCTGGGCTGGTGCTCCTGCCTCTCACCTTTCTCGGCTTCACACTGTGGAAACCAAGGCATTTCGGGTCTTTGGGCCTCTCACTCTCTCACCACAGGCAGGTCAGTGGTCTTTCTGTCTTCTACCGTTTCCTCTCCAGTCTCGCCCACCCTGCTCTGTCTGCGATATGTCCCCACCATATTTCCGCAGGGCGCTTAAGGTCCGCCAACAACCGCCTTATGGTAAAACTACCAAAATCACGAATCACTGCTCACCTTCACTCTTTCAATACTCTTTTTTCCTGCCTTTGGAATAAACTCCCGCACTCTGTTTAATCCCATTCTTCCTTCCAGGCCTTCAAAAAAGCTGTTCACTGCCACCTCTTATCATCCCCCATCCAAAACCTCGATCTTTTATACCCCTGTTAATCCACCCCAAACCCACCTCCTTCAAATTCCCTGCTTTCCTTCCTGAAAGTCCCTGTAATGTCCATCTTGTATTTCCCGTGTTCCCCAACCCATCCCTCTCCCTTCCACCTATGTCCTAATGTCTCTTCCCCACTGTGTTTGTCCTTCCCACTCCCGCCCCTCTTGTCTCATGCCCCCCTTGCTGTGCATTGTGCGTTTGCTCTTATACGAGCCTCGACAAGGTATACAAAAAAAGGGAAGGGGGGGTGGGGGTAGAAAAAAATAATCAGGAGATCAGAGTAATGCAACAGGCATCCGCCATATTTGTGTACATAGTAAATTACTGGTTCCTTTTTATCTCGATGGTTTTCTTCATCCGAGGGATAAAAGGTAGTTCATCAGTTTAAAAGGGAACTGGATAAACACCTTGTAGCAATTAGAAGAGAAGTAGTACAGATGGCTGTGGATAGCTACCTATTTGTTCATGTTTACATGTATATTTACATGTTTGTATGACTCTTGGGAACTCTGCAGTGAGAGATAAAAGTTGTGTTTATTTTTACACTGCAGTGTTTTTACCAACAAAAATAGTCCTCCACCCGAATTAGCAAATTCTATCACTTTTTGTGGCCGGGTCAGTCTCAGGTGCCATGAATTGAAAATGCTTCCCATTCCTGTAGATGTAGATATGAGCACATCACAGCACCCAAAAGCACAGTTTTGCGTGTAAAGGTCCAAGTTGAAATTTTTAAAGAGATTGCATTTATTTTATTTTTCTGCAAAATGGAGGCTCATGGAGGAGCAATAGACCATTGTTGGGTTGACTGACTGGACACAGCTGAGGTTGTGGATTTATTGCTGTAGAGCCACGGTCGTGGTTGTGGATCCACTGTTTTGAGAGCTTCTGCAGTGAGAGGGTGAAAACCTTGATGAAGAAAGGAACCCAGCTGCTGATCCATCCATCCATCCATCCATCAATTGGGACCATACTCTGTGCAGAGCATTGGTGCTGCCTAAGCAGTCTCCTTGGCTATTCGGGATACCAGCAATGAGTTAATCATTTAGCCGACCTCGGAAGGATGACATGCAAAGTCAACCCCACCTGGTATTAATTCAACAGCTGAGTGGGATTTGAACTCTGGATCCTATGATCCCAAGCCCATCAACCTAACCATTAAGCCAACACCAGGCATGCTGCTAATCCAGGCAATCATAATCTCTATCAATTGCTTACAGGTTCATGAGGTTCTTACTTTAGGTAAACACCCATGTTGTGGTTTGCAATAAAGTTAAGTCTCGGGTGTTGTGTAATTAGTGGCATTTACAACATCTTTTAATGTTGATGAGGCTGAGCAAGCGAGGGTTGAGGGTTGAGGCCGTTTATTCCTGATATGTGAAATGATCTGCAACCTATGCCTACAAAAAATGGACTTTTTGGAATGACGGTCTCATTTTACATTCAATCATCATCGTTTTTATCGTCGCACATGCCTTGAACTTCCTCCTGGGAGATGGTGCAATTTAAGTGATTATTGGGTCCAGGAGGGATCTGCTGTCTGGCCATGAACATGGCATTTGCGCCAGTTCTGTCTTTTGCCAGGACCGGCTCTTCTGTCTGGACTGGAATGCACCCTGCACTTTACCAGTCCAAAGAGAGTTGAAGCTCATTGTTCACTATGTTTGGAGAAATCAAGATGGAGAGAAAAGGAAGGACTCAAGAACTTGTTTGATGTTGACCACTCGTGATGATCTGGCACACCACTCGTGATGATCACTGCAGCTCGAGCAAAGACTCTCCATGCACTTCCAGAGAAGATCAAGGTGGTCATGACAATGCTTATGGACAAAATGGGAATAAGTCGAATACAGGAAATTGAAGATCGAATTCACATTTCTTCTGGCATCATTACATCCCCAAAAGTTTCCCTTCGACCTGAAGACTGGGCACCAGAAGGGAGATGCATTTGTCACCTTTTGCGAGCACCAACTGCAGGGAATTGAGACTGATTTCACCTACACATTTCAGGAAAACGAAGCTTAAAATCATTCACTGATGCAGGGAACAAGGCAACGACAAAGGGGAATGGTAAAGAAGTCAGTTTTAAAAGTGACCAGAAGCTTCTTGCCAGATTTGTCATCATCGGCAGAGCCTGCCAATTTGATGTGAAGAACATGATGTCATATTGTTTGGGCCCACCTCCACTGGCTATCGTGGCACACAATGGATGCCTTGAAAAGAATAATAAGGCAAAGCTGCTGCTTTACCTTGAATCGGCCCCTGAAGCATTGCTAAAGGCTGAGACACCAAGCGGGACTGTCTGGATCATGGATGGAATGGCTGTGATGCAAACTACTGAGCCCGAAGTGCATGCCGCAGAGCATCTGTCAACTTGCTGCTGACAAGAATCTCCACCAATTGGTGAATTTTGCTTGCACTAATGGATCAACTGCAATAGACTTTATAGCTGTCAGCATCAAAAATGCAGAGAGCAAATGAAGAGCAGCAAGCGGCTCCAAGAAAGGCAAGATTACAAAGCCAGACCAACCAATCCCAAAAAAGGTAGAAAAAGTTCATCACATAATTACAACAAGGAGCAGTTGGTTAAATTCCTGTTTGAGATGTCGGGCAAGTGCGATTAATACAAGACGGAAAGGTGTAACTAACCATGGCTCATGGGGAACTCTGCCATGCGATCATTCCTCAAGATGGAACAGTTCTTGGAAAAAAAACATCGAAAAAAAAACTGCTCACACGAAGAGCTACTTTTCTAAATCCAGTGGCAACAGTTTCATTATCGTGGGTCCTGACATGGAGGATGTGTTTGTCATTGGCATCGCATTAACTTCAAGTCTTGACGATTCCCAGCTCTACTTCCACAATGGGAAAGATGAGAATCTGTGTCCTATTAATCTCCAGGCTATTGCGAAACATCTTGGAGATGACATAACCAAGTCGCTGGTAGGCCTCCACTGCTTTATTGAATGTGACTGTCGGTTCATTTTATGGCAAAGGCAAGAAAAGGCTATCAAACTGATTCTGAGCAACCCAACATTGTGTTTGCCATTTCAATCTCGAGGGAAATTGTTCACAGTAACTGAATACATGATGTCAGACTTGAATGTGTTTGTCTGCAAACTCTATGGTGAGCAGGAATACTCAAACGTGAATGATGCCAGATATGCCTTGCATCAGCATATTCAGCGAGCCAAATTACAAGCCACCATTTACAATTGTAGCTTAGAACAACACCTTGATATTAAATGATGCAGTTGATGCCCTGGGAATTGCCTGGATGAAAATGCAATCAGCTCAACAAAGCATCCTTGAACATTCATCCTGTGCATGCAAGAAGTCTAAGTGCAGAGTAGGGGAGGCAGATAAATGCTGCGTGTCTTTAGGCATTCTGTGCACAGAGCTATACTCGTGTCATACATGCGAGAATAAAGATTGACGAACTCCCACTGATGACCATGATGCAAGACAGTTAGCCTGAGGACATGGGTGGAAGAGATGATGCACTAGACTAGTTGAAGACGATGACTGTTAAGAAGTCCTTTTTCACGTCGTGCGGATAGTCGTTAGATGCAGCCGATGCACCGCCTTAAGCTGGTGACGTTGTGCATGTTTGTTGGCATTAATCAGGAGTGGGCAACAAAAATTTTTATGTAACTCAAAAATGATACCACACATTTTGGGCATGAATTGTAGGTTGAGGTGCAACTTCTCAAAGTAGGATAAGTTAGAATAATGATTAGGCAAATATTAACTCCGCTTTTAACAATATTTCATCCTCGACCAAGGAGTGGACCACAATAATCATTTTCTGAAGGCAAGGCTGATAGTCTATTACATCACCTTATCTAACGCATTAAATTAGTTATTCGTTCCTGTTCTTTGGGTCCTTTATGACATCCCTAAAAACAGTTCTGCTCTATTCTCGCATATGGCAGCTTGGTTGCCGGGGTAGCTATCATTTCTTGGAAGTGTGGCTGTGCTGCTGAGTCAACCCCACCAGGTGTTAATTCAACAGCCAACGGAGTTCAAACTCAGGATCCTAAGATCCTAAGCCAGCCCAAAGCCAACACCAAGCTTCTGAAAACAGTAAGCTTCCTGTTTGGAATGATTTTCAATTTTTTGGGATTTGCAGGCAGATAGATTTTTTTTTTAATTATCTCTCCTCTCTGTACATGTACGATCAGGCCAAGTTCAGAGACAAAGTACTGCGAAGTTACAGGTTTGTTTTTAGATTCGTTCAAAATATAACAATCAATTGAAATGAAGTTGTTCCTCGATCATAAATTGATGTTTGTAGACAAACAGATAGAAGTGAACCAATTGCTTAACCAACCTTTTATTTTTGCCGCACGTTAAAGCTGAAAATATGAGGGCCTCGGCCAACATTCCACAACATAGTTGTGGATGTGTATTACTACTATAATGCTTTAGAAATAGCTATTACTGTTCAATAAATATTGAGAATTGTGAGGAACAGAGTAGTGAAAAAGTGTCAATGTCGCAGAATCACAAATTTGAAACCAACAGGAAAGAGCAGACTGCTTCAGGCAGAGGTGGGTTAAGATTTTTTTGGGGGCCCTGGGCACAAAAAAAATTTCGGCCTTAAACATCCCCCAAAAAACACAAGTGTATGAAAATGCATTAATACATTGACTCCATTCAATGTTACACTGAGTTAAAAAGTTTGGCTTGTTGAAGATCGAAAGCTATTGTTTTTGTTTTTAGATCCTCGTGGAGGATCTCGAAGTCTTACTCACGTTGTTGTTGTTCTTCATCTTCTTCTTGTGGACTTTTTTGTTTCACAGCCTACAGTTTTCATCGAAACTTCCTGAAACTTGGCATGTATATGTAAAAATATCCTGCGCAGACAGTAACCACCTCCGATTTTGAAAATTCCTCCAAGAAAAAAAAGTTATGACATCAAAATATCTCCGCTAATGGAAATCGCCTAAAAAATTATCTCCGAAACGAGGCAAGCTTTTTGAATTCTGTTTGCGGGAATTGAACAGGGCATTAGCAGAGATGAATTACCACACATATGATACATCACTATGACGTCATATCAATTATGACGTCATTCCTATTTTTTGACTTTTGTTTCACAACCCAGAGTTTTCATCGGATCTTCGTGAAACTTGCCTTGTATATGTAGAAAGCCCACGCGCAGGCAGTAACCATCTCCGATTTTGGAAATTCTTCTGAGAAAAAAAGTTGACGTCATATCACCGCTAATGGAAATCGCCTATACCATTATCTCTGAAACTTGGCAAGCTGTTTGAATTTTGTTTGCTGGAATCAAGCCGGGCATTAGCACAGATAATTTACCGCAAACTTGATACATCACAATGACGTCATATTCGTTTTATGACGTCATCATTAAGAGGACGAGGATCTTAGCTCATTTGAGCTTGTTTTTGTTTTCTGCCCCATAAAATCAATAAATTCGTCACACGTCGTCGATGACGTACATCAGAGAAGTATTGCCTTTACCCTTCTGTCCACATTTAACAATGTGATCTGCAAGAAAGGGATCAAATTGAGCAATCGGCTCCAAAATCCCCAAATAGCCTTGTCGACCGAACCCGAAGCTGTGTATCACCATCATTTATCGTTTCTGGTTCTTGAAGTATTGGTTTCTTAGTTGGTGTCTTTTCTTGATGAAGAAACTCCTTTAGCCTCCTTCGCTTGCTTCACCTTTCTCTTTGAGCTCCCAGTTAAGTACCACTGATCCATTTATTTTTAATTGCCTGTTTAAATTATAACGGAAACTGCCACCTGACCATGACGTTGCAAGTCATTTGCATGTTGAAACATGAGTTTATTTAAATAAATAAATAAAAATTCCCTACAGACTTGTGATTGTTTTGTCGATTAATTGACGTAAATTATTATTAAAAAAAAAAATAGCGTTATGTAGTTTTTGAACGGCTCCATATTGGGGTTAAACAATCCATGACCATGTGACGAATCGGCTCGTTCTATAACTGTGGCGGAGGCTGACATGGATGAGAGGTGTCGAGTTAATCTTTTAAATGTGCGTTTACCAATCAGCCCATCACCGGATTTTGTCGCAGGTCGTGACCAGTGGCCATTCTTGTTTATAATAATATTAGCAAGTATTGTCTGGTTTCGCACCTCCAACGACATTTGAGGGTTACGCCGCGCTCAAGCACAGAGAACCCTGCAACAGTACAAAGCCAAAACCAGCCCTAAGACACCTCGAACGGTAACTCATAACTGGAAACATAATATTATAGTGGTGGATCTGGTACAGACATTTTTATGACAGCAAATGTATTTTTCCAGGGTCCCTCATTGAGCTTGGGGCCCTGGACATGGGCCCTCCTGCGTGCCAGTACGTTAATCCACCATTAGCCTTCAGGTGATATTTCATTCATGGGATATGAACTTCCTAAAGCCTATACTCCAGCTCAGGCAAACGCAGCCCTTTTGCCGACTCGCAGCTCATTTCATGCCATGTGCCAAAGTATGGAGTTTTTGGCATGTCAGGATAAAGCCACGCCATCATCATTGGGTGTCAGCTCTTACGCCATTGATGAGCAGAACCTCAGTGATGATGATAATGGCGTGTTTTATTTTTTTTCCCTAATACAACTCCATACATCTTTGGCCAATACCAGAACCAAATTCAGTAAACCCGAATCACATCTTAATTTTCCACGATATTTAAGACCCTAAATTGTCCAGTTATTTCTAAATGCAGTTTCAAACGTGACTGTTTTGTGCAAGTCAAGCAAAACGCTTTGAAAATAATTTCACAGAATAATTTGACATTTGAATGATTCCACATGATGGCAACATTCGATTTGCCCAACCATGTGTCACGCGTGTACGTCTCAGGCCTCTCGGCCGAATCCCCGTAAATAGACCGCAACCATTTCAGCTGCAACTCTACACTAGACGTTCTTTCATGAATTTCTTTTTTGACTTTGCAGCTGAAAAGTTTTTTTTTTGGGTTTGTTTGTTTTTCTTGGCTGACATTCCACTTTGTATACACGACCTGCAGCACAGAAATACAGAGAAAACAGCTGAAAGAGACGTCTTTGGTAGTTTGTCATGGCATTTGCTTGTACGAAGCACCATGAATATCTTGGTGCTGAGGAAGCACTGGATGATGATGACTCACCTTCTGGCCTTGGATGACAGAATTTATCATGGAGGTAATTTGAAAGTCAGTGATGGAGTCAGAAGAAAAATCGGAAATTGAGGAGGTGTTTTCAGAATGATTGAATCTTCGGTGATGAGGCCGGAGCACAAGATGTGTTGCTCTCCCATCACAGGCACGTTGGCGGTCTCTGTTTTCTACTGTCTATTCCACACTATACTGCAGCTCCCTCCACTCTCTGTCCTCCGACCCTCCCTGGCAACTCCAGGATTCATGTGTTCTTCCAGAAACCCCCTCCTGATTAAACTTCCAAATTCCAGGCTGACTGCACACCTCAACTCTTCCTCATTTCTCCCACTGATGGAACCGCCTTCCAGAGGCTGTTGTGTCTCACTCTTCCTTCCAGGACTTCAAGCAAGCAGTGCACCACCATCTCTTGTCATCCCCAATGCTGATTCATGATCTATCTTACCCCCATTAGCATTTTCTTCACTTCAATTCAAGGACAAATTCAGAGATTTGAAGGAATTTGTTCAAGGTGCCAGAGACGACTTGCCTACACCGCATGAAAACGCCACGAGATCTTTTGAATTCCACGAACGATCGGCGCTGGCAGACGTGCCCTCCAGCTTAAGGTCCTATCGATGGGCAGTGCAAACATTTGATGCCTCGCCCTGCAAATGAAGCACCATGGTGGTAGTTTATGGTTGGATCAAAATTCGAACCCAGGCTAAACGGATTAAAGTTGAATGAATGCATATACTGCAATTTTCCTGCCAACACTGCATAATGTCGTAAATAGATGGGCCCAAATTGGCGAAATCTTGATGAGCCATTTTGAGAAATGCTACATGGTGTTGGAAATGTTTAAATCTGTAAACTGTAATTATTTGCTTCCATTATTTAAAAACGAGCAAATACCACCCATCGCTTCGCTGACGGTAATACTAAAGGGGGAAGGGAGAAAAAGGGGGAGAGAGTGGGGAGAGTGAAGAGGTGGAGGGGAAAGGAGAGAGGAGGGGTGGGGGAAGGGAAGACAGTGAGAGGAAGGGAAGGCAGGCGTGCGGTGGAGCGTTGATTACAATTCATACCGTCTCATCAAAATGATTCTGCATAGAATAACAGTGAAGATGGAAACAAAATGTCTGAAATCTGTTTTCTACCGGTCATACTATAAACACAGCCTGGAGACAAACTCCCCTCCAGACATAAATACCGCCCGGACGCGTCCGGAGCCAAGTTGGCCAGAGAAAAACACCACCAGGACACGACCGGAGACAAACACCGTCCAGACATAAGCACCGTCCAGATATGTCCAGAGACAGAGAAAGAAGGGAGAGTGAGAGAGGAGATGCGGGAGGAGGGTACTGCACTGTATTGGGAGGGGGTAGAGTAAATAATGAGAGAAAGAGAGGTGGGGGAAGGGGAGTTAACGGAAATATGTTCTACTTTATGAACAGCACACACACACACACACACACACACACACACACACACACACACACACACACACACACACACACACACACACACACACACACACACACACGTGCTTGGCCGATATCGGCAATTTTTCGGGAATTGACAGGTTGGAGTCAGTGTGATTACCAACAACAGTACTTACTGTATACAACCCAGAAACCTTGAGTAGCTTTCACCGAAAAACGTTACATTTATATAGATGTTTCAGGGATATGTTCACAAACATTATTCTTTATAAACAACTGCGTGTGACGGGTGGAAAAAAATTGGCCTCAGTAATTTAGAAAACGTGTTAATACCTCAAAGGGGCTCAGAAATCGGGTGTTATTTCACAACTCGCTCAGGGTGATGGAGCATGAGTGGGAGGAGAGTGCTGCAATTTATTAGAAGGGGACAGAGTGAGAGAGAGAGGGGTGGGGGGGGGGTGAGGAGGAAAAAAAAAAGACAGGTGAGGGGTGTAGGTGGGGTTAGCAAAGAGAATGACATGTGACATTTAATGACCAAACATGAAAAAAAACAAACTGTCAGAACAGTTGCACACACAACAACACAACAGAGTTTGTAAAATAATCTGCTAGCACATCTGCAAAAACTTTGATATTCAAGTTCCAGAAAATTTGTGGGAAAATGAACCAAAAGCAATTACTGAAAGCATTGAAGTACCACACGTTCGACCTTATGTTCCCATCGAGTGTGAACATCAAATAAAATCACTGTGACCGGATATCATACTTAGGTGCAAAAAAAAAGAGAAGGCATTGCTAATTGAGGTGTTAATACCGGTGATTTTGGACTAACAATGCAGAAATCAACAAAATGATCACAAATTACCTCAAGCATGAAGTGAAAAGATCCTGGAAGCTGAAGAATGTCAACGTTGTACTAGTGATGACGAAGAACCTCACAGAGATATTAAAAACCATCCCTGGGAATATCACTACAAACAAACTACAGTTGGAAGCTGTCCTGGGCTCAGTAACGATCCTGAAGAGAGCCCTCGGCACAAAACTTAGAAAACGGACAACTTCACAGCTTCGTCTGTGAATCGTGACCCCTTACGGAAATGAAGGTGGATGCTTTGAGCCTGCCCTGGGAGGACTCCATTCAACATTCTGAAACCCTTAGATGAAGACACACACACATTTTGAGAGCTGGCAGTCTCTCCTTCACCCCCTGAAACCCACCAACAGGTGGAGATAGCAGGCAACAACTTGCATGTACACACACACACACACACACACACACACACAGACACACACACACACACACACACACACACACACACACACACACACACACACTGAGACCGGGTGGGCTCCATTCTACTTTCTGGAACCCATATATGGAGATACCAACCAAACACACACGCACACACGACGGTGGATACTGTGAGACCTGGGAGGGATCCGTTGCACCTTCTGAAACCCACATATGGAGATAACCACCAACACACACACACACACACACACACACACACACACACACACACACACACACACACACACACACACACACACACACACACACACACACACACACACACACACACACCAAGTTACGTTCTGGTTATAGTTTATATGCGTACACACATAAAATACATAAAAATGACAAACAAAGATTTACCTTTCAACAGAGTTCTTTGAAAGAGAAATGAAAGTGAGAAATTAGAAAAGTTCAATCAAAAAATATCAAAGTGCAGAACCTTCATAGATAGATCATGGCAAACACCCGGTCGGAGGGACCTTATTGTTATATATATATATATATATATATATATATATATATATATATATATATATATATATATATATATATATATATATATATATATATATATATATATATATATCCTGGTGTTGGCACAGTGGTTAGGGCAGTGGCTTGGGATCCAAAAGGTCCTGAGTTCAAGCCCCGTTGGGCCACTGAATTAATACACCAGGGGGTTGACTCAGCCTGTCATCCTTCCGAGGTCGGCGAAATGAGTACCAGTATACTGGGCCGGTGTATACCCCGGTTAAAATAGGTGTACCATATCCCTGTGTCGTAAGAGGCGACCAGGGTTGCGTCAGGAAGGGCATCCGGCGTAAAACATGTGCCAAATCACTATGCGGATCATACGGATGATCCGCTGTGGCGACCCCTGACGGGAGCAGCCGAAAGAAAAAGATATATATATATATATATATATATATATATATATATATATATATATATATATATATATATATATATATATATATATATATATATATATATATATATATATATATATATATATATATATATATATATATGTCGAAGTGAGGGGTGGATTATATTGAAAGGAGATCACACAAAAAGGTAAAACAAAGCGATATCCTGTAAAAATATAATGGCGCATTTCCAGCAGATGAGACGCATCCCGAGGCACCAACCACACGGTACCGCACGGCCCAACACAGGCAGAAACGTACATCTATCGAATCGATGTTCCATTGAGAGCACGGGAACTTTTACCAAAACGAACAACCAAGCATCTTGGAGAGCGCTCGGCAAGTGGCTTAAGCACTCAAGCAAGCACTCCAACAAAGCGGTTGATAAGAAACGGCTCGTTTGGCACGCGATAAGCCACACATTAAACATACACCTCCCGGAGATGCCCGAAATGTCAAGCCACGAACGCTGACATCTCCGGGTGCAATGTACCCAGCGATTCGTATCTTTGAATTAATAAAATAAAATGGCTTTATCCACAAAATTGTTGCAGCTTAATGCAGAACAACCATGGAGACATCACAAAGTTCAATCGCCCCTGAAATAAACATTGCAGAAAATGTGCCATTTTGCCTGCTCGTCTGTACACGTGTCACATTGTACATCGGTTCGGAGTCTGCACAAACGTTATAACTTTTTTAATGTCCGTTTTTTACCAGATTTGCTTTGATTCCATGTCGAGCACCTCGTATAATACAGACAGATCTGGCAGATGCCATGGTTAGGCGGTCTCTTG
Source organism: Eptatretus burgeri (assembly GCF_056783735.1). Classification (NCBI taxonomy): domain Eukaryota; kingdom Metazoa; phylum Chordata; class Myxini; order Myxiniformes; family Myxinidae; genus Eptatretus; species Eptatretus burgeri. Next base: position 80,453,207 of record NC_140971.1, read on the forward strand.
GGAGACATCGTGTGAGGTCTTGCAGTGAATGCATTAAATTATACAGCTCAATGAAGCTGGTTAATTTTGTTACGTTCCTAATTTTTTTTGTTCACTCAATATAATTCTCCAAACAGTAGAAAAAGGTGAGTTTAATGCTTTGGAAATTTCACATTTTCTTGTGTATGTCTGGAGAAGGAGGGAACATAGCCTTGCTTGCTTAAATATCATTAAGTAAATTACTTAAAGTAAATATGTATATCGGCTTAGTTATAAGACTCGTTATTTCTTTAAATTATCAGATTTCACAACAGATTTAGATACTTATTTAGTCCGGATGATATCCGATCCTCAAAAACGAAATAATATTTCGATGATATACTTTAAGTAGATCGTGGAAAATCATATCATATCATGCATGAAATCGCTCCAAGCTCCTAATTTGAAAACTATCGTACTTACAACAGTGATGTACACAATGATTCATAGCTATGATGAACAGGCATTCGATCGGAGTGGGGAAAGTGAAAAAAAAAACTTTGTTGTTTGAAAATCGTTGTGGCCTGTTCCAAGTCGAGGCATGGTTGAGCAGGCCAAAAAACATGGGGGCTTCAGACCCCAGTGAGGTTACCAAGGAAACACCTTAAGACCCCAGAGAGTGAGGTGGCCGAGGATTGCCTGATGAAGGATATAATTAAATAATGGCATTAATTATCCTCAAAAGGGGTGTTTTAATTAACCCAAACACCCAATTTTCACTCCTCCACTTCTTTGGAGTTTTATTCGTTTGCTTGCAAAGTTTCAGGCTGCTCGGTTTTATGGTTTTGAAGTTATGGAGGAGACACACACGCTGCCTTTTATTGGTATATATGTGTGTGTGTGTGTGTGTGTGTGTGTGTGTGTGTGTGTGTGTGTGTGTGTGTGTGTGTGTGTGTGTGTGTGTGTGTGTGTGTGTGTGTGTGTGTGTGTGTGCTGTTCATAAAGCAGAAAAGTTCATTCGGGGTTTTTTGTCTGAAATTATTGTATTGCAGAGTCGAAAATAATTGAAGTACTTTGGTATTTTATTCACACTTTGCAAAACAAAGTGAAGACAAAACCATGGCAAAAACGGCAGTGGTCCTAAAACAGGAAAGAGAACACATTCTTAGGATCAAGATTCACCCTTCGTTATGGCTGTTTTCATTTATAGAAATAAAACATTTCTTTATAAAAACCTTATTTGGCCTCATTTTAGTTCACTTTCCTTCATGTGACTTATGTTTGCTCTTACCAAACGATTCCTACATCTCAGATATTACACCCAGCATGAGACAACATAACCACTTTTCATGAGAGAATAGCTTGTTTGAAATGGGCACAGCTTTTACAATCTTGCCCAACATAACGTTACAACAGTAACTTTATCATACCAATCATTACTGGAGCAACTTAGATTTACTTACAAGCACGTGTTGCATTTCCTCCAAAACCAACATAGATCTCAGAAATCCTGCCCTGGAACATTCCAGAACACGTACTCAATATCTGGATGGCTTACAACACAGTCCTGAACAGGCTTCCAAACGTCGGTTCCGCTGTCCATCACTATCCTGATCTCCAGTCAGTTCCGCTCAAAACTGAGCATGGTCAACTCTCTTAAAGGGGCCACTCTTATATTTGGGTGATAGCCAACATTTTGTGGTCAACTCTATTAAAGGGACACTTACACTGTATTTTGGTGCTCGGTGACATTTTACCACTTGGCTACATCTATCTATATATATAAAGTTGAAAGTGTGTCTGTTTGTGTTTGTCTGTGACCTATGCACGCAAAAAGTACTGGACTGATCCTCACCAAACTTCACATGCTGACAGAACATGTACCCGGGAGTGTCCTGATGTAAAAGAATTGTACTTCCGACTTCCGGTTTCCGAATTATGACGTCATCACCTGATTTTTGTAACGTTAATTTTTCAAGTTCAGCCGATTGACATGGGGCTAACGCCATATACAATATATCTAACATATGATTTCAAGTTTTTGTTTGTCTGTTTGTTTGTTTGTCTGCACATGCTAATCTCCTGAAAGGTGAAAGATAGGAGCTAACGACTGAAACAAAAAATGTCGGGATGGGCCCCGGGAAGGTTATAGGCTATGTGGCAAGGCCCCTCGGCTGGGGGGGGGGGAGGGCGTGTGGTTCCCCCTCACCAACCCCCTTAGCCTATGACTGCCATGGCCCAATAGGGAACTGATACTGTGCTCGCGTCAGACATATGTATAGAAGATTAAATTCATTCAAAAAGAACCCGGGCAGCGCCGGGTGCATTCACCTAGTATATTTATAAACTAGACATAATTCAACGTCCCACCGTCAACCGATTTGCCTCTACCCAAATTGTCTTTGTTTACTCAACTTTGACTGAAAACCCCAAGACCATTTGACCTCAATATCTAATCTGTACAGACGTATCATGGTTTAGGTCAAATCTCATCACCAATGGTATCACATTAACAGGAGTTTTAATGTGACGTCTGACCCTTGATATTTTAGTAACAAACTAGCAAAGTACCCGCCCATGGGCGGGTACATCTGTTGAATGGTGTTGGTCCCGTCTCGATCGGATGAAATTGAGAAATTGACGTTATCCGGTGACCTTGACCCCGTGACCTTTGACCTTGACCTTGATCCCCTTATGTCCGTTCCCAAGGATCACATATGCCAAGTTTCATCTCATTCTATCCAACGGTTTGGCCATCTATAAAGGACAAACAAACATGAAAAATTGACGTTTTAGTCAATTTATGACATCATAACTCGAAAAGCGGAAGTCGGAAGTGAATGTCGTCAATCAACTGTGTCATTTAATTTTGATTATCTATCGAATGGCGTTGGTCCCGTCTCGATCGGATGAAATTGATAAATTGAAGTTACCCGGTGACCTTGACCCCTAGACCCCGTGACCTTTTACCTTGAACTTCCCCCCCCCCCCCCCCATGTCCGTTCTCATGTCGCAAGGATCACTCATGCCAAGTTTCATCTCATTCCATCCAACGGTTCGGCCGCCTATAAAGGACGAACAAACAAACAAACACACATACATACAAACATATTCTATTTTCTTAGTATAGTAGATAATAATTATCTATCATGGATGGATGCACTGACAGAGGTTCATACATGTACCAAGTTTGATTAAAATCCCATCAGCTGTTCTCAAGTATCACACTTCTACCTGACATGACCCCTGAACTTTGACCTCGATGCTGAAATCAAATCAGTTCATGTTTGCATCATTTTAAATACTTTTACAAAGTTTGGTCAAAACCCCATCATTGGTTCAGAAGTTAGTGTGGTAACAGATTTTTACCGAATGGGATCTCTGACCTTTGACCTCTTGACTGTGTCATCTTAGCAGTTTATTTTAACATCATTATACATACTTGTACCAAGTTTGATTTCGAACTTGAAAGCATAATGCCTCCGGTGACCTTGTCGCAGAGATATTATATATATATTAAAGTCATGGCAGTTTTCTCTCTGTCTGTCTGTCACATGACGTCATTATATCTGGGACATTATTGCAGCATCGGATGGCTGACTCCACTATACATCCGCCATTTTGATTTTCATGCAGTTCAGGCCGAACATATCGAACCTGTCATATTCACAATCGCCATGCCCTTCCTTTAGGTTTTCCATTCATTTTGAAACAACAAACAAAGCGATTGTTAAAATTATGATCAAATATCGAAAGGATAGGTGTCATGGGCCTTCCAATGACACAGTACATATAGGCCTTAGGCTTCAAGGATTAGGCCTCACCTTCAGGCCGTTTCAGGTTATTTTTTTGGAGAGTTTGCTTCAGGTGCTGGACTTCCTGTTGCCGATAAACTGCCCTGGTTTTGTTATTTTTTTCCTGAGAATACGTGCTTCATTACCCAAACACTGCCCAAACAAAGGGAGGGTTTTCTGCAGAACTCTGTTTGGTGGGTCCCTGCTAGTATATAATATGGAATAGGCAAAGCCTAGAAGCGAATTCTTCTTACATTCGCTTCTTAGATATATCAAATTAAACCGTCTTTTTGCTATGAAAAAATAAATATTACCTCAACATTACCTTCACAACAACAACTACACCGCCTAGAACAGGATCTCATCTGCAAAAATAAATATTACTTCAGCATTACCTTCACAACAACAACTACACCGCCCAGAACAGGATCTCATCTGAAAAAAAAAATTCCTCAACATTACCTTCACAACAACAACTACACCGCCCAGAACAGGATCTCATCTGAAAAAAAAAATTCCTCAACATTACCTTCACAACAACAACTACACCGCCTAGAACAGGATCTCATCTGCAAAAATAAATATTACCTCAGCATTACCTTCACAACAACAACTACACCGCCCAGAACAGGATCTCATCTGAAAAAAAAAATTCCTCAACATTACCTTCACAACGACAACTACACCGCCTAGAAAGGGATCTCATCTAAAAAAATTAATACTAGAAGCGAACCTAGTATTCTTCTCACATTCGCTTCTGACTTTACCTACAACTTGTTCACAACTGTATACGCAATTTCCGGTTACTTCGGCCTGGATTCGGGATCAGCGATCAAATAACGTAAATCATGATTAAAAATTATTTTTTGATGATGCGGGAGATATCTTTATTAAAATCAGTGGAGGAAATATACACCATGTCTGATATTATTGGTATTTCATGTTGGTATTGATATTTGGGTATTTCATGTCTCCGACGATGCCTTTATCTCCCGGCATGCATCATTCCCCATGACAAAAACTGGAACCAAAAAAAAACCAGAAGCAAAAAAAAAACGGAAGCAAAAGGGTCATAGGCAACGACACGGATTCACAATTGGCAGGGTGTTGTGTTGTTTTTGTTGTTTCCTATTCTCTCATGTGCACGCGTTCAGTAATATTCACAAGATAGAAATAAAACCCAATCGTGTTTATACACCACACAACGTTTAAAAACAACCTGAAGCAAAAGGTCATAGCTAACGACATGGATTCCAAATAGCCAGGAGTATTGTGTTGTTGTTGTTTCCTATTCTCTCATGTGCACGGCTATCAAAAGCCATGCTGGTCTTTTAGACTGAAGTCTGAAGCATCGACTGATTGAAGTTGGTCCAACAAAATAAAATTTTGGTTTGATTGTTCTCAGGGTCGTGGAGGAGCTTGTAATAAGTTGTATGTCAGACAAGATCATTAGTATCTTTTTAGATCCTCATGGAGGATCTCCAAGTCTTACTCACATTGTTGTTCTTCATCTTCTTCTTGTGGACTTTTTTGTTTCACAGCCAACAGTTTTCATCGAAACTTCCTGAAACTTGGCATATATGTAAAAATTCCCTGCGCAGACAGTAACCATCTCCCATTTTGAAAATTCCTCCTAGAAAAAAAGTTTTGACGTCAAAATATCTCCGCGAATGGAAATCGCCTAAAAAATTATCTCCGAAACTAGGCAAGCTTTTTGAATTCTGTTTGCGGGAATAGAACAGGGCATTAGCAGAGATGAATTACCGCACATATGATACATCGCTGTGACGTCATATCAATTTTATGATGTCATTCCTATTTTTTTGACATTTTTTGTTTCACAACCCAGAGTTTTCATCGGATCTTCGTGAAACTTGCCATGTATATGCAGAAAGCCCACGCGCAGGCAGTAACCATCTCCGGTTTTGGAAATTCTTCCGAGAAAAAAAGTTGACGTCATAATATCGCCGCTAATGGAAATCGCCTATACCATTATCTCCGAAACTAGGCAAGCTTTTTGAATTTTGTTTGCGGGAATCAAGCCAGGCATTAACACAGATAATTTATTGCAAACCTGATACATCACAATGACGTCATATTCGTTTTTATGACGTCATATTCGTTTTTATGTCATCGATACATATTCGATACATCACAATGACGTCATATTCGTTTTTATGTCATCATTAAGAGGACGAGGATCTTAGCCCATTTGAGCTTGTTATATAAATTATTAGAACCTCAGCGAATGGGCAAATCAACACAGTCTCTGGGATTTGAATATGAGGTCTGAGCATCACGAGCCATGATGTGAGTTGAGACCGGACCACCAAATGCCTCACTCTGTGTTTAAAAAAAAACAAGAAAATACACTGATGTCTCCTAATGTTCCATTCCTGACCATCGACAAATGCCTAATTAGACACCGGAAGAATAGAAAAAATACAAAACAGCACCAAATTCATTGAAATGATTTTTGAAGCTCACATCTCTTGGAAGGCATGGAGAAACGAAGACGTGGATGTTGTTGGTGCTGCTGGTTATGTAAAGACACATCCATCCATGTTTTGAAGCAAACATTCAGACAGTATGGTGCACAGTTTCCTCTATCTCACATTCTGGATTTGTTCCTTTTAAGACAACAAATAAAAAGTCAAGTGTACATGAAAGCACGGCTTGTTCTGGGAGTGTGAAGAAGCCGTGAAATCCACCATTGGAATGATACCGCCAAGTTAGCATAGACATTATAGTGATGGCGTGTGGGTGACACACGACCGTGGGACCGGCGTCAATCCTTCCGCTGGCAGGCTGCTTTTACTATGACGTAAATCAATTCGTTAAAAAGTTATTTCTGTGAACTTCGGCTCCACTTACGATTACAAGATCTGATTTTCACGTTGATGAAAGGTCCTATACTGTTTCTTCCTCTTTATCTGCTAGTCAAACCATTGACAAAGTGGCCCTGCATTCCATTGGAGGTACCGGTATGCCCCTAGCTTGCTGTGAACATGTAGGTGTATTTTTGTTGTTGACCATTTACATGTTATCAAGGCAAGAATAGCGCATTGGTTGACTCAACCTTGCAACGTTTGACCTTCATCTCATTATACCACCCTGAAGATCTTAGGGTCTTGAGTTTGAGCCATTAAAAACACCACATGGGTTGACTCAGCTTGTCATCCTTCTGAGGTGAGCAAAATGAGTACCAGCTTACTGGAAACACGGGGCACTGCATCAGTGGCACAGCTGTGCAACCAGCAGCCACAGGCTGCATATGAAATTTAAAAAATAATTATACCTCCCCCTCCCCTCGCCCATCACACTCTTCTCCCTATTCTTAAGTTCTCCCAAAGTAATTTCTCTATTATCCCTCCTTCTCAACTCCCTTCTTACTTATTTATCAATTCACATCCCCTCGATCATATTGCATACATAATTTGTGTATGAGCCTAATTTCCTGCAGAGCCAGAAAGGATATATTTACCCACACAATGTAGGCTCATGTAAGAGCAGGGTGACAGAGTGTAAGAAGGTTAACATACTGTCGGTGGGGCAATGCAAAAGAATGAGGGGAGCAGAAAGGAGGAAACGGTAACCAACAATGAAGAGGGTAGAAAATATCATGCGATGGAGGGTGACATGAGATGGTGGTGTACTGCCAGCCTGAAGCTCTGGACTTGAGGGAACAGTGCAATTGAACCGCCTCTGCAACAAGGTTGTAGATTCTAGTGGTGTTGCCCTCCCATACCCCCCCCTCCCACCCCCAGTCCCTACCATAAAAAAGTTAGGGTGAAGATATTTCATCCCTGTAAAAGAGCTTTTAATATTGCATGACTTCCAGGATGAAAATACAAATTAAGCAACCCTGATGGCAACTTAGTCATGAGAAAAAGTTTGTGAACCCTTTAGAATTGTCTGTATTTCTGCATAAATTTGACCTAAAATGTGATCAGATCTTCATCTGAGTCCTAATAACAAGATAAAGAGAACCTGATTAAACAAAGAGCACACAAAACAATCTACTTTTCATTCATTTATTGAGCAAAATGGTCCACCATTCAATTTCCTTGTCAGAAAAAGTATGTGAACCTTTACATTCAGTTGCTGGTGGCACCCCCTCGAGCATCAATAACCTCAACCCAACGTTTCCTGTAACTCTTGCTCAGTCCTGCACATCAGCTTGGAGCAATTTTGGCCCATTCGTCCTCACAGAACTTCAACCCAGAGATGTTGGTGGGCTTTCTTGCATGAACTGCTCACATCAGGTTCTGCCACCACATTGCAGTTGGGTTAAGGTCAGAACTTTAACTTGGCCATTCCAAAACACAAATTCTCTTCTGCTTCAGCCATTCTGTTGTGGATTTAATTGTTTGTTTAGGATCATTGTCTTGCCACATGACCTACTTTCTGTTAAGCTTCAGCTCATGAACGGATGCCACGACATTCTCCTGTAGAACTTGCTGGTACAATCCAGAATTCATGCTTCCGTCAATGATGGCAAGCCGGACGGATCCTGAGGCAGCAAAGCAGCTCCAACCTATGATACTCTCACCACCATGATTCACGGTTGGGATGAGGTTTTTTCTGTTGGAATTCAGTGTTTGGTTTTTTTTGCCAAACATAACGTTTCTCATTTAAGCCAAAAAGTTCCACTTTCGACTCATCCGTTCAAAATACAACATTCAATTGAAATTAAGTTGTTCCTCAATCATAAACTGACACTTGCGGACAATCATTGTTGCTAACTGGAAAGTCACAGGGGATGAAGTTTCAGAAGAGGACTTGAAAACTGTCACCAGCTTTTATGGTGATAACATTGATTTCCACAGACGAGAGACACAAGTGGTGACATTAGAAAATGTCCATGAGCAAAATATAATCCATCTGTGAGGGACATCATTGACCTCCTCTGTGATAGCAACTTCAACAAAATGGTCCCACAAGTAATGAAGCTGCTGCAACTCAACTCAATCTGTTCTTCATCCAACTGTGACAGCCGAGATGTCTTTCAGTCAAATGAGGAGACTCATGTACCCGGAGAAACACAATAAGGCAGAAGAAGCTAAATCATCTCACCATCTGGCACTTCTCTCAGTCTGTCATGAAAAGCTGGATAGTTTAGATCCAAGAGAAGTTCTCAATGCATTTATTGCAAATAACGAATTGCGGTGAAAAGTTTTCAAGTTAAGCACATAGGACATAAGTCCCAGTTTGAAGACATCTTCGATTAAAAAAAAAAAGTAAACAGTTTCATTGCCAATGTTCACCACGGCATACTGTGTATCACACACAAAGTTCACATGCACAAGTGTTCATGTCTGTTGAGAGACACTCGGGTGCTGACGGAGAAGGTGCGACATAGGACGTCATGAAGGCTTGTCAAGCCGATCTTTCCCCTGTTTGAGAAGAGGAAAGTCTTCACATCCGCAATATTGAGGGATTATATGACTGATTTCAAATGGAAGTAATCTTACTGGTCTGTCATTGAAAGGATCTGTTTTTGCAATCTTCTTGTGAATGGAAGTGATCCTTGCCAACAAAGTAGATGCGAGAAGGGCAGAGGAGAAGCAAGAGCAGCAGAGCAGGATTTGATAACATGGACGTCGATGTTATCTTTGCTCATCGCAAATGCAGGGTTGAGGCTGGACAGGACTTTCTCTCCCTTCTTGGATGAGAAAGGGTACAAGGGGTATAAGATAAGGATGGGGTTATATGGGCTGAATAAGGGACAGTCTGCAGTGAGGCCATTTGAGGTGAGTGAAGGTAAGAGAGGGTAGCACCCATGAGAGAGGGACTTGACAAGGTGCCACCATGAATTTGAGCAAGGAGACTATTTCGAGAGTTCAGCCTTGAGATTTGCAAGATGATGTTTTTTGGCTTGCCTATGAAGATGGACACACTGAACTTGTTGTGACCCCAACGGTGTGACCTTAAGATGCCTTCAGTCGGGGTTGGCGTTCCATTTTGAGAAAGCAAGCTGCTTGACCGTATATTAATGTTCCACTTCACCTAAAGTTCAAAAATTTGGCCCAACTTTGAAAATCCATTTCTAAACTTGGTACATGAAGCATAATTGTTACAGGACGGCTGATAATTGAAAATACTGAGAAATAATAACAAAATTGTGCTTCAAGAACTCACAAAAGTGTAACAGAGCAGCATTTTCAGATGTGCGTTTTTAATGTAGAAACCAAAAGGGTGTCCCAGACATTGTGTAAGCAAAACGTCTCGCTGAGACAATGTGCGCTCAGATATTTTTAGGATCCCACGTCTTGTTCTTGGACGCTGTCTGGTGGAGTCTCCTGAGAAGGGAATGCTGATCTGTTTTAAAGCGAGTGGTTCCATAATGTCTGAATACGTCCATCTCACCGTTTGGTGTTCGGTCTGAAGGACAAGGCGCTGCATTCCCGAGTTACCGTTCCTGGAAGGTATGCAGTTCCATCATAGGCCAATGGGGAGGGGTGGAGGGAGGGAACTGAGGGTCGAGGAGACTGGGGGTGGTGGGGAGAGAGACTTCTACGTTCACTGACCATATAGCCTTGGCATACCGCCGTCTGCATATGGAACGTACAGAGATCATGTGAACAGCCTCATGGTGCTCAATGAACCTGAGGGATATAATTTGACCATTTGTGATAATAAACACTTATCATTCCAACAACCTCATGGAAACGTTGTTATTAATAATAATTCCCAATACTTTTGTCTTCCTGGGTGCGTATGTTTTTAATAGACAACCAGAAGTCAATTTCAAAACAAATTATTTATATATATATATACATACACATATATATATATATATATATATATATATATATATATATATATATACATACACATATATACATACATACAGACATATACATACACATATATACATACATACATACATATACATACACATATATACATACACATATATACATACATATACATACACATATATACATACATATACATACACACATATACATACACATATATACATACATATACATACACACATATACATACACATATATACATACATGTACATACACACATATACATACACATATATACATACATACATATACACATATATACATACACATATATACATACATATACATACACATATATACATACATATACATACACATATATACATACATACATACATATACATACACATATATACATACATACATACATATACATACACATATATACATACACATATATACACATATATACATACATATACATACACATATATACATACATATACATACACACATGTACATACACACATATACATACACATATATACATACATACATATACACATATATACATACACATATATACATACATATACATACACATATATACATACATATACATACACATATATACATATATATATATATATAAAATGACGTTCATAGGATAACTTTTCTGTATACCCTTTATGTGAAGTCTTTATTGTCTAGACTATCAGAAAAGCCCACAAAATGATGGGCAACCATTCTGTATTTTCACAGCCTTCAAAACTCAGGCCAAAATCGAAATTACATACCAAAAAAAACCCATCATTTATTGTACAAATTGCTGGTCCCTTTATTTGAGCAGTGTATAGGCCAAAGATTGCTGTCGTGATCGCTGCTGGAAATTATAAAAATAACCCAGGTTACATTGATGAAGCAAAAACATTCGTACTGCTTATGTGCAGATATAATAATGTTGCAAATTTGGAAGCTTACTGCACATAACAGCCAGGTCCTATAGATCAGTTATATCGGTAAGTATGTGTTTCAAGTTGAGGTCCCGTCCTACGTTTAATGGGTGTTTAATTGTACGTGCGCTGTGAGTTATTTTATAGTTGGGAGTTTTACATTCTAAACTTCAACAACAACCACGTCCATCTTCGCCTCTTCACCATCGGCCTTTCCCACACGCATGCGTGTCAAGCACAGCCGTGGGCGGAGTCCAATGTGCCAGGCGGTGTTTCTTTTGACGTTGGCGTCTTGGATTTCACTCCAAATATGGGCATGGTGCCCCTCTCAGCCAATCGGAGGGGTGCGAGCACGTCTGCCGCCTCTCGGCCAATGGGGAGCCAATGCAACATATTGCTGCTCGACTTCCTGGTCGAGGGGTGGAGGCATGAGCACCCCCCCACCCTCCCCCCCGACCAATCTCGGATGGCCGGGAGATCACCCGACACGCCTATCCAATAAGGAGGGGAAGGACACGAGATGAATCCCACCCACCTGTCAAGAAAAAGGGATAATTGTGTGGAGGCGACCCGGTGAGAGAGTCTTCCCGCTGTGAATCGCCTGCGAGCCGGAGGAGAATCGCTTGCCTGCCTGCCGAGCTGACTTGCTTTGCCTGCCTCGTCACCTGTTTTGCCGATGGAGCATGCCGGCACCCGACGCTACCCTCCGTACCTGGTGCTTAGAGCGGCATCGTGTTGCGGGTTCGAGACCCGCCAGGCCAGATCATCCCGAACCGCTCGAAGCGGGAAGGTCCAAGCCAGACTCTTACCTCCAGCTCACCTTCCCTCCGAGCTGGGGGTATCAATAAAGGCCGCGGCCACCATTTCTTTTTGGGGGGTGTGTGTCTATGTGTGGGCCCGTCCTTTAAGTGGAAACGTTTAAGTGCCATGTGTGTAAATTGCATTCCTTTTATTCAGTTAACTCTGCCTTCTTGCGTGCTCCCCCTGCCCCGTTATAAATAAATATCCCTTTTGTTAAATGTTCCAGCTTCTTTCTGTGTTTCTTTCATTGGCTTAGCACGGTGTGTTTTGAGAAATAGCGAGGCAGTAAATTGTTCATTTGGACCGACGGGTCTTGGTAACTTCCTCTGGGGTTACACACAGTTCCAGCACGGTAACAGCTCGTCCCGCTCGCGGTCCGTCATGGGTGTGAATTCCCCGGTAGCTTTTCCCGCGTGGGTAATTAGGTGTATTGAAGTTTGGCAATTGACCCTACCCCACGCGGTCAAATTATTGGCGATTCATGGTCCAGTAAGGGACCCGTGCCTTTCGGACTTATCCGAGAGGCCCGACCTCAATTCCGGTGTGTTCGGTGGAGCCGACTTTACTGCTCCCTCCAGCGGTCATGCTCGCCACCGATACCCGGCCCTGCAACAATAATACATCATGTATATGTATATATATATATATATATATATATATATATATATATATATATATATATATATATATATATATATATATATATATATATATATATATATATGTATTAGTGCCAGATTCAGCCTCTGCTGGCCCTCAGGCACATGGCCTTGTCTACCTAATGGTTAATCCAGCACTGGTGTGTAAATGTATATGTGTATATATATATATATATATATATATATATATATATATATATATATGTGTATATATATATACGTGTATATATATATATATATACGTGTATATATATATATATATATACGTGTATATATATATATATATACGTGTATATATATATACGTGTATATATATATATATATATACGTGTATATATATATATATATATATATATATATATATATATATATATATATATATATATATATATATATATATATATATATATATATATATATATATATATATATATATATATATATATATATATATATATATGTGTATATATATATATATATATATACAATACTGAAATGTTGGAGTTTAAGTCTGGTGAAGTCTGAGGTGTAACATCTGTTAGATAATGGTGCCAGATTTGAAATTTGAATGGGAATGGCACATGTATGCAAATGACTTTCCCCCATTGCTATGGTCTTTGTTATGCATGTATACGTGAAGAAAGGTCGTGTACAGCAAAGCAAAATAATGTAAAGGATAGTCTCTCATTCTGTAACGTTTTAATCTGCTGCAGGCAGATAGAGGCGGCTTAAGTCGCTAAGCTCAACAGCTAAATGTATTGGCTTAACATAATTTGGAAGCCGAAGCAGAGAAGTAAATACAATACCATGAATCTGATTAATATTCCTGCCCAGTGGATGGGATGCCAAGTCAACTGAACACAAATTATGGTAGCTGCTTTATCACCACTCTTAAGCACATACATACTTGGCTTGTTCTGTAGCATCAGGAAGGTCCTCATCTGCAGAGGAAGGTTTCCTGATCTGATGCCGCAGGATGGGGACCCTGGAGTATGTTGCAGCCCATTCATTGCACCAACCCCAGAGCGTCTGCTAGATTGGTTGTTGGTTAAAAGGGAGGTCATGGTATGGCGCTGTCCCTTTACACGGACAGCAGTTTTGCTTGTCACCAAACATGGTGAGATGGCTCATCACCAAAAGGGGAGCCATGACAGACAGATAACACAATAGCTGGTCAGCATAATTTAAATGGCAACTACACATTGGCCATTTTCCTCAATGGGAATGGCAGAGACGCTCTCTACAAGCTGATAAGCTGAGTCATAATAGTAAGTGTGAGATATTGTAATAAGTTAATGGTGTTAGTGTTTTGTTGTTTACCCTTAGAATCCCACCAGTCATTGATGTCAATTCATTTTATTGTGGTCTTTGAAGCTTTAGCGATCACATTTAGGATCTAGAAAGGTGGAGCGTGTGACAAGCTCTTCACAGGCCAGGAATGGAGATGCCTGCTCTGATAATTGACTGTACCCAAGGAGTGTGGCTTTGTTTGCAATAAACCTTGTTGTTAGACTTCAATGAGTGATTCTGAGCTCCGGGCACATCACAGTAAGGCTCAGAGGAAGCAATATGATCCATCCATTCATCCATCCATTAGGACCATACTCTGTACAGAGCGTCAGTGCTGCCGAAGCAGTCTCCTGGGCTATTGGGCACAACCCTGGATGGGTCGCTACTCCAACGCAGAATACTCGAATGGCTCAGTCATCTCAGGAAGCTGGTACTCATTTTGCCGATCTCAGAATGATGACAGACTGAGTCAACCCCACCAATGTGATATCCTTGCATAAAATAATTTGGACCTTTAATGTCGAGGATACTGAATGGTCTTGAGCAAAGCTCCAGCATGCTCTTTGCGCAGTTGCAAGGCTTTGTTGAGCAATTTTTAGCTCCTATTGGACAGAGTTTTGATCACAAGCTAAGGCAATCACTTTGCTGCAGTCTAGTACTGTCTCTTGAAAGCCTCCATTAGCCAAACCCTTGTCCCATTACCATCCAACAGATGACTTCCTCCACATGCAGTTATTTTACAGCAGGCTTAGGCTCCATCAATACTGTCACGTCTGAATATCCGTTAATACGGAATTCCTCAGAGCCGGGACATGTTGCATCGAGGGATGGTCAAAGTGGTTTTTTTTTAAAATGCACTGCGTTAAATTTTACTTTACCATTCCCCAAGGTCGTCCAAATGAGCCAAAACGACAGCAAACCCACACGGAAAGCAGATGGCTGAAACACGCTCTTACCTTTTAAATGATTTATTTTATAATGAAAAGCACAAATTAGAGGGTCGACAAGACGCTATAATAACGGAACAAACCAAGCGAGTCAAAAAGACACAAAAAAGGAGAATGGGGTACACAAACTTATACAATGAGAAGAAACAACAACTCAAAACCGAACCCACTAGGTGCCACAGATCTCACTCTTACAATCACACAATAATGCAAGTGGGACTTCCCTTTTCTCCACAATGTGCAGGGTGAACACAGGACTCTATGGTGTCCGCTTTGGAGACAAAGAGGGAGACGAGAACCAGTAATGAGAAGGGTCGGCGGTGGGTAGGCCTTCAACTTGGCCATGTGATCTCCTTTTTTCCTTTATCCTCCAGGCCCTCCAAAAAACACGCAGGGTACCCAGCTTGGGTCAATTCCCCATGAGGCTTCTATATATTAATAGAACCCCTATACACCCCTATACATTAATTGGGGTCATGCTGATCCTATGTAGCAAGTCTGGATGTAATTGGGCCAGAACTGTAGGAGTAGCGTGACACACACACACACACACACACACACACACACACACACACACACACACACACACACACCAGTCCATTAATAATTATAGTAAGGATGAGCGAGTATAAAGGTATAGCTCTAAAGGGCTTACGACTTCTTTTTTTGTATATGAAGTGAAGGCACGTGGATGATGTAAGACATGGAACAGATAAGGATGCAACAGAACTAAAGGAACAGTTCAAAGAAAGTGGGGGGAACACACCAACAGCAGGGTTGAGGGACAAAATAGAGGGAGACTTGGACACATCAAGGATGTGGTGAAGAATGCGGTGGAGGAAGGATGCATGGGGGTGGATGTGATGGATACAGAAGCAAACTCGCAGGAAGGAAAGAAGTGGGCTTGAGGGACTTCACTCCGTAGCAGACTTTTCAGAGTATCGTTTTTGTACACATTTTATGCGGCGGCCATTTTTTATGCCTGCGGTGACGAAGTCACCTGTGGCATTATGTTTTCGGGTTGTCCGTCCATCCGTACCTAAGTACGTACGTCCGTGCTAATTTTCTCTGTTTTCTCTGCAACCGCTTATCCGAATGATACTAAATTTTCACCACAGGTGCGACTACTCGTGCAGAATGTTTTTGCGATAATATGACGTCATAGGTCACGTGGTGTGACAGCTATGTTGGAAAAAGGAAAAACTTTGCAACTCTGTATCTCTGAAACCGCACCAAGGAATGATTTGAAACTTGGCACACTGCAAGTACCCCTCATGGGGAATAAGTTTGATTTTATGACGTCATAGCTCTCTCCATTATGACGTCATAATTGCATATGTAGAATGCCACATCTGATCAGTATGAAAAAATTTTAAGGTCATCGTTGGCTAAATTGTAATTGGGAAAAATTGATGATGTCATCAGTCACACGGTCTGGCAGCCATATTGGATTGAAAGAAAATTTTGAAAAATTATTTCTTTTCAACTGTTTTATCAATCCACATGAAACGTCACAATTATGATCTAGTAGTCATGGGGAATATAGCTTTTAATTTCAACCTGATCAGATGCATGGTCTGGCAGCCATAATTATTTAATATTTTTCCATCTGGGTTCAGGGATTATATCGTAGGTGGCTTTGTTATGATGTTATAATTGCATACGTTGAACACTTTAGCCGATCAGTATGAAAATTAAGGGTCATCTCGGGCAAAATTGTATGGGGGTTGGGGGGGGATTGATGACGTCATCAGGCACGTGGGTCAGCAGATATATATATATATATATATATATTTTTTTTTTTTTTTAACATAAAAAACCTTCAAACATCTCCAAAATAGCTGAACAGATTGAGGCAAAACTTTACAGGCATGATCGCCTATCCATGAGGAAGAAAAAAAATTCTCCAACTATGATGTCATTGGTCACATGGGTTGGGAGCAATGATGTTTTTGAAGAACAAATAATTTTAAATCTTCTTCTCCAGAACAGCTTGACAGATCAAGGGGAAACTTCACCATGTTTCCCAAGCCTTGGAGATACCAGGGTGTTCATGAATAATTAAGACGTCACATGGTCTGGCAGCCATATTGGTTTGAACAAAAATCATTTAAAAAAATTCATTCTCCTGAACCGCTTCATCAATTGATGTGAAACGTTGCATTTATGATCTGGTCATCATGAGGAATACGTTTTAAATCTCAACCTGATCAGACGCATGGTCTAGCAGCCAGAATTATTTAATATTTTCATCTGGGTTCATGGATTTAAATCCAACTTGATTCAAGTATGTATAATGATGTAATAATGTGGGCAGAGGCATATCTGGTGTCGAAGTGCCCTTCTAGTTACCTTCGCATTCTGCGAAAGGTTATGTTTTGGTCGCTGTGTATTTATTTATTTGTGAATATGTGTGTTTGTTTGTTATTCGCATAACTCAGAAAGTATGAAACCGAATTGCATGAAATTTGGTGGGACGATTCGTGAGTATCCAAGGACGATTTGATTAGATTTTGGGAGCGATAGGGTCAAAGGTCAAGGTCAAGGTCATGAAAAGGTCAAAAACACTTTTGAGCATAACTTCCTTCATAATACAGCTATCGACATGCAACCACCGCCATATTGTTCCATGACGAGATACCTTTCGGATATGTAGTGTCGGATTTGACATAACGTCATCGGAAGTGCATCTAAATGACGTCATAAGATGACGTAAATTTTCAATTTTCGATCTCATCAGTTTTGATCAGACCGTTTTGTCGGACTTACCTTAAGGACGTCACACACCAAGTTTGACTTCGATCGGACTGACCGTTATGACGTCATTGACGTTTGAACATGACGTTTTTCAAATGTGGCTAAAATGTCCTGATATTTTACATTCAAATATCTATATAATTTATAAAGCAAAGTCTCCCAAATCCAGGCATTAGGATCAGTACCAAAATATCTGTTTATTGATGTACAGGTTTTGCCAATCAACTCTGTAGTCAAGGTCAAGGTCACACTCAAGGTCAAAATATACTTGTAGGCATAGCTTCAGATCTAATAGAGCTATTGACATGAAACCAACGTTAAAACGTTCAGCGAACTACGAGCTTTCAGAATGGTAGTCCCCGATTGGACGTGACGTCCCCGAAAGTGCGTCAAAATGACGTCATTTTTCAACTTTTTAATTTTTCAGTGTTTATCATTGCATTTTGTTGGACTGCCTTCAAGGAGGTTACACACCAAATTTGACGTCAATCGGACTGGCGGTTGTGACGTCATGGACGTTTTAAAATGACGTTTTTCAAATGTGCCCGTAAAAAGTTGCGGCGGCGAAGGTATGCGCTCTACCGAGTGCCCGTTCTAGTTTCTCATGTCATCCATCAATTATGGACCACTATGTGCTCCATGAAGGAGTAATACCATACACCATGGTATATACACATCCCCACAAACCCAATTGGTGCCATCAATAAATTTTACTACAGTTACATGGTTCCAATTAACTTAAATAAGTAATTTCTTTAATGGCCCCGATTATTGCCACCTTCTTGTGGATTCGGCCGAGAAAAGTTTTTGGCCCAAGCTGTCACGAACCGGCTGGCCAGGCCTGACATTCGACTGAAGTCGATTTGGGCAGGAGTTTGTAATTGGCTCAGGGTCCTGTCAAGAACTTGCCTACTTTTTGCGAAATACACTCTGGTATCTTTAACATACACATCCACCTCATGCTAACCGACAGAACATCCAGTTACACTTCAATGTGAAGGATGGCACACACATCGATGCTCGTCCTCTGTGAAACACCAGGGTGACAGTTTAGAGCGTGGTCGAGATTCGAACCCATGCTCGACAGCAGAGACAAATGCGCATACCTCTCATCTATGCTATCATGTCAACCCTTATAAGTCATGATGGGAGTGCAACGAAATTCCAAAATTATTATTTGTTGAACATCGAGTCCTGTAATGTCTTCAGTCTGAAAAAAAGATGATTTATTTAGACGCGATTATGTGTGATGTACGTTTCGTTTTATGTTCACCTTTAACCGTCCTTGTTTCTTTATTAAAATGTTCAGATATTCTATTTATTACGTATGCAAATATGGCAGCATTTCTGAGCCATTTTATCACTGCCACCACCCTGTATACTCCATGCACGCCGCTTCCCTACCATCCTACCTCCTCCAAAATGTTTCCTTTCTCTCCCTGCACCTCCAACACTACCCTCTCCACGTTTCTTCCTAAAATTTTCCCTAACATTGTCCGAAAATGTCCCGAACATTTTCTCTTCTCTTCCTTCTGGCCAATTTTAAAATAAACCCTCCCTCCCCCCCCCCCCCCGAAGTATTCACATAATAAATAGCTGACCCTTTACAGGTTGACCTAAAGCACACCACACCTCTACCTGGGAGTTAACCATGTAAAGTAGAACTGAAATATCGTATGGGGATAATTAGGCTCCTTCATGATGAATGAAAGACTTTGCCAATTTGGTCTTTACATTAATCCAATTGTGACGTAGCTCACAATTTTTTGATACGGGGAATCTTCATCACGAACCCATAAATGATGGATCCACCCACAAATCCGTAAATTATGGCTTTTGATGTATTTATGACGGCTTTTGATGTGCCCTTTGTTGGGACATAAGTATAACTCTTCTTCTTTCGGTTTCCCCCGTTAGGGGTCGCCACAACGGATCATCCGTATGATCCGCATAGTGATTTGGCACATGTTTTTTTTTACGCCGGATGCCCTTCCTGATGCAACCCTGGTCGCTTCTTACGACACAGGGATATGGTACACCTATTTTAACCGGGGTATACACCGGCCCAGTATACTGGTACTCATTTCGCCGACCTCGGAAGGATGACAGGCTGAGTCAACCCCCTGGTGTATTAATTCAGTGGTCCAACGGGGCTTGAACTCAGGACCTTTTGGATCCCAAGCCGCTGCCCGAACCACTGCGCCAACACCAGGCTTGGACATAAGTATAACCTGAAGAGGCTATTAGACCAATCTATATATTATGTACGCAAGAATGCGGAGCATTTGAGTGTGTTAGTACCAAACCTATGGGAGCAATGCCATCCCAGCTCAACACACTGACGTTGTGTTAACGTTGGCCCAACATCAGCACCGCCTAGATGGCTATGATGGCCCAAAATTTGGACGTTGGACCGACAACGGAAATCCTCTTGCGACCATTCCGCCCATTACCAAGGTTGGGCAATGTCGATGTATTTGCTGGGATAAGCTTCGTCACCATCTCGCATGGTCTTCCTCAGGACATCCGGAAAGCGAAAGTGGACACAACTGTCCAAATATTTCCTTGGCACTTTTTGGAACGAGTTCCCAAAAAAATCTGTTGGCGTTTCCATGCCTGGTGCCGGATATGATACGAGCCTGAAATGTTTGCGATCATGCCCATGCTGGGTGAAGGCTGGGGTGTTGGAGTTGGGGTGTTGGAATGTTGCTCATGAAACCTCTTAGGGGGGAATGTGCCAAGCATTGGCAGCAACATCCGTTGTCCACCCTCCATCCACACTCACCCCCCCCAAACTCCCCACCGAACCGTCCCCTGCGGCTCAGAGGGTCCTTCTGTCTGGCCCTCATGTGCGCCACTCAAAGTGGGTTCATGTTTCAATGAGCAACGTTTTGAGGTTGTTGTTTAGAGGAGCATTGGGTTTGAAGGAGGAAAGGCTTCAGCGCATAATCCTGCAACATAGAGTTCCATTTTAACCTGTTGGCATGAGCCTATCGTTGAGAATTACCCCACAGTATTATACCTTTCATACTGTAGTCATTGTCTGGCGTACCTCGCTGGTCGTCCTCAGAATTCAAGCTTGGGTTTGATGTGGGCCACACAACCTTGTCTTTCGATCCGATATACCCTGGAACTTGGACTTTTTCATAAAAGTACCTTCTGTGCACATACACGGAGGTTTTGCCAAGATGGAGTCATTTTTCTGGATGTACAATATACAATCGGTGGGGGGGGGGGATGGGGAGGGGGGGAGAGGCAATGCTGTGAAGTTGTTTCAACTCTTCGCTTTATCTGTTATACACAGCATAAAACAACCTCAGAAGTCAGTGTGGTGTTCAAAAAGTTATCAGAGCGATTAGCATGGTCCATGTGCTCGAGTAGGATAAACTTTTTTTCCATTGTAACCAGGGACATGTTGAGCTAATTACTTCCGCAATCAAAGGTGGACGTAAAAGAAATGTGCGTGTGCGGAGTGGAGGGATTGATTATAGGAAGGATCTCGATTAAAGGGAGACACGAGACACATATCTTAGACATGTCTCGTGTCTTGACGTCTCGGACGGCTGCTCAAATCATTTGTGGGCTGGGAAGGTAAAGGGGAAGTAAGCCCTGAGTGATACGGCACTCCCTTTGCCATGATCGGGTTGTTGGGTGAGTTGCGCAGCGGATCTGGAACTAAGGAATCTCCAATAGAGCTAACAAATGGGCCACGTGGTGAATCTGAAATCAAGGAATCTTTGATCGAGCTATCGAATGGGTCACATGGCAAATCTGAAGTCGAGGAATCTCTGATCTAGCTATGGAATGGATAGCGTGGAGAATCTGAAATTGAGGAATTTCTGATCAAGCTATTGAACGTGGCAAATCTAGAATGAAGCAATCTCCGATCGAGCTATCAAATGGGCAGCATGATGAATCAGGAATCGAGGAATCTCTGATTGAGCTATGGAACGGGCCGCACATCAAATCTGGACTCGAGGAATCTGTGATTGAGCTATAAAATGGGTGGCATGGCGAATCTGGAATCGAGGAATCTCCGATCGAGCTATGAAACAGGCCGCGTGACGAATCTGGAATTGAGGAATCTCCTATCGAGCTATGGAATGGGCTGTGTGGCAAATATGGAATTGAGGAATCTCTGATCAAGCTATTGAACGTGGCAAATCTGGAATTGGAGGAATCTCCAATCGAGCTATGAAACGGGCTGTGCGGCAAACCTGGAATCGAGGAATCTGTGACTGAGCTATAAAATGGGTGGCATAGCAAATTGGGAATTGAGGAATCTCCGTTCGAGCTATCGAATCGGTTGAGTGGCGAATCTCGAATTGAGGAATCTCTGATCGAGCTGTGGAATGGGCCATGCGGTGAATGTGGAATTGAAGAATCACCAATCGAGCTGTCGAACGGGCCACGCGGCAAATCTGGAATCAAGGAATCTCCAATCGAGATATGGAATGGGCCGCACAGCAAATCCAAAATCAAGGAATCTCCATCGAGCTATGGAATGAACCGTGAGGCGAATCTGGAATTGAGGAATCTCCGATCGAGCTATCGAACAGGCCGCGTGGTGAATCTGGAATCAAGGAATCTCCGATTGAGCTATGGAATGGACCGCGCAGCAAATCCAAAATCAAGGAATCTCCATCAAGCTGTGGAATGAACCGTGAGGCAAATATGGAATTGAGGAATCTCCGATCGAGCTATCGAACAGGCCGCATGGCGAATCTGGAATCAAGGAATCTCCGATCGAGCTATGGAATGGGCCGCGCAGCAAATCCAAAATCAAGGAATCTCCATCAAGCTGTGGAATGAACCGCGAGGCAAATATGGAATTGAGGAATCTCCGATCGAGCTATCAAACAGGCCGCGTGGCGAATCTGGAATCAAGGAATCTCCGATTCAGCTATGGAATGTCCCACGCGCCAAATCCCAAATCAAGGAATCTCGATCGAGGTATCAAACAGGCCGTGGTGACTCCGTAATGGAGAAGTCGTCACCGAGGTGTGAGATGGTGCGATCAGTAATAAATCAACGAGATAGTGCAAAATCAAAGTACGGTAATAAATTAACAAGATGGTGCGATCAGAGTGCCATGGAAGTGGGACTATCTATACGAAGACAAATCTTGCGTGAGAAGAAAAGAGTACTGCACAGTATTTAAAAATTTCCATCTTACAAAACGTTGTACATTGTACCATACAGAAATCATTCATTGTCTGGAACATTTGCCGATTGGGTGAGAAATCTATTTGAGACTCACTGGCGAAAAGCGAAGGATACGTTACGGACTACCAAGAAAACCAAGAAGGCTAATCACTGCTGCAAAGCGAGGTGGACAAACATCGAGTGCTTGAATTACAATAAGTGTCAGGTGTTTATGTTATACGTTACGGACTACCAAGAAAACCAAGAAGGCTAATCACTGCTGCAAAGCTAGGTGGACAAACATTGAGTGTTTGAATTACAATAAGTGTCAGGTGTTAATGTTTATGAAAGAATGGTGAACTGTGACGAGATGTAATGTGGTATGAGCAAGTGCTGATAATGATAGTGCCGCTTGTGTTAAACACTAAATACACCTGTTTTAAAGAAGTACCATTGGAAGTGATGCATTGTGAGTGTTAGGGAGGAATGAACACCTCTATTGTCCTCACTGAATAACAGTTTTGCTAAGTACCATAGTTTACTTAGCATTGTCCTTTACTCCAAATCGACTCATATATGAATGAAGGAAAGAAAAATTGAGAAATTATCCAATTCAACTTATACACATCGACTTGTAGGCTGAAAAATACAGTATGTTTAACAACCCACTGATTTCCACATTCTTGCGTTGTCAGCCGAGGAATGTTTTTTTGGGGGGAAAGGGGGGGGGAGGGGGTTGCCCCCAAGTCTTTTATGAACAAGTTGGACAGGCATGAAGTTCGATTGAAAACGTGAATTGTGCAAGAATTTGTAATTTCTTTCGAGCGTCTGATATAACTCTTCTGCTCGTAGAAAAATATATCGTAGGATGTTTAAAGTCCTCCAACTATTCTGTCATACTAACAGATGGGATACCTGACATGACATCCATCCGAGGGACACACACTTTGTGGTGCAACAACCCCTGCCTGTGAAGCACCCATCTGGCATTTTATAATCAGCCAGGAATCAAACTCAGACTCGTCAACTCCAAAGTAAATGCAATACTTCTGCAACAACCCATCAGACGTGTACGGGTAAGAAGCTCTTTGCTTTTCTTTTGCGTGTACTCGGACACGAATGTTGTTGAACAAATTGGCATCACGGCCTGGGATGAAATGTGACACTTTTGTGCAACGTACGACGTTCACCAGTACATATGTACATCGAGGTACAACGTGGAGCACACACAAACACTGAAAGGGAGTTTTGCTGATGGGAAAAGCAGTCGAGGTGGCGTCAACTGTCTGGTGCTGCCATGATTTTACTGCAGACAGACCGTCCTTTGTGCTCTAATGTTGACTCAATTATACGGATTTATGAAACTAAATAATAATTTCTTCCTGCACGACATTTGATGCTGATGTTGGGAGGAAAGTTTGGGACACTTTCTTGGGAAAAAAAATTAAGTAACTGTACAGGAAGTTTGTTTTTGCATGAAGTCAATTTGTTTGTTTCTTTATTAGTATCTTCTATCAAGCCTGGTGTTGGCTTAGTGGTTGGGGTGGCAGGCTTGGATATAGATGTGCCCCAACAAAATGATGGCTACCTGGCAGCCGAGCTGCTATATTCAATAAGAAGATCTATTTATCCTTCTCAATGTGTGAATTACACCTAGGAAGTAAATTACCTTTTCATCACTCATTTCTCACCATTGAAGGTTGGCAGGATAGCTCCTCAGAGGTATATATATATATATATATATATATATATATATATATATATATATATATATATATATATATATATATATATATATATATATATATATTGCACTTGCCTTTTTGACTGAATTGTCAGAGTTTGATTCCCGACCTGACTCAAGTCTAAACCATGCCTTCCTGGTGCTCAATGGACAGGGCCTTGCGTTATCAGTGAATGTGCTGTCCTGCGGAGGGATTTGAAGCTGGGTCTCTTGTTGATAACAAGCTTTTGTTGGGAGACGTTAAAGATCCCACGGTGCCTTTTTGAAAAGAGTCAGCCATTGTGTGCCAGCTCCCTGGACAAATTCCTGCCATAACAGCCACTACCCCAGGACGGAGTGGCAATTCCTGTCCAGGGATGGTGACAAGCATCTCACAGCCAATCAGGGACCGCGATAAAGACGTGGTGGCTTCCTCTGAAATTATAGGGACATTAAAAACATCACATTTACTGCTCAATCACGCACACCTACACAAATATACAAAGTGTAAAATTAAATGGCAATCTTTAATGGATCTGGTAATTCTCAGTTTTCATGGCAATGATATATGATAATGTGAGCAGTGAATTGTTTTTGATTACCCAGTTTCCATTGGTTACCTTTCACTGTGTTAGACCATCCATTTTGGATATCTTGATGTTGAATATTTCACAGCAGCTTTAATCAGAGGGTCTTGAGGATTTTGTGTATCGTGTCCCTCAACAAGGATCGTGAAGCATAAGTGAGCATGGGTCATGCGAGGAATGTCTCAGTGTGCTCAGTGATAAGCAGGCTCAGGTTTTCTAGGACTGACGTGCCTTTCATGAGTTATCACTTCACCAATCATCATGGCATTCTGAGTTTCTGAAGGAAATATATCTCTATACTCTCTGTCTCTGTCTCTGTCTCTCTAGATTCTGCAGTTCTCTCTCTCCCCTCATGCTGGTTGCCACTCAAGATTGGGAAGATAGCAGGCACTGGTACAAGTAGGAACAGCTTGCATTCCCCCCCCCCCCCAACTTCCCACCACCACCAACAAATGGTCACATTTCTGTGTCTTTAGTAATAACTAACCACAAGAAAGTAATGAAAAAACCCCACATTTAACATACACCTTCCAAATCACTATTCTTCATATCCATACATGTACAGTGCAGGGGATTTGTTGTTTTTTAAACAGTCGAGGCTCATGGAGGAACGAGAACATAGAACGGATCAGGAAGCAACAGAATAAAATGAATAGCAGAGAGAGGGAAACACACAACTGCAGGGGTGACATTGGGGGGGGGAGGGAGAGGGACATTGGGGGAGAGGGTGGTGGCCAAGATGGATACAGAAGCAAACCCTCAGGAAGGAAAGTTGGAAATAAGTAGGCTTAGGGATAGTCACCATGGGTAGAAAAGATCACGTTTCTAGATCTGAGATGGTGGTGAACATCTGTCTCCAAAACCTGGAGGGGAGATTGCGATTGAAAATAATGTGAAAGTTGATTCCACCGGTGGGAGAAAAAGAGGAACGAATGAGTGGAGGTGAGCAGTGATTCTGGATTTTGGTGGTTTCACCAGAATGGGGCTGTGGAGGGGAGGGGAACAGGGCATGGAAAGAGTTGAGGGTGCAAGATCAGAGAGGATGTGGTGGAAGACAGATAAACCACTGACCTGTCTGCGATGTGAATGTGGTCAGCTCATCGATTCATCATGGGAGATTCCAATGATCTTGAAGCCCTTGGTTTCCATGGCGTAAAGCTTAGCAAGGTGTGATGCAGAGGCGCCAACCCAAAGGGCAGAGCAGTAGTCCATTAAGCTGTTGATGAAGGCCTTGTAGGTGGATAAGAGTTCAGGTGTGCTCAGGAAGGAGTTTGTAGGGCGAGGGATGCCCAGTCAGGAACGAGCTTTGGAGGCTTACTCAGAGGTGTGTTTTGAGAAAGAAAAACCATGGCTGATATTGAGGCTCAAAGGTTTGAGTGACTGAACTTCTTCAAGAGAATTGTTTAAAAAAAGTAGATGAGATGGTTTGCCAGACGGTTCTTTCAGAATGAGATCGTGAGTGTGTGGAATTTCTCAGGATTGAAAAACATATTCCAAGTGTTTGACCAGCTCATGATTCTATCACAGTCTGATATCTGTTGAGGAAAGAGAGAGGGAAGAGGCTGCTGCCTGCCTATCTGAAGGATGAGGGATGTCCCGGCAGAGGGTGGAGTCATCATCGAATAGATGGAGGATTTTCCAGAGTTGGAGAGATCGTTGATGAAGATCAGGAATAGGACGGAGCGTAGAACACTGCCTTGGGGGGACTTCAGCCTTGACAGGAAGATTAGATGAGAGAATCCTGTTGTGAGCCACACGATGGCTACCAGAATGGAGGAAGTCAGTAAGCCAAGTGTGGAGTTGACTTGAATGCCATTGGCAGAGAGTGGAGAGCAATACGGGGTTTACAGACTGTAAAATTCTCAAAATATGTCCAGAGAGACAGCCCTGGTCTCATGTCTGACATTGAGGACCTCCATCCATTGTTGGGAGAGCAGAAGCAGCATGTCCAAGGTGAAGTGACCTGGTCAGAATTCCAAATGTTGGTCAAGAATGAGGCCATTGGAGAAGAGGAATGATTTTATGTCAACTGTGATGATGGATTCCATGACTTTGCTGATGAATGAAAGTGAGCTAATTGGTCTGTAGTTAAAGGGATCGGTTTTTCCACCTTGTTTACGTAATGTGGTGATGTTGGCTGATTTCCAAATAAATGGAAGATGACCGGGTGGTAATGAGATGGTGAACAGAGCAGAAGAAAAAGGATGTGCAAGAGCAGCAGAGCAAGTTTTTAAGACGTGTGAGCTGTCCGGTCCAGTTGTAGATTCAGTGTCAAGAGATGCAATACATTTCTCAACCTTCTGAGATGCAAAAGCAGTTGGGAACAGTTGGGTACAACAGGGTATGGTGGGTATAGAGAGTGAAGGGTTATGGACACAAGATTTAGAAGCAAACACAGAATTGACACAGTTGGCCTTTTAAAAAGTGGAGTTGGCTGTGATGCCAATTAAGTGAGGGAAGGGATGGAGGGGGAGCATAATCCAGCGACAAAGCACCACCAAGTTTGAGAGGTAGGAAACAAATTTGAAAATCAACCTTGAGGTTGAACAGATGTTGTTCTCTGGCTCTCCTGATAGGCGACACACACTCTTTGCGGGATTGCCTTTGGTCGGATTTTCCTTCCAGGAAGAGAAGGCAAGTTGTTTCAGAGCAACTGACTCACCACAGGGTTCAGTGTACCATTGGTAGGAAGAAAGGTATGACAATTGAAGGTGAGATGGGATGAATCTGTGCAAGAGAGACAGAGAGACAGAGAGGGAGAGGGAGAGGGAGAGAGAGAGAGAGAGAGAGAGAGAGAGAGAGAGAGAGAGAGAGAGAGAGAGAGAGAGAGAGAGAGAGAGAGAGAGAGAGAGAGAGAGAGAGAGAGAGAGAGAGACAGAGAGACAGAGAGACAGAGAGACAGAGAGACAGAGAGAGAGAGAGAGAGAGAGAGAGAGACAGAGAGACAGAGAGACAGAGAGAGAGAGAGAGAGAGAGAGAGAGAGAGAGAGAGAGAGATCAGGTTTCTGTGGAAGAATTCCGAGGCTGATTTTACATCGGGGTAGTAGATATGGGAGACCGGTCCTGATGTGAAATGCCTGACGGTGTTGAGGCAGCCATCTGAGAATTTGACTCTCACAAGCACACGATGAGATGGACCAATTGGAGCAGAGGAAGAGCAGCTGACATTGCGGGGAAGTTTGTCATCACCAAATCTGGAAGGAAGGATTTTCCATTAAATTACTTTGGCATAAGGGTGCGTGATGTGAAAAAGGAATAGTCAGCTTCCTACATTTTGTGTATGTATGTATGTATATATATATATATATATATATATATATATATATATATATATATATATATATATATATATATATATATATATTACAACTTGGATTGACTTTCCAACTGGTATTTATGTTCCCATCTCCACACTCTGCAAGACACAGATAATACAAATCATCCCTCTGAAGTAAATCAGGTGGATCGATTCATTGTTTCTGAGAGTACCTGACTTTCGAAAAGAGTCGAACACTTTGGCTCCACACATCCCTATGCGTTTGACTAAAATGCAATAATAGATACTTGGTCAGAGCTGTTGAAGGGTCACATGACAATAGTAACATCCCTGCGTCCGATTTTGTTATTGCACTGTTCCCCTCGCCCTCTTCTTTGGACATCACTCGAGGTGTTGCCCCATTCAGCGCGTGATTCCTCAGGGGTTTCGCTTGGACAGACCAGAACTTGCATTATGACACTATTTTATAAATTCAATTGATACAGCCCATCCAAAATCTCAACTAGAGCGAAGTCGATGGCGCGACAACGGAAACCTCCACACTTCCCACCTTAAGTCTCCACACCCTGGCGTATGAACCAGGGTTAAAATCCCAAAAATGGTTACACGTTTCATTCGTCCCCCAGTGTCAATTGCATTTACAAAGTTTCATTAAAACATGTTCAGAAATGTGCCTCTAATTGCATTTTCAGGTATTTGACCTTTGACCCCCGCCCAGGTCCAGGGGGCAGACCCAAAAATGAAACTGCTCTTGCACATTCGTGCCACGTGGTAATCATAAGTACCAAGTTTGGTGCATTTCTGCGCAACTGTTAAAGAGGACAAAGCATGACGGACAGATGGACAGAGCCGATTGCAACATCCCCCAGTTGTTTTTTTAAGTGTGGGGATAGCTGGGAAACATGTTAGTTTTGTTTACTAAATGCTACAACTGCAGGTTAGAATGAGTAAGAGGTTTACAGCCAGCTCTTTCTTTCAAAATACCAAAAAAAAGACCCCCCAAGCCCCCAATTTAATGGAACAGTATAAATGGACTCAGTGCAAGGTTCAACCAACTTTGATCACACTCCATTCTGACATTACAAAAAGGTGAATACATTTTTTTACTCCTCACCTGTTAATTTGTACAAGAGTAAAAGTAGTAAAAAAGTTTTAAAAAGGTTTCGGATCTGTTTAATTGATTAATTTATTATTAGTATGCAGCCTGTTGCTGCTTGGCTGTATCATTTTCTGGGGGCACAGCTGTCCTCCTGATGCAATGCCTGTTCCCAGTACACTGGTACTCATTTCACCGACCTCAGGAGGATGGCAGGCTGAGTCAACCCACCTGGTGTTAATTCAACGAGTATAATTTTTTTACTACCTGTTTTTCTTATATATGAAGGACCAGTAAATTATTAGTATGCATCCCATGGGCTGGCAGGATAGAATAGAGGTGTGCCTACTTGCCTTTTAGCTGTGTATCGCCTGGGTTTGAATCTCGACCCAGCTATAAACTGTCACCATGGTGTTTCTCATGCAGAGCGAGGCATCAGTGCATGCACCATGATCCATTGGAAGGATGTTGAGCCGGAGGACCTGTCTGCCAGCACTGTTTGTTTGTGGATGTTAAAGACGTCATGGTGTCGTGTGCAGATTAGTTGAGTTATCGATGGCATCCTGAACTGGCTGTTGGGAAGACAACGACAAACCAACAAGAATAACCAAAGCATCCAGAGTAACCCATGCCAAGAAACTGTGACGATGATGACGACGACAACTGCTACTCTGTATTATGGCATGATGTAAACCAGAAAATTAATTATTCACCCAATCATGAAGCTTGGTTTTGGCCAAACGGATAAGGTGGCTCTCTTAAGATCTTGTAGGGTCTTGAGTTTGAGCCCCTGTTTTACTGTTGAATTAACCCCAGGTGGGGTTGACTCAGCCTGTCATCCTTCCGAGGTCAGTGAAATGAGTACCAGTGTACCGGTAACGGAGGGCACTGCATCAGAAGCACAGCCATGATGCAACCAGCTGCTCCAGGCTGCACAGTGCACACTATAGCTATAAAACAAGCCCCAATCATAGATGTTTTGAGCTTTTTTTTTTTTTTTTTACATGGAACAATGTTTTCATCTCAAACCTATTTCTATCGAGTTTAACATTGATGAAAACAACGTACCATACTGTACATCACAGAATGACAAGAACATGAGGTCACAATGGACACAGAGCAGAATTATTCAAACAGACTTCGCTTGATGATGCACGTATTCAGCCAACCCATTCGTAACTGAGTTTTCAAAATATTTTTACAGTAATTGAACTTGCATGTGTACCAAGTCTGGGTTAATTTATTCGACATTCCAAGCAATCTTGGCCTGCAGTTCAACCCTGGCAGATGAGCTATTGTACGCAGCCTTTCCAAGGTCTTGATCCAAGCCTCGGCATATTTGTAAGTGAAAGAGTCGCGTTTATATGGGTTACAGGTATTTCTGTTGCATTCCGAGGGATTAAACGATATGGCTGCGTGTTTTATGTATGAAGAAAGAAAAAAAAATTGTTTGAACAAAGAATTGTTTTTTTTTTTGTTTTTTTTTCCTTTTCACATTTTTTCTCTTTAAGGAAACTTCTTGGTGTGCGACCATTTGATATTGTTACGGTTGTAGAAATTCGCATTACACCATAAAGGGCCCTCAGGTGAGATATCTCCATAGGTACATGTGTAGTTAGCCCAAACCCGTTGTATAGAGGGAATTTATGTGATTCATCCGGGCTGCGACGCTTTGAGTTAGGCGTTTTTCTTTCTCTATCTTTTATTTCAAACAAACAGCATTTCAACAACCACGCCATCCCCACCACAGCGCCAACCACACTACAACAACGCCACACCACCACCTTCGCCTTTACCTTCACCACTTCATCCCACATCATCGCTTCTGTGGCCATTCCCGCACCACCTGTGAACACTGAACATCAGGCTGTCTCGGGCCCGTTCGGCGATTAGTGCCGAACGCACCGAGCCGCGAGCGCGAATGGCGGCCTTTCCGAGGGGAAAATTCGGATCAGGAATGCTTCACGCCCACTTCTCCTCCGTCCAATGGGAAAGCGCGAGGCGGCTTGGCCCCGCCTCCAGGCGCGTGGAGGTGAATTCCGTCTAGGTCCGTCTATGCAAATTTAAGGATCAGGGGAGGTTCACGCCCATTTTTGCCCGACCAATGGCTGACCGGGGGGGGGGGCGGTGTGGCCCCGCCTCCAATTGCGTCCTGATCCGGGAATTTGCATATCGGCTTCTCCTGAGAGCTATAAAGGTGCGAGCGGAAGGCAACTCGCAAGCTGGAGTTGAGCGAGGAGGAGAGTGTGTCGTAGAGAGTTGCTTTTGGAGACAAGGAGCGTTGAGTTGGTGGAGTCGAGTCGAGTGCGCGCAGTGGAGCTGCGGGCGGCTGGTCAGGGCAAGGAAGCTCGGGTCCGAAGCAGGAGGACGGCAGTCGGCGACGAGGCTGCGGTGTGGGGGATCGCTCGTCTCGTCGCGGGACCCAAGCCAGCCACTCCCCTCCCCCAGGGCATCAACAATTTCCCCTTCCCCGCCCCCCCCCCCGCACTGAGATAGTGGAGAAAGGGGGTCCCGTTCCTCCCCCACCCCAAACGTGGTGCCAACAAGCACCTAAGGGGCCCAGAGTCGGGGACACTTTGAGGCTTTCCCTCCGACGCGTCACGAGGACGCAGGTAAGACCTCCCAGGTCTCGCGGACCTGGCCGCTCCTCCAGGCCCCGCGCACATTTGGCCTACGGGCTTGTCTGCCTCCTTGTCTGTGAGGGTGGCTTCTTTCTTTTGCTTTTGTGTAAATGTGTGTTGGTGCCGTCTGTGAAGTAAAACTGTGTAAGTGTTGCCGTGTGTACGCGTTAGTCGGTTGTATTACATTTGCTTTTTGTGTATGGCTGTATATACGTGCTTTCCGTGTGTCATGTAATAAAGTGCTTGCATGTTGAACTGTGCCCGCTTTGCTTCGTCTCCTTCCTTTTAATTGACTCTCCATCCTGCTTCACGTAAGGGGTTCGTAGTGGATGCAACATCCCGGTAATTAATCTGAACCGTCCAGGTCGACGATAACACCGCTCGGTTATCCCGATAGTACGGAACGGGCCGCCCAAGCGGCTTGTGTCCGGAGTCGATCTGTGGCGAGGTACAATCACCCGGTTTCCCATCCGCGTGGGTACTTAGGTAGGTCGAGTTTGGCGAACAACCCTATCCTCCGCGGGTGGCCGATTGGCACGATTGTGGTGAGGTCGAAAGGCCCACCCGTGACTAGCTCCCGGCGTTGGTCCGAGAGGGTCACGACAGAATTGTCCATCCGGTGGGCGACGTGCCGCGATTCGAGTCACGTGGCCGTTCGCACGCCGGCGGGCGCGAATTCGCAACAATATCTTCTCGAACCTCTCATGCACTTTTCACAGATTGAGCCCTTACTCAAACATCTATTATCAACTTTTGATATCTTACAGGAACTTACCATGCCCTTTTCACAACCTGAGACCTTACTCTAACATCTGCTATCAACCTTTGATACTTTACCATGCTCTTAATGCAGCCTTATTCCTAAATATAACATCTGCTATCAACCTAAGATACGTCATCATGCCCTTATTGCAGCCTGAATCCTAAATATAACATCTGCTATCAACCTTTGATACTTTACCATGCTCTTATTATAGCCTTATTCCTAAATATAACATCTGCTATCAACTTTTGATACTTTACCATGCTCTTATTGCAGCCTTATTCCTAAATATAACATCTGCTATCAACCTAAGATAGCTCACCATGCCCTTATTGCAGCCTGAATCCTAAATATAACATCTGCTATCAACCTTTGATACTTTACCATGCTCTTATTGCAGCCTTATTCCTAAATATAACATCTGCTATCAACCTTCGATACAACCATCATGCCCTTATTGTAGTCTGAATCCTAAATATAACATCTGCTATCAACCTTTGATACCTTATCATGCCTTTTTTGTAGCCTGAACCCTTAGTATAACATCTGCAATCAACTTTTAATACCTTACAGGACCTGAACATGCCCTTATCACAACCTGGGCCCTTACTCTAACATCTGCTATCAACCTTTGTTACTTTACCATGCTCTTATTGCAGCCTGAGCCCTTAAGATAACACCTGTTATCAATTTTGACACATTGTAGGACAACCCTGTGTCTTTACCACAGCCACAATCCTTACTTATTAGGTGTAAAACTGAATATCATTAAATTATACAACTTTTTTGAACTGCGCTTATGCTCATTGGGGTGCAATATTAAAGTTGGTCGCCCGGGGACAATATATTAAGGTTGGTCTCCATGTAGATTCACTGATTGACACACACACACACACACACACACACACACACACACACACACACACACACACACACACACACACACACACACACACACACACACCAATTAAAATATCCCCTATTGTCTTGACTGAACGGACGAGGCGAAAAATGTAAATATTGTAGTCGGAATTGGGTGTGAAACACTTCAAAAGTAATGTATGGGTTGAAGTGTCCAAGTGAAGGTGTTTGTGTCGGTTCTCGAGTGGAAAAGTTGCCCCTAATTTTTTTACAAGAAAAAAATAATCATTCAATGATATCACTTATTTGTGCAATTTGATCAATCAGAATTCCCCCCCCCCCATTTCCTTCATGCACTAGTAAGCCCCAATTCGGGATTAGTCTCACAATCACATCACAGCTTCATCACCAAGCATTCGTTCACCAACATATGCAAGGACGTCTACTTGCAAACTGATCACACATATGCTTGTGTGACGACGTAATTTTTGGCAAAAGATTGGTGGCCATTCCTGCCAGTTACTGTTTATTGCAAAAGGGAGTTTGTTTAATTTTCACAATTGTTCTGACGTCATAGGTACAGGCATTTATCGTCTAAACACGATCAACATGGTTTGAGTGATTTTAACCTTGATATTTCCAAATTCCAGCAATTTGTTGCGATGGCATAGCATGCTGGCAGGTATACAAACAACTTATGTGAACTCTCCAATGATTATAAACAATAACTTACACAAATGGGGGAGATATGAGAAAAATGTAAAATTTTAATTTGTACTTTGTTTGTTTCCCAAACAACATACCGTCTAATATTTGAATCGGATATTTATCGCTATCGGAATGTTTTGAAGAAAGGAAGGAAGAGGATTTTGTAATTTGGCCTACAACATGACTACAGCTTTAGGTTTAAAAAATAAAAAAAACTATCATCGTCAGCTTCTGATATGTCACATCCTTCTTTATTGATTGACAATCGTTTCTTAACCTTGGAGACACTTTCTGGATCTCAAAGTGCTTACTGATGAATATGTATGTCTCGTAGTGGTAATCAACGAATCAACACACAAACGAGAAGTGCACTCGGTGGAGCGCGTACCTCCGCCACGCAATGCCTGATCCAGTAGAACATATCGGACCCAACAAATTTTTGAAATACTGTATCATGCTACAGATCGTTTTTGGCCCCCATTTCTGAATAGTGAAGAATGACTTTAAAAATTAAATAATTCTCTTATCCGGATCTGGATTTGGATCTTCACCAAACTCAAATCAATTTGTCCTTGTCACACACACCCAACCTCTCCACCAAGTTTCGTCCAAATCCATCCACAACGTTTTGAGATGTTCTGCTCACAGTCGAACAAGCAGACAAACAGGGGTGAAAACATGTACCTCTGTCCACCTTCGGTGGCGGTCTGACGGAGGTAATAACTTGGAAGCTTACCAGGTTCTATCGTTACTCCTTCATGAACAAGTACTCCATAGTATAGAAGAAAATACAAATGAGGATAAATACATCAATAATGTCATTCTGCATTTCCTCCTCCCTTCCCTCACACTATACCCTCCCATGCCAAACCCTCAAAACCCCACACTCTTTCATGGGATTATATAGTTGGAATTAGCCTGAACTTTAAACGTCTATGGATGTACCGTGATGTCACAGAAAAGTCAAACGCAGTACACTCCACTATAAAATAGCGATATTCCTTCCTCATGTGACGTCACAAAGAAATATACCCCTTCAGCGGATAAACCTAGCTTTAATTATAAGCTCGTGTTTCATTGAATTTTGTGTTGCTAAAAGAAGTGACAAGACAGCAATGAGTTCATGCAGGTAGCCAAGTGCAGTGTGACATCTTCAGTTTCCATAAACAGAAATGGCATTCGGTGATGAATCTGCTGCTAATAGTTTCACCGCTCATGTCGGTGGAATGCTGTGACGCATGCTGACTACATTGTTGGTTGGATCGGATATCGAACGAAACGGAATGCAGACGAAACAGCTGCTGTTTCACATAACCATCCTAGCAGCCATTCCACAAACGCATCGGCTGATTATAGATATAATACCCCGATCTATGAATGGACTCGGACAGCCAACCGAACCGATGATGGACTCGGACAGCCAACCGAACCGATGATGGACTCGGACAGCCAACCGAACCGATGATGGACTCGAATAGCCAACTGAACCAATGATGGACTCGTACAGCCAACCGAACTGATGATGGACTCGTACAGCCAACCGAACTGATGATGGACTCGGACAGCCAAACGAACCGATGATGGACTCGGACAGCCAACCGAACCGATGATGGACTCGGACAGCCAGACGAACCGATGATGGACTCGGACAGCCAAACGAACCGATGATGGACTCGGACAGCCAACCGAACCGATGATGGACTCGGACAGCCAACCGAACCAATGATGGACTCGAATAGCCAACTGAACCAATGATGGACTCGTACAGCCAACCGAACTGATGATGGACTCGGACAGCCAAACTAACCGATGATGGACTCGGACAGCCAACCGAACCGATGATGGACTCAGACAGCCAGACGAACCGATGATGGACTCGGACAGCCAAACGAACCGATGATGGACTCGGACAGCCAACCGAACCGATGATGGACTTGGATAGCCAACCGAACCGATGATGGACTCGGACAGCCAACCGAACCGATGATGGACTCGGACAGCCAACCGAACCGATGATGGACTCGGATAGCCAACCGAATCGATGATGGACTCGGACAGCCAACCGAACCGATGATGGACTCGGACATCCAACGGAACCGATGATGGACTCGGACAGCCAACCGAACCGATGATGGACTCGAATAGCCAACTGAACCAATGATGGACTCGTACAGCCAACCGAACTGATGATGGACTCGTACAGCCAACCGAACCGATGATGGACTCGGACAGCCAACCGAACCGATGATGGACTCGGACAGCCAGACGAACCGATGATGGACTCGGACAGCCAAACGAACCGATGATGGACTCGGACAGCCAACCGAACCGATGATGGACTCGGACAGCCAACCGAACCAATGATGGACTCGAATAGCCAACTGAACCAATGATGGACTCGTACAGCCAACCGAACTGATGATGGACTCGGACAGCCAAACGAACCGATGATGGACTCGGACAGCCAACCGAACCGATGATGGACTCGGACAGCCAGACGAACCGATGATGGACTCGGACAGCCAAACGAACCGATGATGGACTCGGACAGCCAACCGAACCGATGATGGACTTGGATAGCCAACCGAACCGATGATGGACTTGGATAGCCAACCGAACCGATGATGGACTCGGATAGCCAACCGAACCGATGATGGACTCGGACAGCCAACTGAACCGATGATGGACTCGGACAGCCAACCGAATCGATGATGGACTCGGACAGCCAACGGAACCGATGATGGACTCGGATAGCCAACCGAATCGATGATGGACTCGGACAGCCAACCGAACCGATGATGGACTCGGACAGCCAACGGAACCGATGATGGACTCGGACAGCCAACCGAACCGATGATGGACTCGGACAGCCAACGGAACCGATGATGGACTCGGACAGCCAACGGAACCGATGATGGACTCGGACAGCCAACCGAACCGATAATGGACTTGGATAGCCAACCGAACTGATGATGGACTCGGACAGCCAACGGAACCGATGATGGACTCGGACAGCCAACGGAACCGATGATGGACTCGGACAGCCAATCGAATCGATGATGGACTCGGATAGCCAACCGAACCGATGATGGACTCGGACAGCCAACTGAACCGATGATGGACTCTGAGAGCCAACAGAACTGATGATGGACTCTGACAGCCAACCGATGATTCGTTCAACGACTGAAGCCATTTGCTTTTCGGAGCCATCGACGTGAGACGTTTGAAGTTATACGAACAAGATACTCCGAGAGGCCAAAATAAATTTGAAATAGTTTCAGGAGGCGCATATGTAAATAAAAACTCAGACCGATACATCGATGTATACGTGTGTGTACGTGTGTGTGTACAAGTGTGTGTCACAAGTACTCCTCATAGGGAATGAGTGTGATTTTTTTTATGACGTAATAGGTGCCCTTGTTATGACGTCATAATTGCATGTGAAGAACGCCACATCCAATCTGTATGAAAAATTTTGAGGGTCATCTTGGGATCAAATGGTCAACAGAAAAAAATTCCAGACGTCATCGGTCACGTGATTCGTCAGCCATATTGTGTTTTTTGTTTTGTTTTTCACCTTCAAAAATCTTCTCTGAAGCGGCTGAACAGATCGAGGCGAAACTTTACACGTGTGACCGCCTATCCATGAGGAACAAAAAGTTCACACATATGACATCATAGGTCACATGGTTTGGCAGCCATATTGGATTTACTCTCAAGCCTAAAACCCATATAAAATACACCACTCGAAAGAAATCCTGGCGAGGGTCTGCAATCTCTGATTGCTCTTTTTCTTGTTTATATTGCGTTTGTTGAATGTGTGAGCCGTCCCTCGGATGTATCTTGAGCCAGGCATCCCGTCTGCTACCTTTCATTGATGGACATTCAAGACCTCACGTTTGGTTTCTTTCGCGCAGAGTATAGCCGAGTTATAGTAGTCACACTTAAAATAATTACAAATCCATGCCTTGACTGATTACTGGAAAGACAACTGCAAGCAACACGGTTAAACCCTTGCTTCGGAATCACGAAAGTGTATGGGAGATTGATGATGACTCTCTAAGGTCTAAAGTAATGGGACAGCACACAGAAATTGCCAACCTTGGAATGATCCCTCCTAACCGGCTTGTGCAGATTATAGTCACAATTGTGGCATTTCGGATAACAATACGACACTATCACCCGACGTCGCACCTTGCCAAGCAAACCGCTATGTCTGTTCAGTATTGAGAACCTTCAGTGGCTAGCACAAAGCCCCGACTTGGAACCCAATAGAAACCTTGCCTTGGAACATTACCCGAGGGTCAGAATCAATAAAGTACAATCAATGACTGAACCTGCACTTGCTTTTAATGAGGAATTGTGTGATTGATTACACCTGATGTTTAGAACAATTTGGGACAAAGTGTTAGTGACCAAGACACCCAATTAGAAATGAGATAAACAGTTGTGAATTATATTTCTCCATATGTCCTTATGTACAGTCCCAGTATTTTTGTGTGTAGAGTGTATAAATACTAACTTTAAGTGTAATTACCTTAACCCTTCAGATCGAATTATTATGTCGCTTTAAAGTTATTAACTCCACCTTCAAAGGTGGACGGAGGTCATCTTTTCACCTCTGTCTGTTTGTCTGTCTGCAGGATATCTCAAAAAGTTGTGGACGGATTCGGACGAAACTTGATGGACAGGTTTGTTGTGTAACAAGGTTAAACTTGTTAGATTTCGTTGACGATCCGGATCTGGATCTGGATCTGGATCCGGATCTGAGAATTTTTTTAGAGTGATTCTTCACCATTAAGAAATGGGGCCAAAAACGATTTTATAGCATGATGTTTCAAACAGTTGTTGATGGATCATGACAAAACTTGGTGGACGAGTTGGGAAGGTGACAAGGACAAGTTGATTCGATTTTGGTTCAGGTCCAGACCCAGATCCGGCCTATCAGTGGTATACAAAACGTAAACTGTTCAGCCTGGTGGTGGTACGCGCTCTGTTGAGTACAGTTCTAATTGTTTCCTGCTTTGTGTCTCACACTTTCATATCATTTTTGGTTTTGCAAATAAAGTTTTGTTTTTAAGTGTTGACCGTTTAAAGAGGAACATTATATCAATGCAAAACTCTTACCTTATTAGTCCCCCTACCGGTTTCACCGGAGGAGACTATCAGTTTGCTCTCCCTCTGTCCATCTGTCCGTCTGTCGCATCTGTGGTTTTTCAGACTTTTTTCCCACACCCTTAAACATATTCAACTGAAACTTGGTACGTGGTTTTATTATGATAATTATCAGTTATAACTTACAGAACAAGTTCGAGTTTCAGGGCATTTCGTCCATTTTTACCTTCGCATTCTGCGAAAGGTTATGTTTTGGTCAGCGTGTATTTATTTATTTATTTGTAATCTTGTGATTCGTATAACTCAAAAAGTATTAAACCAAATTGCATGAAATTTGGTGGGATGATTGGTTATTAGCCAGGAAGCATTCGATTAGATTTTGGGATCGTTCGGGTCAAAGGTCAAGGTCAACGTCACGAAAAGGTCAAAATCGTCATTTTACGATAACACAGTCAATTTTTATTCAATTTGCATGCAACCAACGCCAAAATGTTCAGAATTCAACGCCTCATCTTGTGATATTCAATATGACACAATGACGCCCATACTCTTGTTACCGGTTAGGGGTCAAAGGTCAGGGGGGTCACGACCTTGAAAAATATGCGGTTTTTGTCATAACGCGGTCAATTCTTGTCCGTTTTACATGAACCCAGCACCAAAATGTTCAGAATTTAATGCCCAATCTTGTGACACAATGACATCATAACACGTCACCAGTTAGGGTAAAATGTCGGGGGGGGGGGTCATGCCCTTGAAAAATATGCGGTTTTTGGCATAACTCAATCAATTCTTATTCGATTTGCATGAAACCAGCATCAAACGAGATTACCTTCTCTTGTTGAAACGTTGTATTCACCGAGCTTGCGAGTGAAGACTCGGCAAAACGACGTGAGTTGATTGTTGTTTAGTCCGTAGCCCCCGAAAGTCGGGGGGGGGGGTCATGACATTATAGATACGTGGTTTGTGTCATAAGACCATTCATATGAAACCAGTTCCCCACACTCATACCAAGAACAAAAAAGTAGTGGCGGCGAAGGTATGCGCTCTATGAGTGCCCGTTCTAGTTCACAGAGTTATGCCCTTTTTGGACTTACAAAATATCACATCGGTAAGGGATGTGTGCTGCAAAGCAATTCTCGCTCTTGTTTCTCAATATATTAGTTGGCCTGTTCCTTTATTTTGGGTTGACCTGTTAGTGTTGAAATCTGAACCGATGGCTCATGGTGAAGGAGACTCAGGTTCACATTCCTGATGCCACATGTGTTTGTCCATTGTCTACTAATGTCCTTGTATTTAGTGTAAAAGTACATTGATGTCTGCTGATGTCTTTGTCCCGCGTGTCCAAGAGTTGGTTATACATTGATGTCTCTGTTACAAGCTCCTGCATGACCCTTAGATAAACGGTGAAAAGGAATAAGCTGCATGGTCCGTTGCCGCCCTGCGGTTGGTGAAAGCCGAAGGCACATCAGGCAGGGCCCCATCTCGTAGCTTGGGTTACGTTATCATGGCGCAGCAGACATCATGCAGATAACATCATCACTCTCCATGATCACACCCTGCTGCCAGAGCTGTTCCCATGGCTGTCATCACTCCATCACAGGGTGCTATAAACTCAAGGCATCAATTTGGAATTTGA
This sequence comes from Eptatretus burgeri, assembly GCF_056783735.1. Taxonomy (NCBI): domain Eukaryota; kingdom Metazoa; phylum Chordata; class Myxini; order Myxiniformes; family Myxinidae; genus Eptatretus; species Eptatretus burgeri. Next base: position 80,494,662 of record NC_140971.1, read on the forward strand.
CCATGAGGGTGTCGGCCTACTATTGTGGCTTATTATTTTCGAATTGTGCTCATGAGTAATGCAAAAATGGGACACTCAGTATAACATCCCCTCTGGACAACAGTCAGTGAAGCAACACTCTGCGGCAAGCAAAGCACAACAGTGACTGTTTACAGTCAGGTCGGGAATCAAACTCATGCTAGACAGCTCAAAGGCAAAGTGCACTCTCCCTCTCAGCTATATCTTGTCAACCATTTCTGAAAACAGCACATAATTAACTTTCAGGGGACAGTACTTGGCTCTGCAGTTACCCTGTGATCTTTGAGTAGAGTAATCACCCAATGAATAGACTCTCTTTTTACCCTTGCCAGAGGAGAGGGTATTGCATCTGGGTCAGTTTGTCTGTCTGTTTTTTATCTTGCCAAAACGAAGTTTTGCAAGATATGAAAGTCAGCTTGTATGTTTTTTTTGTTGTTTTTTTATTTTTTTTATTTTTTTTGTTTTGTTTGTTTGTAATCACGTATAAAAAATTCTGCAGAGCACAGTTATCATCGGAAATTTTTGTAACTTCGCATATCAGAGGCCTATAGAGGTCCCTTTCAGCGCACAAAATTTTGAAGGTCAAGGTCAAAGGTCAAGGTCACTTTGGCGCAAATCAGGGGAGTCGACGAAACCCTTATTTTTTGAGTAATTTTGATCGGATCGTCTTCAAACTTCATGGGAATATAGTTCATGATCTGGCGCTCAGCTGATTAATTTTGGTGGCGATTGGCCTTGACCTTCATGGTTAGCGCCTGAGGTCAAACATATTTGACCCCAAGGTCAAATTTTCAAGTTTTAGGAACCATATCGTGTAGTTCCTCAAATTGAACACCTCGATGAGTGCTTTCTAGATATATCAAGCTTGAGACATTATGACGTCATTTGGTGACGTTATGAGGCAAAAGCATATTTTTCATGGTTACTCTGTAGAACGATTCTCATCGGAATCTCTCGTAGGCAGATATTCCTCAAGGAGTCGCTCCTGGTCGATTGCAGCTCTGTTCACCTCAGTGTGACCTTAAAGAAGTCACACGTGGTCACCTTTTGGCAAGATACGGGTCACCCTGCGGGTGACATTGGTTTATTTGTCTGTTCGTCTGCACATCATGTGCCAACGTCGACCACAATTTTTACACATTATCTTTTTTTCAACCGAGTAATTCTATAAAGTATGTACAATTACAATTACAATGTGAGTCTGTCTATAAAGTATGTACAATTTGAATACGAGTATGTCTATAAAGTATGTACAATTTGAATGTGAGTATGTCTATAAAGTATGTACAATTAGAATGTATGTTTATAAAGTATGTACAATTAGAATGTGAGTATGTCTATAAAGTATGTACAATTAGAATGTGAGTATGTTTATAAAGTATGTACAATTTGAATGTGAGTATGTTTATAAAGTATGTACAATTAGAATGTGAGTATGTCTATAAAGTATGTACAATTAGAATGTGAGTATGTCTACAAAGTATTTATAATTAGAATGTGAGTTTTTCTATAAAGTATGTACAATTAGAATGTGAGGATATTTATAAAGTATGTACAATTAGAATGTGAGTATGTTTATAAAGTATGTACAATTTGAATGTGAGTACGTCTATAAAGTATGTATGATTAGAATGTGAGGATATTTATAAAGTATGTACAATTAGAATGTGAGTACGTCCACAAAGTATGTACAATTAGAATTTGAGTATGTTTACAAAGTATGTGCAATTAGAATGTGAGTATGTTTATAAAGTATGTACAATTAGAATGTGAGGATATTTATAAAGTATGTACAATTAGAATGTGAGTATGTTTATAAAGTATGTACAATTTGAATGTGAGTACGTCTATAAAGTATGTATGATTAGAATGTGAGTACGTTTATAAAGTATGTACAATTAGAATGCGAGTACGTCCACAAAGCATGTACAATTAGAATGTGAGTATGTTTACAAAGTATGTGCAATTAGAATGTGAGTATGTTTATAAAGTATGTGCAATTAGAATGTGAGTATGTTTATAAGGTATGTACAATTAGAATGTGAGTATGTTTATAAGGTATGTACAATTAGAATGTGAGTATGTTTACAAAGTATGTGCAATTAGAATGTGAGTATGTTTATAAAGTATGTGCAATTAGAATGTGAGTATGTTTATAAAGTATGTACAATTTGAATGTGAGTACGTCTATAAAGTATGTATGATTAGAATGTGAGTACGTTTATAAAGTATGTACAATTAGAATTTGAGTACGTCCACAAAGTATGTACAATTAGAATGTGAGTATGTTTACAAAGTATGTGCAATTAGAATGTGAGTATGTTTATAAAGCATGTGCAATTAGAATGTGAGTATGTTTATAAGGTATGTACAATTAGAATGTGAGTATGTTTATAAAGTATGTACAATTTGAATGAGAGTACGTCTATAAAGTATGTATGATTAGAATGTGAGTACGTTTATAAAGTATGTACAATTAGAATTTGAGTACGTCCACAAAGTATGTACAATTAGAATGTGAGTATGTTTACAAAGTATGTGGAATTAGAATGTGAGTATGTTTATAAAGTATGTACAATTAGAATGTGAGGATATTTATAAAGTATGTACAATTAGAATGTGAGTATGTTTATAAAGTATGTACAATTTGAATGTGAGTACATGTATAAAGTATGTATGATTAGAATGTGAGTACGTTTATAAAGTATGTACAATTAGAATGTGAGTACGTCCACAAAGTATGTACAATTAGAATATGAGTATGTTTACAAAGTATGTGGAATTAGAATGTGAGTATGTTTATTAAGTATGTGCAATTAGAATGTGAGTATGTTTATAAGGTATGTACAATTAGAATGTGAGTATGTTTACAAAGTATGTGCAATTAGAATGTGAGTATGTTTATAAAGTATGTGCAATTAGAATGCGAGTATGTTTATAAAGTATGTGCAATTAGAATGTGAGTATGTTTATAAGGTATGTACAATTAGAATGTGAGTATGTCTATAAAGTATGTACAATTTGAATGCGAGTACATCTATAAAATACATACTATTAGAAGGTGTGTATGTCTGGAAATTATAGAAAGTGAGGACATCTATAAAATAAATGTGATTGTAACTTGAATCAATGCAATAAAACCCAAAAGGTCTGTTTGTTCACAGTATGAACATAACGTTACATCGTAACTGCATCATGTATACACCACACAAACACAACACAAAGATACACCACACCGAACAAGTCCTGGAGAGGATCTGCCATCTCTGATTGCTCTTTCTAGTTTTTATTACTTCCACCACCGAAGGTGGACAGAGGATATGTTTTCACCACTGTCTGTCCGTTGTGAGCAAGATATCTCAAAAAGTTGTGGACGAGTTATGACAAGGGCTGATTCGATTCTGGTTCAGGTCCGAATCCAGATCCGGCCTATCAGTGGGATACAAAACATAAACAGTTCAACCTGGTGGAGGTGTGTGCTCAACCCAGTGCAGTTCTAGTTTGTTGGGTTTTTTTTTTGCAAAGAAAGCTTTTAACGTGGATTTCAAACCAAAATAAGCAAACGGTATGTATAGCATGTTATAACGAACAGGCTCCATATATATATAAATATATATATAAAATTAACTCGTTGGGAAGGTGATATTTTGCATACGTACTATGTAGATATAGCCCGTAACAAATTGAGAGCTGCTAGAAAAATATTGTTCGACACCAGACAATGACATTGTGTTTCGGTGATCGTAACGTGTCGGATTTCAGAGTTATATAGCGGTTGGTACAAGAGCAATGCGAACTAAGCATAAAGCTCGTTAGGAAACAAAGAACGACCGACCATGATGTGTCCATATCAATGATATCATTACTCGTAAGTAGTCAAAATATGTTCGTTTAGACTACTGTAAAGTTCAAACGGAGGAGTTATTTAAAAAGGAGGTTATAGATATGGATAGAAGCTTGTTTCCTGCTGTGTTCCGTGGGAAAGTATACGAGGTACACGTGTGTGCCCAGGGCCGGATTTAGGCATGGGCAAGCTGGGCAGTCGCCCAGGGGCCTCCACAACCAGGGGGCCTCCACATATTTCATGAAAAAAAATTGTAAGGAAAAATGTATTTGTGAGTGCCTGAATGGTAGTTGGTAGTTAGTGGAACAGATACAAGATATTCATATATAACAGATATAAGATATTCATCTATAACAGCTACAAGATATTCATCTATAACAGCTATAAGATATTCATCTATAACAGATTTCAGATATTCATCTTATCTCATTCTCTATTTTATATAGAAGTTCAGATTCTTTGTTCTTTAAAAATATACTTTATGGATGACTGTAAATTTGTCTTGTCACCTTTTTAGTATTCTAAAGTAGGGTGGGCCTCCACTACTGAAGGCTACCCAGGGGCCACCACATGTCTAAATCCGGCCCTGTATGTGCCATCGGTCAGCCCGGCTGGACCTCGGCGCCGTGTCCAGACCCGAGTCGGCCACGTTGCGTTTCACGTTTGCTTGCTTAGAATCAACACGGTGAGGAATTCCGGTGGAGACGGAATGTGTGGGAGGCAAAGGATGATTGTGAGGTGGGAGTTGCTTGGTAGCGGTGGTATGTGGAGGGCGGTCGGGAGTTGTCTCTCAATCTCCCGGAGGGAAGCCGTGCATTGTTGCCCAAACGCGGCGCATTGCTGTTTGTGACGTAGGCGGACTGGGTAGATAAAAGGCAGGAGCGTCGGAGTGAGAGTCAGGTGGGATACCAGAAAGGGCTGAAGGAACTGGACTCGAGGAAGGAGGGGGTTGAGCTCTTTCGACGTCTCTCATCGTCTCGGTCGGTGTTCCTCGCTCGTCTATCTTTCTCCTTCGTGCAGATATCCTTCACATGATGCGTGTCCTGCAGGTGGTGTGTGTGCTCACGATGGTTTGCGTCGCTTTCTCGAACCGGGTGAGTTTCCCACTCGCTCTGTAAAACGGTTTGCCGTCCCACCTCCGCACACGTACACACATTTCCTTCTCCCAGACTTGTGCCTTCTCTTAGTTAGTTGGTGGATATTAAAGATCCCACGGTGTCCTTCTCTAAGAGGAGGCGAGTTATCGCCGGCACCATGGACAAATTACAAATTCCCGCCCTAACTACTGCTGGGAGAGTGATGGCAAACCACCCAGCCTGACCCCTGGCCACTAAACTGCTTGGGCTCCGTAACACCGAGTACGGCACATCAGGGGTCGCACTATGGAAGTTGTTGAAAGTCCATCGTCGTCACAACCTGTGCTTTACTATGCCCATTGACGTCATGATTCAATATGACCGTGTTTGCAGGCTCTGGATGTGAACTGCCCTCCAGAATGCAGCTGCCTGGTGGAGACCCCACGGTGCCCGCCTGGCGTGAGCCTCGTGCCGGATGCATGTATGTGCTGCCAGGTGTGTGCGGGACAGCTGGGAGATCTGTGCTCCGCGCGCCAACCCTGCGACCTGCACAAGAACCTGCGCTGTGGAGATAGCGGCCTATGCGAAGGTAATTGGTCTTTCAAGCACGTACAGTCGGTGCACTGGTCACACCTTCAAGTTGTTCTGACTGTAAAAGTATGGTTGCATAAATAGTTACAGAATTAATATTTTGCACATCACCCACACTTCCATTGTTGTGCATTTCTTCAACAGCACAAGGTGGCGCATCTTGCTACATAGGAGATGTGATGTACCGATCCGGTGAAAGCTTCCAGCCCAACTGCAAATACCAGTGCACCTGCTTGGATGGCACCGTGGGCTGCCAGTTACTGTGCTCGGAGGACGTGCGGTTGCCCAGTAGAGCATGCCCCTTCCCGAAACGCGTCAAGGTGCCTGGGAAGTGCTGTGAGGAATGGCAGTGCGAAGATCGGAAAGAAACTGCACTGGGTGGACATGCTTTGGCGGGTAAGGATGTGCGTGCCCTCTATTGAGGTTATCGACAGTTTTTCAGACATCTTATTTTGAAGATCTTGGAAATGCTCTTCAACATGCATCACAACCGAGAATGATTGTCGTAAAATTGTGATGTAACATTTTAGTTGGTCATCAAGTAGAAGTGACCCAAGAATTTGGGATACAGTATTGCATAGAGGTTTCTTCAAGATATGTGCAGATTTCTGCCAATTTTCTAATCAAGGTGTGCATTTGATAAATTGCTGTGAATAGGTGAGCCGTACTTTTGCACGAGTGGATGTTCATTTTTGACGATGCGATTCGGAGCAATAGTGGAATTTTTGTCAAAAAATGTAATCTAATCCTCACCATCGTTCCTCCTTTCCCCTTTCTCCATCCCTCCTTCCAGCCTTCCGCCAGGAGATGACATATGGCCCGAGACCTCAACAACTCCGTGGTAACTGCATTGTGCAGACGACTGATTGGAGTGCCTGCTCTGCAACATGTGGCATGGGTGTATCCACACGTGTCTCTAATGATAACGAGGAGTGCCGACTCGAACAGCAGGCTCGCCTATGCACTGTGCGACCCTGTGGTCAACAGCTCCACAATTCCATCAAGGTAAGGCAGTTTGTCTCCTGTGATCCCAAACTTCATGTCTGCAACATCCATGGGAATGTGCCATGAAAATAACATGGTATATGAATTTCTTTCCCCTGTTTTAGTTTTGGTATTTATCAAGAACTAGCAAGGGTACACACAGCATTGCCCCATGCTGTTCTAATCCTGTTGGCATTTTGAAGAAGTCAAATTTTTTGTGGGGGGGGGGGCTAAAACACTTCCCCACACCCACAGAGGAATGAGTTGGGGATCATTTAATATTACCTTTCACACAGTTAAAAAGGCTTAGACCCTATAGAGTGATGTTTGGAAAATTAAAATTAAAAATATCATCCCTTGTTTTGGTAAAAAAATATATATATTTATTTATTTATTTGCCTAAAACACTCCCCGGCTCTCACTGGTGAACCTCTGAAAATTTGCCGAAGATCCATTTGGCCATCTCTGAGAAAAATGATGACAGACAAACTTCTGTTGCAATACAGCTTTTACAAAAAACACAAGAGATGTCTTTTTAGATTGATTAATGTAATTTGATTGATCTTTTCTCCTCTAGTCTGGTTCATCTTGCTACTGATTGGTTAATCCAATATGACATCACCGATGATGTTTCCATTATGTTAATGAGCCATTTACAAAAAGTATCTTTCATGTTGACCAGACTCAGTGGCATAATAGTTTGAGTGTCAGCTCTGAGTCTGGGAGATCGGTGGTTCGAACCCCGGGCGAGTCATACCAAAGAGTTAAAAAATGAATGTGTGGGTGGAAACGAGCTCATTAACTTGGTACGTGCTGCTTCCTTTACTTGCTGAACACTCAGCATTTGAAGGGATAGAGCACAGAGAAACAATGCTGGGAAGGCAATGGCAAACCACCCGGTATAACCCTTGCCAATAAACTGCAACAGCAGCACCAATGCTCTGTAAGGAGTGCGGCACATCAAAATCAGAAGTTTGTTTCACATCACATGCATTTCAAAGTCTCCAAGTGATGTTCACCAATCTTCGCTTCTTCTCCCTCCTGACTCCTCCACAGATGGGCAAGAAGTGCTTGAGGACCCGACGCAGTGAAGAGCGCATTCATCTTCGTTATTCGGGTTGCATCAGCAAGCGCACTTTTCGCCCCAAGTACTGTGGCTCCTGTACGGATGGGCGATGCTGCACTCCCTATCACACGCGAACAATGCCCGTCGCCTTCAAGTGCCCCAATGGTGAGCGCGTCACCAAGGCTGTGATGATGATAAAGTCTTGCGTCTGCCATCGCCACTGCCCAGAGGACAACTCTCTGTTCAGCCAGGCTTACGGACGCAATATGCTCAACGATATGGCTTAGCTTAGCCGCATCACAGCCGAGCCTCTGGAATATGTTGCGCGTGCGTGCGTGCGTGTGTGTGTGTGTATATATGTATATGTATTTGTATACATTTTAATTTTGTACAAGTTGCACTATATTAATATTTTCATTCTTTTTAGTTCCTAAAGATGTAAAAAGTACACCTGCTGCCTGTTAAGGGTTTGTTCTAACTCAATTACTGAATGTCCAATTTTTGCAAAAATGAATGTTTTTGTTTGTTTGTTTGTTTCCTTTCCTCACTTTAATGCAATTCTTTGTCTTTCGTATTTGTAGCTTGTTATTCAGGATCACTATTATGAGTAGGTATTTTTCTTTGGTCGTCATACAAACTTTCTTCCTGTGTTTTTCGTGCTGATGCATTTATCCAAGATGCATAACATTCTCATTTAGTTGTGTAGTTTTGTGTGTTGTCCTGTTTGGGAGAAATATTAATGAGAATGTTCTTAATACTATCACTGTTGGACTGCCTTTCTGTTTGAAGTTATATATTTTTGTGCGATTTAATTTTTCTTTGCAAACTCCTTCACTGCATGCTTGCCGACATGGCCATGTGATGTGATATCTTGGTGGAGATGGATAGAGCACCACCAGTGTGAGGGGTCATTGTTTACCAGTTTATTTTTTTTGACACCTTTTTATAACTGGAGACTGATATAGTTGTACATTTGTTTGATTTCTCCCTGCAATCAAACCTTTTTTGTGCGTGTAAATTGTACATAGTTTGGTTTAATTTAATTAACCTTGTGCTCCAAAACATTTTCCTGGAGTATCTCTTATGATTAATATTATTTCAACATGAATATTCAAATATGATCAACAGATGCGTTTGTGCAGTTTTCAATAAAATATTTTATATTTCTAACTTTTGCTGTTTTATTTATTTCTTTTAACTGTCTTATAGAATACCTTTTTCTCAATAAAAATTATATATATATATATATATATATATATATATATATATATAAAATCTCATACTATGTCTATTGTGGTGTCTCTTACTCTAAAGAGAAGATGATTAAAAAATTGGATGAAAGACTTACGAAGCCACTGGATAGATCTTCAGTATTGAGCTTACCCCCTACAGAAGACATACCACTTGTGGGATTAGATTTCCGTAAGTACATTGACAGAGCATAGCATTGGGGACAGACAAGTACGTGGACATTGGCAGGACTGGTAGGTAGCTTGTGTGTCGATGGGTGATTATATAAATGGGTAATAACCATGTTTGTGAGTGGGTCTCGTCAAAAAGTGAATAACCATACTTGGTGGCATTGTGGTTAGAACGTCCACGACAAGTCTGGGAGCTTGGCAGTTCGATTCCGATCCTGGCCGCGTCGTACCGAAGACATTAAAAATGGCATGTGCTGCTTCCTTGCTTGACGATCAGCATTCAAAGGCTAGACGGACAAACCCCATCACTTGGCATCCATTGGGAGGAAACTTCTTCATTGCCACGTTGAGTGTGGAGAGAAAAGTGACGTCATAAAGATGTCATCATACCCAAAGTGCTCTGGGAAGTGATGTCACTTTGCTCAAACTCAATGGCTGTGTTTGTCTAAAATAAAATTGGTGTGTGTGTGTAACAGCTCCTCTCTGAGTCTAAGACTGTGTTTAAAAAACAAAAGTGAATGTGCTGTTGGGTTTGTTCATTGTTTACCTCTTCACCACCTCCGTTCCGAAAACATTTTAGAAATACAAAAAGCCATCCCACTCCTCAACTTCCAGTAAAATTAAGGAAATAAAATGACAGATAAATTAATGTGATGTTGATAAAGTAGGCATGAGGGGCCAAATGGCTTCCTCCTGTATCCAAATTACTTGTATTTCCTTGTAAGTCTTGAATGCAAGGGGTCATCACCCCCATCAGAGACATTTTCATAGTTCTAAACATTTTCCACCAATAGGAAGGCTAAATAGAGGAAAGGAAGATATGGGAGTGAGATAGGAGCAAAAAGAGAAGGGTGAAGTGTGAGATGGTGTCAAGATACATCACTGTGGAAAATATCTTGAAGCATGGACATTTGCTTCCTTGCCTGAGACATTGTATAATACTGGTCTCTTTCAAAAAAAAAATAATAATAATAAATCCAAAACATTTGTAGGTTTCCAAAAACACCATGTTTCAACCAGTAAACATCCGACTCAAAAAAAGCGAAAATGCCATGAAAATTGGCTTCGGCTAATATGGGATACGCTCACCAACCCACGCTTGGCAAGTGTGGCGAGTACGAAAATTGAGGGAGCCCTTAGTCCTGCAGGCGACTGCAGACAGACGATGGTGATGAATATATGAGTATTGTCTGATCAGAACTGCTAATGGTGTTATCACACAATATAGGTAACATCACGTGACAGTAATGGCATGAGTGGCATTAAAAATAAAATAATACACTTTCCAATGGAGTCATTTTTCTTCTTCTGACAAAAAGTACACGACTTAACATTGCTAACTGCCGTATTGGATTTACACAATAAGCCAGAACGGCACTCGGTAGAGTGCAAACCTGTGCCAGGCTGAACAGTTTAGGTTTTGTATCCCACTGATAAGCTGGATCTGTATCTGGACCTCAACCAAAATCGAATCAGCTTGTTCTTCTCACCTACCAACTCATCCATCTAGTTTCATCCGAATCAGTCCATAACTTGAGATATCCTGTTATGTACCGTTTTTGGCCCTATCTCTCAATAGTGAAGAATCACTTCAAAAATTAGAGCAGCCGGATCCGGATCTTCAGCAAAATCGAATCAATTCATTCATCCTTGTCACACACCCAACATGCCCACCAAATTTCATCCGATTCCATCCACAACCTTTTGAGATATCCTGCTCACAGACAGCCAAACACACAGACAGGGGTGAAAACATAGCCTCCGTCCATCGTCGGTGGACGAGGTAACTATTTCTGGGAGTCAATAGCGGAACAACAATGACAACAAAAGCCGATCACCGGATTCTTCAGTGTCAGGAAGTTATTCGTATATAATAATAATAAAGAATCCGACTCGTTGAAGTGGAACGGAGTCCCACATAAAGGCGAATGCTGCTACCTTGTGGGTTTGAAATAGAGCAAAGCGTTATCCACAACCGCAATGATGTGAAACCTGGCGACGCATCTTAAGGGGCTGTCACACCTTGACGTTTTAGCCAGTGTATGGCAATGTATCAAAGTGTATGTAAAACACTGACGTACGCTGAACTATTGATGTTTTTTTTAAGTTTTTGGCGTATTCATAACGAGTTGGACGTATCCATAACGTATTAGTAACGCACACAGAACGTTTCGATAAGGCCTAAGTCACATTTGCTCTACGGCGAGGATACGGCGGCCGTACGCCCTCTGAATTGACAGAAACGTGCGGCAGCCGCATAGTTTCTGCGGTGGCCTCAGGGTGGCCCTACGCCGTTTGGCTATCTTTTACAGGCCATAGGGGTCGACATGGAATTATAACGCGGAGTTATAACTTTTTTCATTTCTACGTTGGCTGTAGCAATTCGACATGCCGTAGTTGTGTTCCACGTCGACCGTACGTAGGGCGTATGGTGGGCTTGCGTAATTCATGCGGCTGCCGTAGTCTCTTATCAATGAAAAATGAATTTTGCCCTAAAAACCGAATACATTTTAAAAAAACCGAACACAACGAAGCATTCATGTTTGTTCACGCGTCTCCCCCACCTGTTTGAGCCGCATCTTCGCGCTTTGTTCATTCAGTTCGTCGGTGGAAGTCCTTGTGAAAGCATCTCTCGTGTGTCGATCGCTACTTTACCTCGTGTTTTCACCTTGATTTGTGGTTTTTTATTTTGTTTTTTTACTCATCTTGTGTTTTAATTAATAACAAAAAAGCAATCCGATCACGTGGTGTGACGGACTGTCGGGCAAGGATTTAATTTCACAGAAAACCGGTTGTAATTTGGAATATCCATGATTACCTCAGCCCGATGCGTTTGATGAAAGTGATTGTGGTTCTGGGGGCATCATGTTTGATGAGCTGCCCTGGGGGCAGCGCTGGCAGAGTGCGCGAGCGATCGGAACCCAGGCCGGAGCTCGAGCCTGTGTGGACCTTTGGATGTGGTGATTGTACCAGTTTACATACCATACACCGCCACCGAAGGTCATTTACTCATCTTATTTTACCTTAAACATGGGGAATTTCAGTTGAAAGTGTCTTGAAAGTGGGATTTCTTGGGGTCCAGGAACAGATTAATTCACTCCATTATTTCTTATTGGGGAAATAGTTTGGGAATCAAACTTTTTGCAATCCGAACAGCCTCCTGGAACGAATTCAATTCGGATTCTGGGGGCACCACGTACTGGTATATTCCAAACTGTTATATTTTTATTTCAGTAAAAAAAGAACTGGTGTATATATATATATATATATATATATATATATATATATATATATATATATATATATATATATATATATATATACCCACTCGTTACTGTCCGTCTGGCCGCACGTTCGCCTTCCCTGCGGTCGCCTTGTGGGCACCTTGAGGCTACCTTGCGTCTGCCTTGAAAATTCTATGGTCGCCACAGGGACGCACTAAGTTCACCGTGCGACATCAAATCAAAGACCGTACGGCACCCCCACGTTTTCGGTCTCCACAATTTATAAATACGCCGTGCGGCTCCCCAAAAAATAAAAACATGTGAATGCTACATTGTGTGACCGTGGAAATACTGCAGCCGCCGTATAATTGCTCATGGCCATAGATTTTGGAGACCCCACGGCCGCCGTGGCAAATGTGACTTAGGCCTAACTTATAGATAACTTATACCAACGAATGCTTCGCTTGTTGTCGGCGTTCACAACGTATGCCCAATGATAGTCTAACGTATGCATAGCGCGCGGCAGCGTATCGCCGACGATCACGTGGCATAGCCAATTAAAAGGCTGCCGCTCGACGATTCAAATCATAACCACACTAGACATCGAAGTGTCAACATCACCGTCATACCTTGACGTTTTAGCCAGCGTATGCCGACGTATGAAAAATTTGCCGAATACGCTGGCACACATCGAATACGGTATGGGTATGTTTTGTATACGTTAAGAGCACGCTGAAGCACGCTGGCATACGTCATAGTACGCCGAGCACGTCGACAAATTTTAACATGCTTGAAATTTTTCGACATATGCCAGCGTATGACTCACACATTCCGCATATGCTGGCCATAAGTTGTAGGCACGTTATGCGATCGTTGACACACGTCGACACACGTTACTTGTAAGTTACTCATAAGTCGAAACACGTCGAGGTAATGTTTAGCGTACCCGAAACTTATTTCTAACCTATGAGTAACGTGCTTTGAACCTATGTGTAACGTTCTCCAACGCACATTGACATATGTAGACATATTTGATTGACGTCTTCCGGACGACCAGAGAACTTACTGAACATGTTTCCAACTTACAGCTCCCGTATAATGGCATTTTGGCAGCGTGTATCGGAATTGGTATATAAAAATGGGCTTCACAGGAGGAACCCGTCAGTGTTTGAGACGTTTACATAAATGCTACGTTTACATCTTTTTCATTGATTTTTATTTTGCTTTTTTGACTGATCTGCAGGGCGTTTCAATAAAAACCTATCCATGGTGGTCTGTTTCTTCCTTCCCTTCAGAATTTTTCTGAAATGCGTTAGGCAAGTGTCATTACACAACGCCAACGCACGACCAGTTGCCACTTTTCCTGGATGCTTCTTTTCTATAAATTCTGAAATTTTCTCCCACATTCCCAACATCTCCTTTGTAGAGATAACCTCCTCCTCCTCTGTCTCCACCGCACTACCCGCAATTTCCTCCAAAACCTCTGTATGCTGCATCTCCTGTAGCTCCTTTAACTGCTCCGTAGACAGTTCCTCGGAGTGCTCCTCGACGAGCTCGTTTACATCTCCTTCATCCACCTCCAGGCCCATGGACTTTCCGAGGCTCACAATCTCCTCTATCACTTCCGCTTCATGTTCGAAGCCTTCGAAGTCCCTTTCGGACACAGCCTCAGGCCACAGCTTCTTCCATGCAGAGTTCAAGGTCCTCCTTGTAACATCCTGCCAAGCCCTATCGATAAATCTGAGGCATATCACGATGTTATAATACTCCTTCCAGAACTTTCGAAGGGTTAGGTTTGTGTTCTCCGTTACATCAAAGCAGCGGCGGAAAATGTGCTTCGTGAAGAGCTTCTTGAAATTAGCAATCACCTGCTGGTCTGTGGGCTGGAGGAGAGGGGTGGTGTTAGGTGGAAGGTCGAGAACATTAATAAAAGATAACTCTTCGAGGATGTCGTCTTCGAGGTTCGGTGGGTGAGCAGGAGCATTGTCAAGGACTAGAAGGGCTTGCAGGGGTAAGTTATTTTCAAGGAGGTACTTTTTAACGGAAGGACCAAAGACCAGGCTTACCCAATCAACGAAGAACTGTCTCGTGACCCACGCCTTCGGGTTTGCCCTCCACGTAACCTGCAGTTTTTCTTTGAAAATTTTGTGGGACTTAAATGCTCAGGGATTTTCCGAATGGTATACGAGCAGTGGCTTAATCTTGCAGTCACCACTGGCATTAGCGCACAATGTGAGGGTTAACCTATCTTTCATGGGTTTGTGGCTTGGCATCTTTTTCTCCTCTGCTGTTATACAAGTCCTCTTTGGCATCTTCTTCCAAAATAACCCTGTCTCGTCACAGTTGAAGACTTGCTGGGGGACATATCCTTCGGCCTCAATCAATTCAGTAAAAGTTTTCAGGTAATCTTCCGCTGCCTTCGTATCAGAGCTCGCTGCATCACCATGCCTCACGACGGAGTGAATGCCAGACCTCTTCTTAAAGTTGTCGAATCAGCCCCGACTGGCTTTAAACGACTCTTGTGATGCCACGTCCGTTGAAGTGCCTGGTGTCTGCTTCAACAAGTCACCGTAAACGACTCGTGCCTTCTCGCAAACGATAGCCTCCGTCACGGTATCTCCTGCGAGCTCCTTCTCCCTCACCCACACCAAAAGCAGCTTCTCCATCTTTTCATGAACAGAGGTCCGCAGCTTCGAAATAACCGTAACGCCCTTGGCTGGCGTTATAGCCTTCAACGAATCCTTCTGCTTGAGAATAGTACATATCGTTGAAGTACTACGCTCAAACTCCCTCGCCAACTCGACAACACGCACTCCACTTTCATGTTTGGCAATGATTTCACGTTTCATTTCAAGCGACATCATTCGTTTCTTCTTAGCACTGTCTTTTGCAGTTACTTTTTTAGGACTCATGGTTGAGTTACAACAAAGAAATTTGGCAAAATAACTGCAGCAATGAAAAAACAAGAGCTAAACACAACGCAGATTACTACCGTACGACCCTACTCAACGAGATAACCAAGAGAACTGAACTAGTGAGTGGCGGAGATGCGTGAAAAGGCGGAGCTCGCTCCACTCGTAACTCGGATCTAGACTCGTAACAAAAAGCTAAAAAATCGTCCGAGCAACGGCTCGTAACTCGGAATACTCGTAAGTTAGTGCATTCGTATGTCAACGTATTACTGCATTTTCATCTTGAAAATCGATGCATTCCCCGCGTTCTCTCATTTGAATTTTCTCCACTCGGATCACGTTTGGGCCACGTGACGCCTCAACAGCCAATAGATCGGCTGACATCGTATGCGAATTACGTCAGACTGTCATGTGACCAGCTAAGTTGTCCACGATGGCAGCTTGCTGCAGGGAGGAAATCACCGGCAGCTGATCGGCGATTTTTGATGAATATGGCCAGTGAGGACGCTCCCCCGTGTATTATTCACCAGGACAATGGAGCGAACGAAGAAGTCAAACGTTTTACGTCTGTAAGATGGGATAAATGGAGAGAAAGTGTCAACAAATGGCTCGTCTTAGATGGTCACGAACGACGTTTAGCCGAGAGTGCCGGCGCGGGAGGACCAACTTCGATCATGGGCCGAGTGTACCCCGAGTGCCGGTGTAAAGATTTCAAGCTACCCCCCTTATATTACAAGTTACCTCCTGGTAATCTGAAATCGATTTCATCCTACCCCCTACGATTTCAGATTACCCCCCTCAAAACATTTATTTATGTTGTTTATTTACAAAAAATAGTAATTTAATTCATATTGAAAACTAATTAGGGAAAAACCATTGACCACGTGACAGCCTTTAAAGAGTTTGCAATGAATTTTGATTTTCATTATGAATGATTTTATTTTAATATTGTTATTAATTGAAATCAGTATTTCTCATACAGTTATAGTTTTTGCCACATTTTTATGAAATCCTTCTTCGATATACTGTAGTTGATCCAAATAGACATCCTGGTATATCTTTTTAACCAACTCAGACTATATTTACAATTATGGAAACAACGCAATAAAATCTATGTATAAGAAAGGCAATGAAAACAGCTTATTTTTAATTCACAATTTCGTTGTCGTGGTGGTGGTGGTGGTCGTATGGCAGCTTAGCTGCCGGGGTAGCTATCGTTTCTTGAAGCGCGACTGTGTCGCTGATGTAGTGCCCCTCTCCCAGTACACACACTGGAACTGGTACTCATTTTGCCGACCTCGGAAGGATGACAGCCTGAGTGCGCAGCCTGGTATTGGCTTAGTGGTTAGGGTGGCGACTTGGGATCCTAGGGTCCTGAGTAGTGGTTAGGGTGGTGACTTGGGATCCTAGGGTCCTGAGTAGTGGTTAGGGTGGCGACTTGGGATCCTAGGGTCCTGAGTAGTGGTTAGGGTGGCGACTTGGGATCCTAGAGTCCTGAGTAGTGGTTAGGGTGGCGACTTGGGATCCTAGAGTCCTGAGTAGTGGTTAGGGTGGCGATTTGGGATCCTAGGATCCTGAGTAGTGGTTACGGTGGCGACTTGGGATCCTAGGGTCCTGAGTAGTGGTTAGGGTGGTGACTTGGAATCCTAGGGTCCTGAGTCGTGGTTAGGGTGGCGACTTGGGATCCTAGGATCCTGAGTTCAAGCCCCATCAGCCGCTGAATTAATACACCAGGGGGTTGACTCAGCCTGTCATCCTTCTGTGCCGCACTCTCGGCGAAATGTCGTTCGTGACCATCTAAGACGAGCCATTTGTTGACACTTTCTCTCCATTTATCCCATTTTACAGACGTAAAACGTTTGACTTCTTCGTTCGCTCCATTGTCCTGGTGAATAATACATGGGGGAGCGTCCTCACTGGCCATATTCATCAAAAATCGCCGATCAGCTGCCGGTGATTTCCCCCCAGCCATGGTGAGGAAGCTGCCATCTTGGACAACTTAGCTGGTCACATGACAGTCTGACGTAATTTGCATACGATGTCAGCCGATCTATTGGCTGTCGAGGCGTCACGTGATCTGAGTGGAGAAAATTCAAATGAGAGAGTGCAGGGAATGCATCGATTTTCAAGATGAAAATAGACAATAACTGCAGCTATTTGAGTGGAGAACCTTTTGATACGTATGTATTTGGATATATACGATCATATTATCAAGGTTTTGTCTACCCCCCCCCCCCCAGTGAAACAAAACTTGATTTTGAGGCATGGCTGATGGCCTATTAGTGCATTTTGCAATCGTAATTGGGAAAAGGACAAGTTTTAGTGTTTTTTTTGGAGGGTTAGAGCTGATCAAGAAAACTTGTAGATTCTTGATTAAATAAACTAGGATTATCCCAAAAGTTGTCTTCCTACAAAATAATGGATTATCTTTTGGGAGCTGAGGATGGCCATTCGTACGTGGCACAGGAATAACTGGGAAGGTGAATTTGTTTACGGTGTTGGAGCTGCTGAACAAGACCACAACCACACTGAGATAGCAAGCAGCTTCTCCTTCCTGGAAGTCTCTTACAAGTATCATGTAAATATTGTTTGCATGTATGTGGAAAATGACGTGTGGACTCAGACGGACCACTATGTTTAGCAGAAAGGACTCAAAGCAACCGAAGCTGAGAGCAATTGGAACAAGGGTACATTCTCAACGACAACAAATCGAATCCAAACCAGATCTTTGCAAAGCCTGGTGTGGCCAATGGTGCCGGAAGTCTTGGTGTTGGTCAGGTGTTCGGCATGTGTCATACCTGCGAGAGCTGCTTTGCGACACAGTTTGCATAGTGGTATTCCTGGGGCCCACCGCCATGCAGCGCCATCTCTGCACTTCTTGCTGGACTTACTGAAAGAAGTACGTCAGGCTCCGGCTCTCAATCCATCTGGATGGACACAGGCTTGTGCCTGGACGTGCCAACCCTATGCTACCCATGCATACTGTACATAGAAACATACAGTCAACAGCTGTGGAAAGAAGTACCTCACACAGGGTCACCTGTACCGACACTGCCAGGCTGTCCATAAGGCTCACCGTGCAGAACCAAGGTGACTCACATTTTTGCCAAGACCCGGCATGCCTTTTATCTGCACAACCCAAAGCTAACGCACATTGTATGGAGTCTCTGTCACAATCTATCTCACAGATGCCAGGCTGCTCACCATCCCTTCATTCCCATCAATGCTACCGCCATTAAAGCTCAATGTGCAGTCGACTGGTTGAAGTCTCCAATAACTCAATGGAGGTCAAGCCTGTAATGCAGAAGCCTTTGAAAGAAGTCATGAAGTACCTGTAGACAAATCCATGCCCGAGCCCGAAGCACCTTTTGCCTGGACTTGATGCTCGTGCTGTTATTAACATCACCCCTACCAAGGTGTCCTACATGCTGAACTATAGCTCACCATCCAACCTTGGAAAGTGGTGCTATGACCAACAGAATGGCACTGATGGGTCTAACAATCACAGCCAAGTCTGTGGTGGTAGGTCGGTGGCTGTTCCTGGTGAATGGCAGACCGTTTGTGGGCAGTGCATGATTTGTAGCAAAGAGAGCCCCACCATCCGTGGCCAAAAGGAGATGCCTGAATTGCATCAATGCTCCTGATGAGGTGTACTTTGTTGCCAACGGCAAAAGCAGACGTGTGCGGAAAGCTTCTTTTGTCCCAGGAAATGATGCGCTCGGCAAGGCGGCCATATTAGAACATCACGCCGTGATTCTTCCAGCCATTGAACGTTGTAATCCGAGCCCATTGTAAATGAGAACTGAGCTCTCATTTTTCTTCCTGTGTTCTTCATGTTTTGTCTTTCATTTGGTTGTAATCTCCATTTGTGGGTTTCAGAAGGTAGAACAGAGTCCTCCCAGGACTTAAATTATCCAACTCCATTTCGTTATAAAATCACATTTCAAGGACCAAGTTGGTCAACGAAACATTATCCCTTTCCATGCATCCCCCATGCCTCATGCGCAGAATATGCTTTGCAGTAGAGAATGGTCTCCTTATCTTCTATACTCCAGATCACTTCTTTCCATTCATCATCAGCTTCGTTCTGCTGATTTTGGTGCAGGCTCCACCTGTTCAACTTTTTGCTTTGGTGTAGAGTTCTATCTTCGATCTCATAATGTGGTTGAGATCTTCTTCCTAACTGTGTAAGGTGCAGTCTTGATTATTTTCAGCACACATTCTGGCCACTCTGTTTGGCTGCACAGACCTATGTCTCAGCTTCGGAGGGATCGTTGTCCCTTAATAGGCTTTCTGTAATAGTTTCCAATCATTGATGGACATTGTTGGTTACAGCCAGGCAGATGGGGTTTTCCCAAGAGGCTTGAGCTGCTTGTGAAGGGTCATTGATGCCGCTCTGGGGAGTCGTGCCAAAACGATAAATCTTTTTATTCCCCTTCGTGCCAAATAATTTTTTTTTTTTTAACATTTTCCAGAATATTTTCATTTTCACAGCCAGCTCTACTCCAGCTCTCTTGCACATACACAAACATTAAAAAAAGAATCAATTGAATTGATCAACCACATCGACTGCATTCACATTTTGAGTCTTGTACAATGTGTCATTTTGAAACACATGTCTGTTCATTAGGCAGGATTTTTTTTACTCCTGTTGAAGGCCTTGACTATATTATTTTGAATGTACAAGTGGAACGATTTTGCACCACACCAAGCGAGCTCACCAACTTGACAATTGTGAGATATTGTAATAAGTTAATGGTGTTATTGTTTCTTGTTTACCCTTGGAATCTTACTGGTCATTGGTGTTTATTAGCCCATACCAACGCAGCAGAGATGGGGTTTTGCAAGTGTGTGTGTGTGTGTGTGTGTGTGTGTGTGTGTGTGTGTGTGTGTGTGTGTGTGTGTGTGTGTGTGTGTGTGTGTGTGTGTGTGTGTGTGTGTGTGTGTGTGTGTGTGTGTGTGTGTGTGTGTGTGTGTGTGTCGTTGGTTGTTATCACCATTTGAGGGTTTGAGGACATGGAACGAAGTCCTCCCAGGACTCAAAATCTCCACCTCCTATTTTTTGGTAAAGGATCATGATTCATTAACCAAACTGTGAAACTTCGTTATCGTAGCCTCGTTCCAAGAGCTCTTTTCAAAATCTTCACTGAATCTCTGACGGCCTCCACTTGTAGCTCGTTTGTAGTGATATTCCCGAGAATGACTTTTAAATTCTCAGTAAGGGGTTTCTTTATCATTCCTGTGGCTCCAACTATCACTGGTACAATTTCAGCTTTCGTCAATTTCGAATTCATTTTCCTGATTTCTGTAGCATTCAGTCCAAAGTCATTGGGAACTGAAACCTCAACCAACAATGCTGGCTTTTCTTTTTTATGTTTGAGCACTATGTCTGCACGCAATGCTTTGTTTGCAATGTCAATACTTGATGAGATCTTCTTGTCACACGTGAGCATTATATTGTTACGGATTTGCGCCCGCCGGCATGCTGACAGCCACGTAACTCGAATCGCGGCACGTCGCCCACCGGACGGACAATCCAGACGTGACCCTCTCGGACTAACACCGGGAACCAGTCACGGGTGGACCTTTCGGTCTCACCGCGATCGAGCCAATCAGCCCCCGCGTGGGATAGGGTTGCTCGCCAAATTCGACCTACCTAAGTACCCACGCGGAGGGTAGACCGGGCGATCGCACCTCGCCGCAGGTCGACTTCGGACACGGGCCACTTAAGCGACCCGTTCCGTACTATCGGGATAACCGAGCGGTGTTATCGTCGACCTCGACGGTTCGAATAATTATCGGGCGTATTCAGCCCACTACCAACCCTTTACGTGAAGCAAGATGAGGATTCAATGAAGGAAATGACGAAGCGAAGCGGGAAACAGTTCGACACAAAGCACATTTATTCGCGGCACACGGGAAGCACACATATTCAATTCCACCAAAAGCACACAGAAAAGAAAAACACAATTCAATTTACACAAAAAGCAAATGCGACAATGCAGATCTAATACCGATTACACGAGCACACGGCAACACTTATACAATTTTACTTCACAGACGGCGCCGACAACACATACCCAAAACCAAGGAAAAGAACCCTCAAGGATGAGGCGGGCCTGAGGCCGAGACCGGGTCGGGCCTACCCGTCTGGTGATGAGACGCGGAGCGGCGATGGTGCCTCAACTCCGCGGGCCTCGCGGACAGTGTCTGGTAGGGGGTGGGAAAGGGGCCCCCTTGGTCGCACTATCTCAGCGCGGGGGGAAACAGGAGGGGGTTGCTGATGCTCGGGGTATAGAGGATTTTTATTGTCCCGCGACGAGCGTCTCCACCTTGGCCAGGTCGCGCTGTCGGCCTCCCTGGGGTGCAGCTCCCTGCATGACGTGAGCACCCCCTCGTCTGCCCTCGCCGCCTCTCCACAGCTCCGTCCCCTCCGCTCCGACTCCAACGCACACGACGACCAGCTCCTTCTTGCCAACTCCACCGCCCGCGAAGTCTTAACTCTCTGTTCCCTCTCGACTCTACTACTCACTGGACTGACGAACACGGTCGCTTATATGAGCCCCGTGGCTTCGCCCTCTCATCTTTGACCCCCTCCCTTCGACCTTTCACCTCGCTCCCCATTGGCCCGAGAAAAAGTGGGCGTGAATGCTTTTTGATCGATAAATTTGCATATATCGATCGCCCTCCAACGCCCTGGGGGCGGGGCCAATTCGCCCCTCGCTCACCGATTGGACGGCAAAAAGTGGGCGTGTGTCGTTTTTGATCCGTTTTTGAAGCACAAAATCCGTGATTTTGTACACGCTGTTCGGCGCGCGCCCTGCACGAGCCAACACCGGTACCCACAAGCGGCGCAAGAACGGTGGCGATGCGACGGTTGTGAGGTGTGACGTGAAGGTCGTGGCGGTTGTGGTGAAGCGGCGTTGTGGTTGGTGGGTGATGTTGTGACTGGTGGTGGTAACAATGGCGGTTGGTCCAAAATAAAGATAGTAAAAGAAAAACGGCTATCCTGAAGAGTCGCAGCACGCATAAATGACATGTATTCCCACTAGACAACGGGTTTGGGCCTAACTACACATGTACTTACCGAGATACCTCACCTAAGGGACCTGAATGGTGGTTTGCGAATTTGGTAACCACAACAATATGTTCATTTTCAAGGAACGGACTTGGTTTGTGTTTCCATGATTGTTCTGGGACCGGGATGTTGAAATGTTTACACAAATGCCAGTGGATTACTCTGCAGACGCCGTTATGTCTTTCTGTGTAAAGCAGTTCTGACATGAGTTTTTTACATCCCGAGAGGAGGTGACCGGTATTTTCTGTTTCTACCCGACAAAACCTGCATTTATCCGATTGGCTCAATCCCGCCATTTTCTTAAAGGCATTAATGTGGTGTCCTTGGTCTGATATGAGGCATTGATGATGACTTGTTCTCCATCCCAAGTAATTTGACCTCTTCTTTGCCATTCCAAAGAGCCTTCCTTGTTGATCCCTATCTGTCAAGTTCTTTTTTTAAAATTTCCCTGCTCTTTTGTCATTCTCCCATTTGTCAGAGTATATCTGCTGATATTTATTTTTGTAGTTTTCCTTTTTTTTTCTTTGCAATCATTGTGGCTGTATTTATTTCTGTTTCATTTTCCTGTGCATAATTTGTATCTGTTTTTGGAAGTTTGTTGCTAAATGGATTAAGGATCCCTTTTCTGGTTTGTTGTCTTCTTGTTCATGTACGAATCTCATCCGATACTCTGCGAGTCTAACACACAATGTTCTGTGCACTTGGTTAAATTCCATCAAACCACCTCCTCCTTCTATTCTCGGTAAGTACAACCTCGGTATGCATTGTCTTTTTGTGGAACATCTTGTAAATAGTTAGAAGTTTCCTTGTTTTGGTGTCTAAATTGTTGATCTCCAATTGTCACCAGTTTATAATCGCACAGCCATATTGGAATACCGGCACTGCGAGTTGGATTATAGCTTTGGTTGTTTTTTTCTTGAAGAGAGGGATGATTTCAGAATTGGCCTTATTCTGCATAGGTACTCTTTGCTGATTATTTTATGCATTTTTTTCATGTCGTACCTGGGGGGGCCTTCTTATATTCCAAGGTATTTGTGGGATGCTTCGTTTTCTAGTTCCTGGATTGTTGTACTTTGATCGATTGAGATGTTTTACGTACTTTTTGTTTTTCCTTCTTTTGGCTGATGTGCCAATTTCTTATCATTTGGTGTGAAGAGTTTTAGATCATCCATATAGAGGAGGTGTGTTACTTTTCTTATTTCTTTGGTCATTTTTATGCTACATGTCAGACTGTATCCGTGTCCTTGTTCATTGATGAGGTTGGTTCGTGGGTCGAGAGCCAGACAAAACAGGAGGGGGAAAAGGTTGTCATCTTGTAAGATACCATGCCATATCTTTACTCCTGGGATTTCAATGTTTCCTTCCAAGTAAGGTAGTATCAGCATTGTGTTCCAGAGCATCATTGCTTTCTGAATCAGTGTGACTATTTGGGGATAATCCATTAATTTGGGACACTACCAAAGGCTTTTTTGTAATCTATCCTGGCTGTGGATAAGTTGGTTTGTCGGAGCTTGCATTTTTCGAGGATGGTTTGATTTAACAAAAAATTATCTATTGTTCCTTAGCATCCTCTCTTACATCCTTTCTGCTCTGCCTCTAAAGCTCCTTGTTGAGTTGAGGTGGTCGTAAATTGCATCGGTGATTATACCTGTTAAAAGTTTGTATGCTGTTGGTAGGCATGTTATTGGTCTATATTTGTTGGGTAGGTGGGTTATTCAGATTGAGGGATTAAAAGATCGTGTGTGTGCGTGTGTGTGTGTGCGCGCGCGTGCGCGCCTAACCTTTTTTTTTACCATTTGAGCTTTTGTCATCAAATTTTCAACAAAGCTTTATTATGAGAATATGGAGAAGACAAATTAATAGTTTGGGCAAAGGGTCAAAGGTCAACGTCACATAAAATCGGCAATTTTCATCCAATTGACCTGAAATTTTAAGAATTTGCATATTGGGTCACTGAATTGGTGAACCAATCAAAAACTAGAAGTACATTGTTTGTTTGTTTTTATATCAAAAGGTCAAAGGCAGAAGGTGCATAAAATCGTCAATTTTCATCCGATTGACTTGAAATTTGAACGGGGTTTGCATATTGGGTCACTGAATTGGTTTACCAATAAAATGCTAGAAACTGATTGTTCTGAAGTCAAAAGGTCAAGGTCATAAAATCGGCAATTTCCAACTAACTTGAAATTAAAGCAGAAGAAGAGTAAGGGGAAACCTATATTATGCCAGCCAGCTGTTTATGATGAGGTAGGAGTAGGGTCATTCTACCTCAGTTCACCCAAGGTTGTAACCCAACCCCTCAGATTTGGCTAATTTTTGCATGTATGTTACATATGATAGTCTATGTTCACATACAAAATTTTAGCTAAATCGGAGTAGGGGTTGACGAGATATGACCTTGAGAACTTTTGACCTTTTCAACTAATGTCGCGTTTCCACCAAAATTCAAATCCTCATATCTCAGCAACCCATTGCCCTATCTCGATTATTTTGGTGTCGTTGGAAAGGTAATTGCCCATAGAATGCAAATCCAGCATCGGTTCGTCGATCTAGTTAAGTTTGGGGTGGATTATTTGTTGACCTGACATTTGACCTTGTCCTTGACCTTGAAGACCTCGTGACCTTGACCTGGCCTTGCATGAAAATGAAAGACCATACTGTCTACTATAACATATCAAAAAACTGGAGGGGTAGTATTTTTGTTCTCGAGATATTTTCGGCCAAAGTTGCAAAGGTCGTAAAAATGCAACCAAACCAACCTCAACAAACAGACAAACAAACAAACAGACAAACAAACAGACAAACTAGCCCAAACCTCAGCCATAGGCTGAAGGTTATCTTGCCAAAAACAAAAATATTTATATAGTCAATGACGTCAGCAAAAGATTCTGTCGTCAAATTATAGCTATATCTGAAAAGCACTCTTCTTGGGCTTCAATTTGAGGTACTACTCGATATTGTTGGTCAAAGATTTAAAAATGACCTTCATAATCGTCAACTTCGACCTTAGGCGCTAACCATGAAGGTCAAGGCCGGTTGCCACCGAAAACTAATCAGCTGAGCGCCTATCGATATACTATATATCCACCAAGTTTGGAGATGATCCGATAAAAATTACTCAAAAGTTAAGGGTTTCGTTGATTTTGATGTTTGACCTTCTGGTGACCTGGACCTTTGACCTTGACCTTCAACATTTTGTGTGTCTAAAGCCATTGCGCTCACGAGTATACAAATTGTGATCGAAAACTGTGATCTACAGAGCTAGTTGAAACTTGAAAATCAATTGTAACAAAAAATAAATACACAAACAAACCGACGAAAAAAAGAGATCTTGCAAAAGGCTCTGCGTTTGGCAAGATAACAAACGAACAGAAGAACAAACGAACAGACAAACGAACAGACAGACGAACAGACAGACGAACAGACAGACGAACAGACAGACGAACAGACAGACGAACAGACAGACGGACAGACAGACGGACGGACAGACGGACGGACAGACGGACGGACAGACGGACGGACAGACAGACGGACAGACAGACGGACGGACAGACAGACAGACAGACAAACAGACAGACAAACAGACAGACAGACAAACAGACAGACAAACAGACAGACAAACAGACAGACAGACAAACAGACAGACAAACAGACAGACAAACAGACAAACAAACAAACAGACAGACAAACAGACAGACAAACAAACAGACAAACAAACAGACAAACAAACAGACAAACAAACAGACAAACAAACAGACAAACAAACAGACAAACAAACAAACAGACAAACAAACAGACAAACAAACAGACAGACGCAAAACCCTCTCTTTTGGGGAGGATAATATTTTGGAATTAAAGGATAATTAAATAAGTAAATAACACCGAGTGTTCCTGCAGAACCGAGTATCTCGTGTCGATAATTGAAAGCGGATCCGACACAAAGGGCGAAACACAATTTATTCATAAACTTAAAGGTACACATTGTCATTTACGATGTTCACATAATAAGAGAACAACATGAAAATATATAACGATGGAATCAAAATAATGAGAAAACTGTGAAGAAAATTTTCAGAAGGAAACAAAATAGAGGAAATTCGTGAAACAATTTTTGCAAAATTAAAAAAAAAGAAAAAAAGTGAAATAACATAAGGAGAAAGCAAATGATCGTTAATAACATTTTCCACATCCACTCCGTTTCACTTTACATCGTACTCAAAACGGCTGAGAGAACTGAGGTAAAACGTGAATACCAACAAGTAATTAGCGCAGCTTTTAACGTATACACCGCCCAAATGATAAAGCCGAATTTAAAATATTTACAAACGCAATCCTTTGAATATTTCAAAGAAATAAACTGTAAAAATCGTTGTCAAGCCTCGAATGGTCCGGATACAAATAGTTCGGAGGTAAGTAAAGGAAAAAGTGACCGATACCGAAAAGAAGGATAACGGTGGGGGGGAGAGACTCTTCCGTGTCATGGCGGCGAGCGCACCATTGGGGCCTGTGACGAGGCCTCCGTATGAGCCGCCGTCCTGGTGAGTCTCGTCGGGTTTCAGGGAAAATCTCGAGGCTTCCCCCGTAACAGTGAAGGGGCGGGCGTGCTCAGAACCCCACGAACAATGTGTCCACATCGATTACCGGTTTACACAGCGATCCCCGGACGGTTTGCATTGACGTTGATAGGCAGGTGAGCTTTCATCTGGTCGTGAAGAACATCTGGAAACGGTCTTCATTGATGATTCGTACAACTGATGTTAGATGTTTCAACGAGGAGGAAAAGCACTGGTCGAATGTCGGTTTTCTTTGCTTTGGTTGTCCCGTCCGTGTGAAAGATTGACTTGTATGGAGGGAGGATAGCCGGCTTTGGGGTCTTCTTTTTTAGAATGTCGAGGCGACTATAAACTGTCATCCTGGTGCTTCGCATGCAGGGCGTCAATCGGATTGGTGGGTAAGATTGAGGAGCCGCCTGCCACCACTGATCTTTGGCGGACGTTAAACATCCCCGTTGGTGTTGGCTCAGTGGTTAGGGTGGTGACCAGGGATCCCAGGGTCCTGAGTTCAAGCCCCATCGGCCGCTGAATTAATACACCAGGGAGGTTGATTAAGCCTGTCATCCTTCGAGGTCGGCGAAATGAGTACCGGATCCAGTGTGTGTACTGGTTGAGGGGCACTGCATCAGCGACACAGTAAAAGCCTGGTGTTGGCTCAGTGGTTAGGGTGGTGACCAGGGATCCCAGGGTCCTGAGTTCAAGCCCCATCGGCCGCTGAATTAATACACCAGGGAGGTTGATTAAGCCTGTCATCCTTCGAGGTCGGCGAAATGATTACCGGATCCAGTGTGTGTACTGGTTGAGGGGCACTGCATCAGCGACACAGTAAAAGCCTGGTGTTGGCTCAGTGGTTAGGGTGGTGACTAGGGATCCCAGGGTCCTGAGTTCAAGCCCCGTCGGCCGCTGAATTAATACACCAGGGGGATTGACTCAGTCTGTCATCCTTCCGAAGTCGGCGAAATGAGTACCAGTTCCAGTGTGTGTACTGGTTGAGGGGCACTGCATCAGCGACACAGTCGCGCTTCAAGAAATGATAGCTACCTCGCAGCTAAGCTGCCATACGACCACCACCAACATCCCCGTGAAGAGTATGACGGTTCTGGCTGACACTTTGAACAAATTAAAAATTACCTGCCTTCACATCAAAGGGGTCATCAGCGGAACGGACACGATCCCAGGAAATGATGCAAAAGCAGAATCCGCCGCCGCTGCGCACAAATGAGCGAACCGTGGTGGTTCGTGGGGTCTTATCTAATCCTTTGGGGAAATTGACTCCAGACCCCAATCTGGAGGTACTGGTTGAATCGCGCCAAAGGTGAACACCGTGAAGCCGTCTCCGTCTGGCTCCTTTGGAGGGGATGTCAAACTGATTGTTTAATCTGCCAGCATTCGCTTGTGGTGATTTCAGAAGTCTCATGCTCATGAAAAGAGTAGGCCATTGGGTGCTGGTACATCACTTGGTCAAGAAGCAAATGCATACAGGAAGTGAAGCACTGAATGAAGGAGCAAAACAAATGTTTTAGTGGGTTGTGGGGAGGGAAAAGGGGGGATATCTAACATTAGTAAAGAAGTAGAAATCTGTGTCCACTGTCAAGTGGAGGAAGTGAAATGAAGGAACACGGTATTCTTTTTAGTAGTTGGGAGATGGGAGCTTTTCTCTCTCCAGTAAGTGGGTTCATTTCGGAGAAATACCTTCGTCCCACTCCCTGAAGGATTTCAACCCACGGAGTTTATCCGTGCTCTATCCTCCAAAATGCTGAGTGTCAAGCGAAGAAGCAACTCGTACCATTTTGAGTCTTTGGTACGACTTGGCCAGGGTCAGAATCAAACTACCGATCACCCATACTCGTAGAGGCTCTAACCTTGACCAGCGAGTCAGACAAATAAGCCGTGTGTTGAATTTTGTATATATATCTATATGATGACAAACTCGAAGCTCTTTGCTTGGCTACAGTTTGTGGCTTTTCTGCTTTAGTACAGGGTCTCTGTGCCCAAAGTGCGACGGCTGTCCGCTGATAAAATCAGCATAATGTAATGCTGGTGTGTAACCTTCATTACAGGTAAGGAAACTCATGGTCGTCACTTTGGGCACCTCACACGGCTTATGTCCAAAGGGAGCTAAAGGAAAATGAGTGATTTGCTGTTTATACCCAGTATGTAATTATTATAATTTTTCTCTTTTGTTTTTTTTCCTTTGAAGGGCTGGGAAGCCACCTCCAGGATTACATCTGGACGTTATGAAAGGTGACAAGCTCATTGAGGTGGGTCGGTTTTCACCGAGGTCTTACGGACCCTGTTTTCAGCTGTGTTCCCAACTTGTCCAGCAGCCATTCTTCTCGGATTGATTGCCCAAATGGAAGAATTTTTTTGTCATTACTTTGGGATTGAAAGAATGGTAACCATATGGAGTGAAATACGTTCCTCCACCATGTCCTGCCTGTCTGTCCTTTTTCCTGTTTATTGCATCCCTTGTTCGACTGTTGGTGTTGTTCCATTATCGGTGCGTTTTCTTCACACCTTCTGTCATCTCGTGCTTCCATGAGCGTTGACTTCTGTCGTTAAAAAAAAAAAAACACAAAAGGCTTGATTGTTCTTCTACTACGTGACTATGGATTTCATTAATTGTCTTTCCTTGATTGCTAATTCACCCTCTGTTGACCATATGAAGTGTAATTTTTCATTATGTATGTAATGCGTTTGTCCTAACCCTCCCCTTTCCCCAAACCCACTCCCCTCTCACCATCACTTGCAATCCTCCTTGGCAATATTTCTTGGTGTTCCATTTGCCTCACAATGCTGTGACCTCAGGATCAAATACCATATACTCTGTTGATGTGTCTCTTGTGTCTCGATGTCTTCGCAGTCGATGCAAAAGTTCACCGACGTCTTCTAACGTCCTTGTCTCACATGTAATACATGTATGTGCAATCTCCATGAGCCTGAGAGTGCTGTATGAAAAGGATTGAGTCCAGATGTGTTTCGACGATGATCATTTGAACAATACCAGTTATTGCTTCACACAGGACCTACTGTGCCTACCACTTACTGCTGTCCTCTAACGTCGCAGAAACTGATCATCGACGAGAAGAAATGTTACTTGTTTGGAAGAAATCCTGACGTGTGTGACCACACCATCGACCACCAGTCCTGCTCACGTATCCACGCTGCCCTAAACTACCACAAACACCTCAAGAGGATTTTTATCATCGACCTCAACAGCAGTAAGTAAACACCGTTACGGTTGAGCATCATGTGAAACATTTGGGAAAGGGTAGTGCCGCTGATAGAGGGCTCCTGTAGGTTAGAGCAGGAATTCGCAATTTGTTCAGGGTGCTGGTTATAGCTCGCCTACTCTTCCCGAAGGACACCGTGGGATATTTGACATCCATCGGCTCATGCTGGCAGACGGGACACCCAGTTTAACATCGATTTGAGGGACGGCACACACATTGATGAGAAATACTGGGCTAGCAGATTATAGCTGGGTTTGGATTTTAACACGGGTAAGACGGCTTAGAGGCGAGTGTGCCTACCTCAAGGCCATTCTGCCAGCCCTATATCCTAGCTGCCATTCAAAGTTTTGAGATAATATAAAATACACCAAGTTGGATAAGTAAGAAGTGATGAACACAGAGGTTAACGAGATAATCTTCAAGATTGAGGTAATCCAAGATGAACCAGACTTCCGTTCAACCACCAAATGATACTCCAGTCATTACTAGAGGGCCGTCTGTACCTGTCATGTACGTAACATTTGGAGGAGAGTAGGTTTAATTGAGGGCTATAAAGTTGAGAAAAGAAAGGTAATCAAGAGAGGGATAGAGAGAATGAATGAATGTATGTAGTGTGGGGAAGAAGAGAGATAAAGGAAAATACGATTTGAGGGGGAAGGAAGAGAACAATCATTTTTTTTACCCTCATCTGATGGGTGAGCTGGACAATTATTATGGGACATAAAATGCTTGGTTTGTTACTGGCTCTTGACATTAACCCCCTCCCCCCCAATTACTTTGGGTTTTAAGTATGTGAATCGGAAGCCTAACTGATGCGCGTACTGCGTTTGGGCAGCCCATGGCACCTACCTGGGGCAAATTCGCCTGGAGCCGCACAAACCCCAGCAGGTGCCCGTTGACTCCACGCTCAAATTTGGTGCCTCGACTCGACACTACACGCTGCGTGAGCGGCCGCAGACTCTTCCACCCATCACCGGCCTGAACAAGTCGGAAGAGAAGACTGACGATGAGGATCTTAAGGGGGGGTTGCTTGGCCTACCCGAGGAGGAGACTGAGCTGGATGTGAGTTGCCTTTTTTACTTTCTCGTGGTTTGCTTTCTCTATTGGTTTGGTGCTGAGAATTTTGTTGAGACGTGTTCCAGTTTTACTGCAGTTTTTTTTGTGAATACACAGAGTTATTACTGTAACTTTAACCTGACATTCTATGAGGGAAGATCTATTATTTTTTTCTTATATTCCAACCCCATCTAACTGATGGGACCATTTGTACTCAAGTGAGCACTAAAGATGGATTATTATAGTTGTTCATTATAGCTGTTCAAGGTTTGCAGCAACATTTTGTTTACGTTGTTACGGACTTGCCTCTTTAAAAGGCCAACGACATATTACACATGTAAAAATGACACGTTTGACATATGTCCCCTCCCCCCCCCCCACATACCCCCCTTCTCCTCCTGCAGCCTGTAGTCATATGCCCCTTACTTTCACCTTTCCTCCTTCCAACAACCTTCTTTCTTTACCCAAACCCAAAACCCTCTTCTTCTTTTTTTTTTTTCTCCCCCACCCCAGCTCCTTACCTTCCTTTTCTTAACTTTACTTTTGGGACTATCTGGTTATTAATTATACAGTTCAACGAGAGAGTTCATAGAACATGATACCCCATGTATTGTTCAATTATATACTTCAATTTTGATCAAATAATGATTTTAACACGTTAACTGCCAACTACGAGGATAGTGTACCAGCTTCTGCTACTATAAGTATTCTCGCAGAAAATATTACGCTATTGTGTTGTAAACAGAATATGCTGCCGTGTCAGATTCGGCGAACATAAATCGATGTAATAATCGTGATCGTCATTATCAGTCTCCATGAGAAGTATAACCACTTCATCTGCATTCATGCGTGCTATTTTGAAGGGTAATGCCAAGTCGCAAAGCATAAAAAGCGCCGTGGTACTGTTGCGAATTTGGAAGCTTACTGCACACAACAGCCAGGTCCTATAGATCAGCTATATCGGTAAGTATGTGTTTCTAGTTAGGGTCCCGTCCTATGTTTAATGGGTGATTAATTGTACGTGCGCTGTGAGTTCTTTTATAGTGACAATTTTTACATTTTAAACTCCAACAACAACACCCATCTTCACTTCTTCACCATCAGCCTTTCCCACACACATGCGTGTCAAGCACAGCCGTGGGTGGAGTCCAATGTGCCAGGCAGGGTTTCTTTGGACGTTGGCGTCTTGGATTTTGCTCCAAATACGGGCATGGCGCCCCTCTCAGCCAATCGGAGGGGTGCGAGCATGTCTGCTGCCTCTCAGCCAATGGGGAGCCAACGCAACATATTACTGCTCGACTTCCTGGTCGAGTGGGGGGGAGGAGACATGAGCACCCCCCCTCCCCCCGACCAATCTCGGACGCCCGGGAGATCGCCCGACACGCCTGTCCAATGAGGAGGGGAATGACGAGATGGATCCCGCCCACCCGTGAAGAAAAAGGGATAATTGTGTGGGGGCGACTCGATGAGAGAGTCTTCCCGCCGTGAATCGCCTGCCTGCGAGCCGGAGGAGAATCGCTTGCCTGCCTGCCTAGCTGACTTGCTTTGCCTGCCTCGTCGCCTGTTTTGCCGGTGGAGCGTGCCAGTGCCCAACGCTACCCTCCGTACCTGGTGCTTGGAGTGGCATCGTATTGCGGGTACGAGTCCCGCCGGGCCACATCGTCTAGAACCGCACGAAGCGGGAAGGTCCAAGCCAGTCTCTTACCTCCAGCTCACCTTCCCTCCGAGCTGGGGGTATCAATAAAGGCCGCGGCCACCATTTGTTTTTGGGGGGTGTATGTCTGTGTGTGGGCCCATCTTTTAAGTAGAAACGTTTAAGTGCTGTGTCTGTAAATTGCATTCCTTTTATTCGGTTAACTCTGCCTTCTTGCGTGCTCCCCTGCCCCGTTATAAATAAATATCCCTTTTGTTAAATGTTCCAGCTTGTTTTGTTTCTTTCATTGGCTTAGCACGGTGTGTTTTGAGAAATAGTGAGGCAGTAAATTGTTCATTTGGACTGACACGCCTTGGTAACCTCCGCTTGGGTTCCACACGGTTCGGGCACGGTAACTGCTCATTCCGCTCGTGGTCCGTCAAGGGTGTGAATTCCCCGGTAGCTTTGC
This sequence comes from Eptatretus burgeri, assembly GCF_056783735.1. Taxonomy (NCBI): domain Eukaryota; kingdom Metazoa; phylum Chordata; class Myxini; order Myxiniformes; family Myxinidae; genus Eptatretus; species Eptatretus burgeri. Next base: position 80,527,820 of record NC_140971.1, read on the forward strand.
CGTGTGGGTAATTAGGTATATTGAAGTTTGGCAATTGACCCTACTCCACGCGGTTGAATTATTGGTGATTCATGGTCCAGTAAGGGACCCATGCCTTTCGGACTTATCCGAGGGTCACGACCTAAATTCCGGTGTGTTCGGTGGAGCCGACTCTACTGCTCCCTCTTGCGGTCGCGTTTGCCACCGATACCTGGCCCCGCAACAGTACAAGTACCACGATCGACCATTAGCAATGACATAATACCAGGGTCGATTCAGTGTTAAAAATGGCCCTACCAGATAGTTCGTACCTGGCATACGGAGTTCAAAATCTTGTCCCACTACCAGCTACGAGTTTCCTCATGACGTGGGGTTTCCCCAGCAATGGCTAAGAAATTAACTTTGATTGCTCATCGAAAGATAAAATTTGAAAAAGTTGTCGCAGTTTAGGAGATGGAGGCTTTATTGATCACCATAGAACGCAGCATCAATCTGCATCATGCATAGCCACATGGCGGCCTCTCTTCACCTTAATAATGTACCCTCTTACATGCCATGCCCTCTCATGCTATACGGTATATTGATATATAACATGGTTCTTGGAAGTGTAATGAAGGTGATTTGTGTTCTCCATTGTTCAAGTATATTGTTACAGAAATGGCCCTTCGTATGCTACTAAATATAGGATTAGCCCAGATCCCCCATTAAATGCATGTTTAGCTAGGCTGTTCGGTAAAATGGGCGTTACATGTGTGTTGGGAGGTGTCACAGGCTGTTATTTGTGTGTGCAGTGGTGGTGGATCGAGAGATCCTTCTTCTTCCTTCCTCTCTTCGGGCGAGACTCCGCCCAGTGCTGAGAGGGGGAGTGGCCAAAAAGAGGAAGTGAAACTCAGGGGAGGAGTTTGTCGGCTTCGTAAAGGGGCGCGCCTCGAAAAGACAAGGTAGAAAGAACTGAGAGGACGGGGTTGAGCAGTCGTGCTTCGAGGCGGGAAGGAAAGAGAGAAACTACGGTGTCGAGGCGCGATCTGCTGGTTGAGAAGGCGGGCTTCGAGGCGGGAAGGCAAGAGAGAAACGACGGAGCCTCTGACGGTCCCTACTCACCTCACGGCTCGACGACGTCTTGGAATCCCATGGACCCGGCCTGCCGGAGCCCGGCACCTCGATTTGGCCTGGACTTGTATACTGGACCTTGTGAGAAACCAGTTGAAACCCATCATCGACCTGACTGTCTGGTGCAGTCGACCTCGTAGAGTTTGAACGCGCTGAGGCTGCGTGTGTGGGCGCTGCTGGGAGCAAGAGTGCGACTCCTCCATTTTGCCACGTGGCGTGTTCGAGCTTGGGGCTCGAATCCGTGGACATCAGCTTGTTACGAGCGACATTCGTGCTTTTAACACTTTCCTCTCGTCCATGAAACATCACCAAGTACTCTGTCTTGTTTGCATGTTGTTTAAGGCTTATCTCGGTAGGGACCCCTTCGAAACCGGTAATCTGTAGTTCCCTAGTTAAGAACGGGTTATAGATTAATTAAAACATTGTCGTGAATGTTTTGCTTGTGTTGTGTTCCCCGATGTTCCCCAATAAATCTGGTTGATTCGTATGAAGTTGCCGCTATGGATTAATTCGTGTCGCATCGAGGAACGATCCGTACGATTGGTATATAAAAACAAAATGGTTCCAGACTGGCAGAAAATGCTCAGCATCTGACAAAACCAGTCTGTAACCGGGGTTCTATTTCCCCAACTGGTAAGGTCCAGGATTACGTTGGTATCGCGATTGAAGACGCGTGACCCGAGGCCTGTGCTGAGCCAGCCGGCGTTATAACCCCGGAGATGGCGGTGGTCAGGATCTCACCACCGCTGAATCCTTAACAATATAATTCAATTCAAATTAAAGTTGAAAGAGGTTTAAAGGCATATAAATTGATTAATTCCGGGTTTTATCACCATTTTCTGCAGTGTCTATCACATCACCCGATCTAACATGTTACGTTAGTTCTTCGTGCTTGTTGTTTGTGCCCTTTATGTCGTTCTTAAAGACAGTAAGTTTCCGTTTGGAAGGATTTTCAATTTCTATTCACGGTCAGGCAGGCGGACAGAGTGAAAATATTATCTCACTCCTCTCTGCGCACGTACAGTCGGGATAAATTCAGAGCCAAATCATGATAAAACGGAAAACTTGTCTTCCTATTCATGTTTAAAATACAACGTTAGATTCAAATAAGTCATTCCTCGATCATAAACTGATAGGATAGATAGACAGATGGACAGACGGACATAAACAGATTTCTTAACCCTGCTTTTCACTTCGCGTGAGCGTGGTGACTCGAATGGCACTTGATAGAGTGCATACCTCTGCCAGGCTGAACAGTTTACGTTTTGTATCCCACTGTTAGACCAGATCTGTATCCGGACCTGAACCAAAATCTAATCAGCTTGTGCTTGTCACCGACCCAACTCATCCACTGCTCAAGTTTTGTCAAAACTCATCCACAACGTTTTGAAATGTGCGATATACAGTTTTGGGCCTCATCTCTTGATGGTGAAGAATCACTTTAAAATAAATAAATACTCGAAGCTGGATCTTCACCAAAATCTAACCAATTCGTCCTTGTCTCACACCTGACCTGTCCACTAAATTTTGGCCGAATCCTTCCATAACTTTTTGAGATATCCTGCATACACACAGATGAACAAACAGACAGGGGCAAAAACATGACCTCCATCCATTTTCAGTGGCAGAGGTAAATATGGTGGAATGTTTGATCCTCTCCCCTCTTCCAAACCTTCTTTTCCTTCACTCCTCACTGCTCCCATACTTTCCTACCCTCTTTTCTTTCTCCTAATGTCCTCCGTTCCCATCTATCTATAATTCCAGCTGTGTGTGTGTGTGTGTGTGTGTGTGTGTGTCTGTGTGTCTGTGTGTCTGTGTGTCTGTGTGTGTCTGTGTGTGTCTGTGTGTGTCTGTGTGTGTCTGTGTGTGTCTGTGTGTGTCTGTGTGTCTGTGTGTGTCTGTGTGTCTGTGTGTCTGTGTGTGTGTCTGTGTGTGTGTGTGTGTGTGTGTGTGTGTGTGTGTGTGTGTGTGTGTGTGTGTGTGTGTGTGTATGTGTGAGTGCGACTCTGTGTGTGTGCGTGTGTGTGTGGGTGAGTGTGTGAGAGAGAGAGAGAGAGAGAGAGAGAGAGAGAGAGAGACTGACTGACTGACTGACTGACTGACTGACTGACTGACTGAGAGAGAGACTGACTGAGAGAGAGAGAGACTGACTGAGAGAGAGAGAGAGACTGAGAGAGAGAGAGAGACAGAGACAGAGACTGCTGTTTCTCGATAACCACTGGTCCGATCTCATTGAAACTTGCCAGGTATATTGCTGGGGACGTGTGGATGTGCCTTTTCAAGGTTTGATATTAATCGGAGAAGTGCTTTCCCAAGTTATGGCCATTTATTTACCAACCAATGAAAGGACACGTTGCTGCGTAGGCCGGTGCGCAGCCGGCCGACGATGACGTCACGTGCCGTGCTGGTTATGATTGGGATCGGTGCCTTAGTTACCGTGGCGTAGGAGTGGCAATGGTCAATGGCAGCGAATGTCATGGCAAGCAAAGACAGGGAGGTAAACTTGATTTTAATTTGGATTTTAATTAACTCTGTGTGTGCAAGTATCACAGCAGTTGTTACTTCAATGCAAGCGATAATTCATGGAATGATGCGAACATTCCGTACGGGCACGCACCACTTCCGGATAGTGATGACTTACTGTATTATAATAATTTTTCGATTTCTTATGCGCATTTATAGATCAACACAATGTCCCAATCCAGTCGTCGTTTACGAGAGCGAAGGAACGCCCTGTGTGGTTGTTTCTGGCTCGCGGTTTGAAAGTTTTTTTTTTTTTTTTTGTGGAGGTTTGCACGTACGGGCATGCGAGAGCGAAGGAACGGCCTGTGTATTTGTTTCTGGCTCGTGGTTTGAGTTTTTGTTTTTTTGTCCACCTACGGGCACGCACGTACGGGCACGTACTAGTTCTTCTCCATTTTGATATCCTCAAGTTAACACTTCTTCCCTCCCCACCCTGTGTATATGTCAGAAATAAATACCCCTTTTTCTTTATGACCTCTTCTGCATCGGTGCATACATAATATGTGGATAATCTCGAACAAAGAGAAGGATTTTTGGCCATGAGTGACAGAACGGACTGCTTTACCCACCACAGAACTTAACAGAGTTCAACACGGCCCATAACAAGCGTATTGCTACGATCACCATAGAGGAAGGGAACCTGGACATGCCGCGGACAAAACGGAGAAGGAAAAACTCACAGGTCAACTTCAGCGAAGATGAGGAGATTATCAACCCAGGTGAGATGTAATTATAATATAATTTTCTTAAAGAATAGTAATTCGGATAACGACACAAGTTAAGTTTGTGTACGACAGCCACATGAGCACAGGCTGTGAATTTTTAGAAATCTTACGTCAAGCTGATAGTAGAACAAAATTGGGAACTAGGAACAAAGATGTTAAAAGTGGAGGTGGAGGTGGAGGATTTGACCAGGCAAAAAAAAGCAAAAAGAAAGCCAGACTCCCGAGGGTAAAGGCAAGGGAACAAGAAAAAGAGGCCATTTCCCTCCCCCCACGGGCCAAGCTGGGAAATGACAGTGAAGGGGCAGTCGGCGGTGTCAGGACAGTTACATCTCTGCTACGCGATGCATATAGTGAGGTGACAAGATAGGCCACACGAGAGAACGAAGTACCAAGTCAGGCCGTGTCTCTGTATAAATTACGGGAATTGCACTCGCATTGTATTTGCGATTTAACGAGCCTATTTTATTTATTTAATTATTTTTTACAGGATGGCCGAGAGATACGCACACTCACCTCTAAGCTGTCTAGCCTGGGTTTGAATCCCGACCCAGCTATAAACTGTCTTCCTGGTGTTTCACTGGCATGGTGATTTATCAATGTGTGTGTGCGTCGTCTCTCAGATGGACGTTAAACTGGCCGTGGCCCACCTGCTGGCATTAGTCGGTGGACGTTAGATTCCACCGTGTCCTTCGCGAAGAGTAGGCGGGCCATTGCTGGCACCGTGGCCAAATTCTAAATTCCTGCCCGAACTAACAGGGGGCACTCACTGCATCAGCGGCATAGCTGCACTCCCAGCAATGATGCAGACCAGCAGCCATTGGCTGTACGCAAGATGATGACGTACATAAATATGTTAAAACAACAACTTCGATCATTCAAATATCTCACAGTTTTGTTTGTAAAATTGACTTTTGTTTCGCTTTTAAAGAAGGGCACAATAAATGCTCATTGTGTTTGATCCAGGAATATCTAGGGTGCGAGGAAATGCCTTTCTTAAATAGCCTTTGCAAAGAAAAGAACGTGAACCATGTTTCTTTTTCTGCAGAGGACGTTGATCCCTCGGTTGGCCGCTTCAGAAACATGGTACAGACAGCTGTCATTCCTCTAAAGGTATTTTTTTTTTCAGCCTTTTTTGCAAACATTTCATTTGAGAGGAATTGCGATGCCTTGCATGCGTTCCTTAGTTGCACTTTGGCACATCTCATTAATCCTCTGCCTTTCAACCTCCCCAAACTTGCAGAAGAAGTCTGACATGGGTGGCTCTCAGCTGAACTCTGCGGACGGGATGAACAAGCGTTTGCACAACCTTCCTTTTACGGTGGGTTTGTACACTGGCATACCTCCGTCGGGTGGCGAGCATGGCATGGTCCCTACATCGCCCTCAACAATCGGAGTCAATGCGGCAGGAACGACACTAATTGGGGGATTACCGATCCCTCTGCCAAATCCGGCACCGGACGTCGACCTGGTACCGCCTGTACCCCAAGCGCCGGCGCCCACTGTGTTTGTCACAGCGGCGGTCGTGGGTGATGTCACGTCCAATGAACCGCGTAAGAAGAAGTATGCCAAGGAGGCGTGGCCAGGCAAGAAACCCACACCATCGTTACTTATATGACGTCACATCTCATCGGCATAGAACGAATGCCGTCCGAGTCGGTGCAAGTCCTCAAACGGATGATCGACAGTGTTGGAGATCAGTCTGGTTGTTCCTCCTGCTCACACCGTTGACCGCTCGTTCCCTTCCCTCTCTCCGGTTTGTGGAGAGGTTTTGTTGAGCGAAGACATTTAACCCTTACAGGCCCGTCTGTGGAATCCTCCGCCCACAATTTTTCACTATGAAAATGGATTTGAACCTGTTTTTATATTGTAAAAAAAATTATAAAGTTTTCCATTCTATTAATACACACGGAGTAAGTCCTTGCTTCTGAAGTTTGCATTTGAAATATTGTGTGCTACTGGTGAGTGAAGCTCAATGTAGCTACCCGTTTCGTCTGTGGGTGCTGTAAGGGTTAAAAGAACTGAGTTTGAGTTTAAGAGGGTGTTGGAGATTCTCCTTTTGGAGGGAAAAGAAATCTGGCTTTTGCAGTTCACAGCAAGTCAAAAGTGTCCCATCTCACCACAATGCGAGCGTGCAATAAAGGCTTATTGCTCCAGATCCGTGAGCATCATGGCAGCGTGATCGATCGCACAGCATTTCTGCCCACACCGTCGGTCTTGGGTCCACCTGAGGTTTAAAAGAGTCCTCTGAATTTACAGAATACCTAGGTTGAAATTAGGGAGAAAAGATGGGGGAGGAGTGGGATCGAGGGCTGGGTGGAGAGGAGAGAAATGTTAACAATAACGAGAACACTGTAAAAACTCTTTTGTGGATTCATTCTGTTGCTTGTATGTTGTTCCTTCCTTTGAGTTATTCACTCTATCCTTGTCCTTGACAATATTGCTCTTTTATACTTGTCCTGAAACTGCTGTGACCTGAACATGAAGTCTGTAACGAGTCATCTTCCTCTTGAATGTTTCTATTTAGTTACCTTTTCCACCGGAAAAGGAAATACGATCACAAATATCGTTTTGTTCTTCGGTCGTGTTCAGGCCGTGATTTTTTTTTTCTTTTTTTTAAACCAAATAATACTTTTATGTATTTGTAAAATGTAGAACCATGTTTCTTTTTATTTTGCAGTGTTTCTGGGAAATAAAACCTTATCACCAACACCGGCAGAGACCTTGAATGAGATGTTTGTGATTGTTTTTTTTGTTTTGTTTTTAATGATGTCTCCTTCCTCCACCCCCTCCTCGTCCCCGCCACTCCTCACGTTCTTTTTGAATGTACATAATTGGGAATTTTTATTTTTTGCATTTGTTTCTTTTATTTGTTCTTTCTGCTCGACGGGTGTTCATGTTGTAATGTCTCTCTAAAACGTGGTTCATGATGATATGTTTGCGACTGTGGGTAAAGAGACCAGGTGTGGTTTGACTTCATTTATTTGTTAAGTACGCTTCATTCATTTTGTATACAGATTGTGGCTGCTGGTTGTATCATCGCCAGGAGTACGGCTGTGCCGCTGATGCAGTGCAATTTGACCAGTGTGCCGGCGATAGCTCCTCTATTCCGTGAAGGACAGCGTGGGATTTTTAATGTCCACCAACCAATTGGCATGCCCAGTTTGACGTCCATGCGAGGGACGGCACACACATTGATGAAACATCAGGATGGCAGTTTATAGCTGGTTCAGGATTCAAGCCCAGGCTCGACAGCTTTGAGGTGAATGCGATTACCTGTCGGAATTCCTGCCAGCCCACAAAGATATGTAATATTATTAGGTACACCACTGTTCTGTTCTTGCGTATGGTAGCTTGGCTGCCAGTTAGCCATCATTTGTAGGAAGTGTGGCTCTGCACCTCTACCAATACACTGGCACTCATTTTACTGACCTCAGAATTGATGACAGACTGAGTCAACCCCACCTGGTGTTAATTCAGCAGCCAACAGGGCTCAAACTCAGGACCCTAAGATCCTTTGGGTCTGAAGCCAGCCGCCCGAACGGTACACTACGAGCAATTCTTTTTACTGCTCTGTACTCTTGAGTGATGATTTTGTTTGCTGACGTTTTGAGGCACCTCTGGTAGAAACCTTTGCGATATCAAGGTGTTCATGACGAATGGTGTCGATGCTTCCAACAGATACGTTAACCTGTTTTACAAGTTGTGAAACCTTGAGTTGATGATTTTATTTTTCCACAGCAGATGTTTCTGGCTGGTCACGTCACGTCTGAGGTCGGCCAGATCCGAAGGTCATTCTCGATAAAATACCAAAGGTGAAATTACTGTTTTTAACATTATCAACCGTACAGGGTGGGCACAAAGTCTCCTCGCATCCTTATCTCCTTACTATACATAATTCATGTGTTTGTTTGTCACGCTCCTCCAACTACAGTTCTGGGCCGATTACATCCAGACTTGCTACGTAGGATCAGCATGACCCCAATTAGTGTATGGGGATGTTTCTATCTTTGCCGGTAGTTTTGGGGAGGGATGGAGATGCAGATTCTCTTTGTAAATGTGTATCATGTGGCACCGCTCCACGTGGTGAGAGGGTATCACTACTGTAGTCTCCGCCATGACAGCACAGTATTCCAGTGCCCACGTTTTCCAGTGCAGTGAGGTGTTTTGAGTTATAAGCAGTAGGTATGTTTTTGCTTCATGCACGTAACCTTCATGTTTTTGGTTTAAAAAAAAAACATTTCAGAGCGATTGAGGCAGCTGTCAGTTGTCTATACACCGCCTAAATAAAGGGTTATGCGTCAGAAAAACGCGTTGAATGCTTGAAACAAGACCGCCCATGGGGCGGATACACTGGCAGTGAAGAACAATTTCTCTTCACCCCAGAAAGAGAGAGAAGAGAGAAGGTAATGAAAAGGTGAGAGCGGAGTGTTCTTGACCCAAAGCGTTCTGATCATCCAGCATCACACATCTGGATCATGTGGACATTGTTGAAGCATCTTGTTCAAGTTCAAGCCAAACAAATCGATGAGAAAACGTTCTTCACAATTAGCCATTTGATTCCCCGTTGAATATTGAGGAAAATAATGAAAAAGGATCTTTGGTTGAATGTACTTTAGTTTGGACACATCAATGAACGTTGGTGGTGGTGGTTGTGTTTCGTATGTAGCCTGTGGATGTTGGTTGGATGTTCCTTGAAAGTGTGGCTGTGCTACTGATGCAGTGCCCCCGTTACAAGAAAGCTGGCACTCGTTTTGCCGACCTCGGAAGGATGACAGACTGAATCAACCGACCTGATGTTAATTCAACGTTTCGATCGAGGTTCGAGCTCACGACCCAACGATTTTAAGCGAACACCTGGTTTAATTAACTCAATAATTGGGACTTAGATACAGGTGAGGAAACTTGTAAAGCATTCTTGGGTTGTTTTCCCACTCATGGATCACAACGAAACGTCGGTGTTTGTAACTTCACTGCAAAGGGACTTTGTGCCCATCAGGTCATCATGAACCTTTTGGTCTGAAACTTCGTCTTGAAGTGAACTCGGCCGTGATGAAGAAGAAACTTTTCCGGAAGCTGGTGGGGTTTGATTAATGTCACGGAATTCGGTCACACCACCGCCCCTCACACCACCGCCCCACACACCACCGCCCCTCACACCACCGCCCCTCACACCACCGCCCCTCACACCACCGCCCCACACACCACCGCCCCTCACACCACCGCCCCTCACACCACCGCCCCTCACACCACCGCCCCTCACACCAGCGCCCCTCACACCACCGCCCCTCACACCACCGCCCCTCACACCACCGCCCCTCACACCACCCCCCCTCACACCCCCAACCCCCCCACACCACCACCCTCCTCCACACACCACCGCCCCTCACACCACCGCCCCTCACACCACCGCCCCTCACACCACCGCCCCTCACACCACCACCCTCCTCACACCACCACTCCTCACACCACCACTCCTCACACCACCCTCCTACACACCACCACTCCTCACACCACCCTCCTACACACCACCGTCCCTCACACCACCACCCCTCACACCACCGCCCCACACACCACCACCCCTCACACCACCACCTCTCACCTCCACCCACCTCACCTCCACCCACCTCACCTCCCCCACCACCCTCCTTACCTCACCTCCCCCACCACCCTCCTTACCTCAACTCCCCCACCACCCTCCTTACCTCACCCACTTCACACACCCTCCTCACCCCCCTCACTACCCTCACACCACCACCCTCCTCACACCACCACCCCACTACTACCACCTCACTCCACCACCACTACTACCAACACCTCACTCCACCACTACCAACACCTCACTCCACCACTACCAACCCACCCCACCACTACCACCACCTCACTCCACCACTCCCTCCCCTCACACCACAGGTCTCACGTCCTCTCCGCCCAATTCATTCCACGTACATTTAACAAAAATGGAGTTTTCACGATCGACATTGTTGTTTAAAAAATATATATATATAACATGGTCGACTAAAATGTATCAATTAAGTTTATTTTCCGAATCAAAGCGACGAAAGTAACTAATTTTGTGTTTTAACCCGATGTTCGTTTGGATAAACGTGAATGAATGAATAAGAGTAAATCAAGGAATGAATGAGGGAAACGTTGGATCTGCACCATATTGGTTTTCTTGGGTTCCTACTCCTCCTTTCGTACTCCGATTATCGAGCTCTTCGGTTCTCTCCGTCCCCTCAGATGGCCAGCTTATGGATCGGAGACGTGAGTGTCCGCGTTCGGGACTCGGACACCCCAAGGGTTCGACGTTTGTCCACGAGATGTGTGGAGAAGCATTCATTCTCACTCGGCTCTTCGTTCACTCGCTCGGGCCTTCCCGCGGCCGCCTCAACTCCGGAGGTTCCTCGATGTCGGGGTCTCCTTCACGGACTTGTACGAGTCCGTGGTGTTCTTGCCTCGTTCGACCCTCCTCCCGACCCCCCGATCCACAACTCTACCCTCTGTTTCCCCAAACACCGAACTCGGCCCGTCCAAACCCCCAAACGACCACGTGTGTTCTTCCTACGCCGCCATTGTCTGCGTTTGTTCTTCCATCTTCCTCGGCCGTTGTTCCTTGTTTGTGTCCTTCGGCCCGGGACTCTGACCTGTGTCGTCGATGGTGCATCGAGTCGAGGGATCCCTGGATGGGCGTCTGTTGAACTCTCGGCTTGTGGTTTTCTCCAAAATTATAAATAAAAAAATGTCAATTTTTAAAATATATTTGGTACTTGATATTCCAGGTTCGGGGTACGTACATTTATTGCGATTGTAATATGGTGGGATTCTTGCCCCCACCCCCCCCGGACGAATCTTACTTGCCCCCTCTCCAAATGAATCTTACTTGCCCCCCCTCGGGAGGAATCTTACTTGCCCCCCCTCCGGAGGAATCTTACTTGCCCCCCCTCCAGAGGGATCTTACTTGCCCCCCCTCCAGAGGGATCTTACTTGCCGTCCTCTCCGGAGGAATCTTACTTGCCCCCCCCTCTCCAAATGAATCTTACTTGCCCCCCTCAGTAGGAATCTTACTTGCCCCTCCGGAGGAATCTTACTTGCCCCCCTCTCCGTAGGAATCTTACTTGCCCCCCCTCCAGAGGAATCTTACTTGCCCTTTCTCCGGAGGAATCTTACTTGCCCCCCCTCTCCGTAGGAATCTTACTTCCCCCCCTCCGGAGGAATCTTACTTGCCCCCCTCCGGAGGAATCTTACTTGCCCTTTCTCCGGAGGAATCTTACTTGCCCCACTCCGGAGGAATCTTACGTGGCTCCCCTTTGGAGAAATCTTACTTGCCTCCCCCCCTCCGGAGGAATCTTACTTGCCCCCCCTTCAGACGAATCTTTCTTGCCCCCCCCTACCTTCTTCATTATTTTTCTCACTTCCATATGTACGTAATAAATAAATCTTGGTAATTAAGAAAAAAAAATTATTGTGCAGGTTGAACTTTGATTTTGTAGTTGTTTTGCTGTTTACAAACTCCGTGCCTTTTTCATTGGTTTTCGCAGCGTTCTCATCGGCATTCCCAATTGGTTTTCCCACCATTCTGAAATTCCCCCATTTTGTTTCCCTGCAGTTGGATCCCCTCATGGACGAGTCGTTCTTGGCGCAAGCCTTCGCGTCGGTCGGAGAGAGCATCATCGGAGTTAAAGTGATTCGTAACCGCCTCAATGGGTACAGAAATTCCTTTCCTTTTTTAACTCCACTCCAGATTACTTCCCTCTCCATTCCCTGGGAGTCTGAGCCACGCAAGTTCAGAGGGGCTATTGAGAATAATTGTGATGCAATTTGAGTGTTGGAATTGCGTGGCGAATATTCCTTCGGGATGTATTCCAATTACACATTTAACTATTGTAATGTGCTTTCTCTTTTGGAATTGCTGATGTGTGTGTGGTTCCGCGTCATCCTCATACTCATACTCATGCTCTTCCTCGTCCTCGTCCTCATCCTCATCTCTCCCCTGCAGGTTCCACATCCTAATGGTTTATATGTGTTAATTACTTCTGCCACGAAGGTGAAGGACGTTGTTTTCACCCCTTTCTGTTTGTCTGTGTACAGGATATCTCAAAAAGTTGTGGACGGATCCAGATGGAATTGTGGACAGGTTCGGTGTGACAAGGACGAACTGATTAGATTTTGGTGAAGATCCAAATCCGGATCCGGCTTCCGAGAATTTTTACGTGATTCTTCACCATTGAGAGATCGGGCCAAAAATTATATATAGCACGATATCTCAAAAAGTTGTGCACGGATTCGGATGAAACTTGGTGGACACGTTGGGTGTGTGACGAGGAAGAATTGATTCAATTTTGGTGAAGATCCAGATCCGGAGGTTTGGATTCATCAACTTTAAAATTACTTGACGTAATGATTATTACTTTACATCCTTAGGACGAGCTATCGCCAACACCCAAGCCAAATTCAAAATTCCTGCTCTGACATCAGTGGAGCATTAGGCCTCGCCAGCCAGTTCATGAAAGACTTGGGGCAACTTCACAAGAATGTTGGAATAATTGTGGCCATTAAAGAAAAAGAAGATCCCAGGCCCGGGAGGTGGGTGGACTCACCTTTGAGCTGTAAACTGCCAACCTGGTGTTTTACATGCAGGATGAAGTATCAATGTGTGTGCAGTTTCCATCGGAGGACGCGTCTGCCAGTCCTTGTCATTGGTGGGCGTTAAATACATCAGGGTGTCTTTTGTAAAGTGTAGGGACTGTAGGCACATTCTCATTGGCATCCTCCCTCCACCACCACCACCAAATTACAAATTCCTGCCGAAACTCCTGAACTGCGGGCAGCAAGATCTGTGGTCCTCTCCAATGCTGTATTTCCTGACAGTGGGTTACACTGGCATTGCTTGCTGACTCAAGGTGTTGTTGCTGAGAGGATAGCAACTCCTCCATGACAAACCAATGTATTCCATGTCCATTGCTGACCTGACTGTCGGCTGTCATTAGTGCTTCACAGGATGGCTCAGAGGTACGCACACTCTCTTCTAAGCTGTCTAGCCTGAGCTCAAATCTTGACCCAGCTATAAACTGTTATCCTGGTATTTCACACGCAGGGTGATTCGTCATTGTGTGTGCTATCCCTCAGATGGACATGAAACTGTCGTCCCGTCTGCCAACATTAGTTGGTATTCATAGGCATTTAAAGATCCCCACAGTGTCCTTCACGAAGAGCAGGCCAGCTATTGCCGGCACCATGGCAAAATTCCTGCCCTAACTACTGCCTGGAAGGCAATGGCAAACCACCCGGCATCGCCCTTGCTCAGGAAGTTGCTTTGGCGGGACCCACGCTCTGAGAAAAGTATGGTACATCAGAGGGAGACATTGCCTCACAGCCCATGATGTTTTGTGAAGAGTGGGTGAGTTATTGCCGGCACCTGAAAGAAGTTGCCAATTCATACCTAAATTGCCTTCAGTCGAAGGACAAGCGAGCGAGTTCATTTAAGATTTGGGCTTGCAAATAAACTTTATCTGGCTGACACCACGAGAAGGTGGGAATAATTGGAAACCCTTTAAAGAGGTTGTCGTAGATTCTTGAATGGGGAAAAAAGAAAATGCAACTTCCATGAATATGCAGCGATTTGTCCACAATTGACCTAAACGCACGTGTGATGTCGTGCTTCTGGGACACTCCCTCTTAGGAGTGGCATCTACATGTGGGAGCATTGCATGTCCAGACTGTGGGTTGCCCAGATAACTCAGATGGCAGAGCACTGGTTCGGTTTTCCTGAGGATCTGGGTTCAATTCCTGGTCTGGGCATGTAGTCTTTTTTCACACATGCATCTAATCTTTGTTTCCTGTTCATTTATAATTTTATTAATTTCTCTTTGTCACGATCGATCATTGTTGAAAACTTGGATCAAAACTACGGAGTTTTCTGGGTTCACAGGATGTTGGTACTGTATCTTACACCACTTCTGATTGCCTCATCGGGAGCACGGTCACCGAGTTGGACTTTGCCCAACTTCCACCGAAATTACACATCACTCATAGACTAGCCAAGCGCCTACCTTACTTGAGCGAAAAAAAAAAAAAAAAAAAAAAAATGAAGCGTGCTCATCAAATTAGTTCATTGGAAGCTTTTTCTCGAAGTAAAAAGCCTACAACCGTGACCACAAATGAATCCGAACACTTGGCGGCAACAAATGTTCCTGCAGGTTGACACATGGGGCTTGAGCCTTAACTTAAAGGTAAGCTGCCGACAGCATATGCCTTCATTAACCGCTCCTATATGGAGCGAGTGTTTCTATTACTGTTCCATTATTGTTAATTTGTGATCTCTTTTCTTAAACATAAATCATCCATAATAATAATAATAAATGTCAGTGTGTCTCCCCCCCCCCCCTTCCATAATTCCAAAACCATGAAACCTAGTGGTCTGAAACTTTGCATATATACAAAGGGAACTTCAAAGGAGTGCAGGAATGAAAATTGGGTGTTTGCGTTCATTACAATACCCCTTTTGAAGATAATTAATGGCATTCCCCCACTAATCTACCCCAAACCCACCTCCTTCAAATTCCCTGATTTCTTTCCTGAAAGTCCCTGTAGTGTCCATCTTGTTTACCCTGTGTTCCCCACCCCATCCTCCCTTCTACAGATCTAATGTGTCTGTTCCCCACTGTTTTGTTCTTCCTACGCCCCTCTTGTCTCATGCCCCCTTGCTGTGCGTTGTGTGTTAGCTCTCATCTGAGCCTTGACAAGGTATACAAAAAAAAAGTGTCCCTCTGCACAAAACGCACTCAAAAATACATCGATCAACTACCCGCCTGTGTTGCGCTTTGCGTTGTCATGCAGTGTCAAGCCTGCCATTACTTAACGGATGGACGGATGAATGGATGGGATGAATGAAAGGGATTGATGAATGGACCAAACTGATGTATGTAAGCCATGACGAGACAATAGACGGCGCTGTGAATGACTAAAAATCAGTTGTCGTTTTTGAAAATAAAATTACAAATTGACTTTCAAGATAATGTAAATATGTGTATGTATGTATATATGTATATATAAACGTGTATTCCATTGTCTTGGTTAAATCTGACAAAAGTTTAAAATGTAACCTTCACCTCGGAACGGTCATGCTTAGCACCACCCAGCGATGCTGTGGAACTTGCTGTGAATCCACTTTCCATCCATCCATCCATTCTTCCCTCCATCCATCCCTTCCCCTATCTCTTCATTTGTCCTCGCTTCCCCACCCCCTCTTTCCTCTCTCTCTCCTCCCTCTCTCAACCCCTCTCAATATATTTATATATATATATATATATATATATATATATATATATATATATATATATATATATATATATTGTTGTCGTGCCTCGTTCGGGGGCGAGGAATGACCGCTAGATGGAGCAGTTGGGCCATCTCCACCCAAACACCCAGAATTGAAGGTCGTCACTCCGGATAACTCCGAAGTCGACGGATCGCTTAATGGACCGTGGACGCCAATATTTCGACCATGCGGTTAGGGTCTTTTTGTCTGATTCCGATTTACCTAATTAGCCGTGCGGTCTAGCTACCGGGGAAGCCACACCCTCGGCCGGCTTTGTCCAAACCGAGTCGCTGTTACCGACTCGGATCCATCGTAACTGAGCGGGAATTACCAAAGCCGCGCCGGTCCAAATAGCAATTTACGGCACAATCGGCCTCCCTAATTCTCAAGCCCGAACCATACTGGATCAATGAAAGAAAACACAGACAACGAACTGGAACATCTAACAGTTATTTATTTACAATAGGCAATAGGGAGGGAAACACAGAGCAGACTAAACCATGAATATAAATGCAGGCAAATGTACAATGGCAATCACTCAACAGTTCTACTTACCAGACTCAGACTGGTCACAGACAGACACACACACACCCAAAAATAAATGGAGCCGGCTGGCCTTTATTGGACCCTCCAGCCGCGGAGGATAGGCAGCTGGGGGTCAGAGTCTGGTCGGGTACCTGGCCGCCTCGTGAGGTTTTACTGACTCGCACTTGTGGAGCTCGGAGTCCGTGGAAGGGAATGGAGATCCCTGCTCGAGCGCTCCAACACAACCCACCACGGTGGGACTCGAACCCACGAACCAGAATCCAACGAGCGCAGCCAGGATCCTACGAACGATTACCGACGACCAGGAGAGCCCAGCAGACCAGAACCAAGGAACAACCCACCTCACGGATACAGCTTGCGATCCTTCTTATCCCTCCCCCATGTGGGGTGGAGGGATCCGCTCTCCTGTAACTCGCCTCCGGATTGGATGGGGCATTTTCGGGTGTCGTGGTGGCCAGCCGCGATTGGAGGAGGGGGCGTGTCGGCGTCTCGGTGCTCCTCTCCCTAGAGAGGCTCTTTTGTTGTCTTCCCCAGTGTCGAGAGGGGAGACATTCTTCTATGATGGGGCGGAGTCAGAGCTGAGACAATCTCACCCCTGATTGGACAGGAGGAACATTCCATCTTGCTGGGGCGGAGTCTGCTCTGAGGCGAGGGGGGGCTCCGCCCACGTCCGTAGTCAGAAACACGTGCGCTATGGCGCCGTGGTGTGAAGTGAAAGCTGGGCGGGTGAAGCGCTTGTTCGCCCGCAGAGTGGGAGGAGGAGTGAAGCGCGGGTTCCGCTGGCGTCGGTAGATTTAAAGATGTAAAAAACCTGACTATAAAATAAACCTGCAGCACACATGAAATTAACCCATTAGACATTGGGGAGAGATTCTAACTATCCACATATACTTAACGAAATAACTAAACTTTGGGTCAACTGTGTGAATGTGAATGGTTCCCAGATTCGTCACAATATATATATATATATATATATATATATATATATATATATATATATATATATATATATATATATATATATATATATATATATATATATATATATATATATATATATATATATATATATACACACATATATATGTATATATATATATATATATATATATATATATATATATATATATATATATACATACACACATACACATATATATATACACACATACATATATATATATATATATATATATATATATATATATATATATATATATATATATACACATACACATATATATGACAAAGATGGCTGTCTGTTTGTCCATTAGCTGTTACGCTGATTCGCTGTGTGAGGCTAGGTTCAATGTGATTCCATATTTGACGATCGAAACCCGTCGCCTAAATAATTATCGAAATCGAGAGTGAAATCCGATAAAATTATGAACTTGAAGAGCACTTGGTGGAGCGCATAGAGCCACCACGTAATGCCTGATCCACGAGAACATATTGGGCCCAATACATTGTTGAAATACCATGTTGTACAGTGCTATATTGTTTTTGGCCCCATCTCTCAATGGTGAAGAATCACTTTTAAAATTCTAGTATCTGAAGAATCACTTTAAAAAAAATTAGCACCTGAATCTTCACCAAAATCTAATCAGTTCGTCCTTGTCACACACCCAACCTGTCCACAAAATTTCATCCATATCCGACCACAACTTTTTGAGATCTCCTGCACACAAACAAACAAACAGACAGAAAGGGGTGAAAACATAACCACCTTCACCTTCAGTGGCCGAGGTAAAAAGCAATTTCTTCTCATGTGATATGATTAAATAACACACTCGCAGGAGGTGAGATAAAATGGCCCCAAAAGGCTTTTTTTTTTCACTTGTTTTTTTTTTTAATGTAATTATTGTACATGTGATTTTATTTTACACCATCCTGGGACACCACTCGCCATCTTTTTGGATTTGGATTCTACTTTTTTGTTTTTAAATGTAATTATTGTACATGTGATTTTATTTTACACCGTGCTGGGACACCACTCGCCATCTTTTTGGATTTGGATTCTACTTTTTGTATGTGTACATTTTGAACGTATACGTTCTGCGACTCATTGGGACTGACTCGATCGGTCAACTTCCCGACCCGGATCTCAACTAATGGTCCAATATCTCTGCTGGATTTTATTTTGACAAATTTCCCTGAAAATATCCCTAAGATCTGATGTCTGAACTCTACTCTGGTACTGAGAGTGCTGTGAAGTGTGGTGGTACCATCTCTGACTTATTTCCAGTTGTTACTGGAGTTCGTCAGGGGTGTGTACTGGCCCCACACTTTTCAGCACTTGTATGGACTGGATTTTAGGGAGGATGTCGGAGAGATCAAGTTGCGGTGCATCGTTTAGGAATGTCAAGATCTCGGACCTTGATTTTGCAGATGATGCAGTCATCTTTGCGGAGACTTTAGATATCCTTTTGGGGGCCCTCGAGGTGCTGAATGAGGAGTCGGAGCCACTGGGATTACGGGTTTCTTGGGTCAAAACTAAGATCCAGGCTTTCGGTGACATCTTGGATGCTGCTGTCCTGTCTGTGTCTGTTTGTGGTGAGGATGTTGAGGTTGTGGAGAGATTCACTTACCTTGACAGTGATATTCATGTCTCTGCTGGCTGTGAGTCAGAGGTCAATCGACGTCTGGGTCGGGCCTGGGGAGTCATGGATTCACTGGATCATGGGGTGTGGCGCTGCCGGGATCTGTGCGGGAGGACGAAAGTCCGAGTCTTCAGGTCCTTGGGACTTCCAGTTTTGCTCTATGGATGCGAGACTTGGACTCTGACCAAGGATCTAAGTCGGAGACTTAATTCCTTTGGTACCAGGTCTCTTCGGAGAATCCTTGGCTACCGCTGGTCGGATTTTGTGTCCAACGAGCGGTTGCTGAGAGAGACTCGGATGAGATTTGTTACCTGCATAGTCCACGAGCGTCAGTTGCGGTTGTATGGACATGTGGCTCGTTTTCCTGACGCTGATCCTGCTCACCAGATTCTCTCAGCGAGGGAGTCTCATGAGTGGAGGAGGCCAGTGGGCGAACCATGTGCCTCGTGGTTGCAGCAGGTTGACCATCATCTCAAGGAGATGGGGATGGGCCTGGCATCTGCCTGGGGGATGGCCAGACGGAGGCCCCTGGAGTACCGGCGGAAAGTGGACGCAGCGACGCGCTGTTCTGGCACATGCTCCCATACCTGACCTGACCTGACCTGAAAATATCTGCTGTTCTTCCTCCGCTCCAATCGGTTCTTCTGACCACATACTTGTCAAAGTGGACATCTCTCTGGCTCTTATAAGAGAACCACCTCACCGCCGTCGAGTCTGGCATTTTACTCAGGCTGACTGGCAGGGTCTTCAAGCAGCCATCAAACTTCTAAACTGGTCTCCCATCGCTACTTTCTCCATCAACTCATCGTGGGAATTCTTTCAAAGAAACTTGCTCCATCTCATGCACAGATTCATCTCCTCTCGTCTACAGTTGTCCGACACTTCCTCCCACCTTTGGGTCACTGAAGCTTGTGGCGAGGCAGTTGTCCTGAAACTGCCCTGCATAAAAATGGTGCAAAAACAGATCCCTGCAACTCCCGACCAATCAGCCTTCTCCCAATCATCAGCAAGGTTATGGAATCCATCATCGCTTCAGCCATTAAATCCTTCCTCTTCTCCAATGGCTTGATTTCAGATCATCAATTTGGTTTCAGACCAGGTCACTCGACCCTGGATATGCTGCTTCTACTCTCCCAACAATGGATGGAGGTCTTCAATGCCGGACATGAAATCAGAGCCATATCACGAGACATATCACGTGCTTTTGATGTGGTCTGGCACCCTGCCCTGCTCACCAAACTCTCTTCCTATGGTATCCAAGGCCATCTCCACTCATGGCTCGCAGACTTCCTCTCCTGTCGCAGTCAACGTGTGGCCCTAAATGGAGTTTTTTCATCCCCTCTTCCTGTCCAGGCTGGAGTTCCTCAAGGCAGCGTTCTGGGCCCTGTTATTTTACTGGTTTTCATCAATGATTTCTCCAACTCTGGAAAATCCTCTATCTCTTTGCTGATGACTCCACCCTCTGCCGTACCATCTGTCATCCCTCAGACCGGCAAGCAGCAGCTTCTTCGCTCACTGCAGATCTGGATAAAATCACAAACTCGTCCAACACGTGGAACATGTCTTTCAATCTTGACAACTCTCACACTCTCACTATGGCTCTCCGAAAGGACCGTTTGGAACCCCCCCCCCATCCACTTTCTCAACAATCCTCTGGAAGAAGTCCTTTCATTCAAGATTCTGGGTCTCACTATCTGCCATGATCTTTCCTGGGAAAGCCACATTTCCAACCTGGCCTCCAAAGCCAGTCGCCGACTGGGAATCCTCCGTCGTTCAATGTCCTTCCTCGGCCCACCTGAGCTCCTGACCACGTACAAAGTTGTCGTCCGCAGCCTGATGGAGTACTGCCCTCCCCTCTGGGCTGGTGCTTCTGCCTCTCACCTTTCTCAGCTTCATGCTGTGGAAACCAGGGCATTTA
The DNA here is from genome assembly GCF_056783735.1 of Eptatretus burgeri. Lineage (NCBI taxonomy): Eukaryota > Metazoa > Chordata > Myxini > Myxiniformes > Myxinidae > Eptatretus > Eptatretus burgeri. Next base: position 80,548,538 of record NC_140971.1, read on the forward strand.
GGATTATTGGTATCTCCCACGATGAGGCTGAGTCTTTGGGCCTCTCACTCTCTCACCGCAGGCAGGTTAGTGGTCTTTCTGTCTTCTACCATTTTCTCTCTGTTCTCGCCCCCCCCCCATCCCTGCTGTCTGCGATATGTCCCCAGTATATTTCCGCAGGGCGCTCAAGGTCCGCCAACAACCCCCTTCTGGTAAAACTACCAAAATCACGAATCACTGCTCACCTTCACTCTTACATTCCTCTTTTTCCCCGCCTTTGGAATAAACTCCCACACTCTCTTCAGTCTCATTCTTCCCTCCAGGCCTTCAAAACATCTGTTCACCACCACCTCTTATCTTCCCCCATCCAAAACCCTGATCTTTTCTACCCCCTTTAATCCACCCCAAACCCATCTCCTTCAAATTCCCTGCTTTCCTTCCAAAAAAGTCCCTGTGGTGTCAATCTTGTATACCCCGTGTTCCCCACCCCATCCCTCTCCTTTCCACAGATCTCCTAATGTCTCTGTTCCCCACTGTTTTGTCGTTCCCTCTGCCGCTCCTCTTGTCTCATGCCCCCCCCCCCCCAATCCCCTTGCTGTGTGTTGGGCCTCGGCTCTTATATGACCCTCAACATTGTATCTAAAAAAAACAAAAACAATGGAAATCGCAGTTTGTTTATGAACAGTGTGTTATGATACAGCCTCAGCAGACAGGATGACTGAGGAACCTACTCTCACCTCAAAGCTGTCTACTCTGGGACTGAATCTCAACCCAGCTGTAAATTTTCATCCTGGTGTTTCATTGGCAGGGTGAATCAATGTGTGTGTCATACCCATGTGTTAAACTTGGCGTCCTGTCTTCCGCCAAACTTTGCCTCCTTCGAATGTTGGAGGTCTCAATTTTTGAATTTTGCCTTTTCTTTCACTTTTTGATTGAAACTGCAGACTATTATTTTATTTTCAGGAATAGTTTACTGATCAATAGACCGGGCGTAGTGGCGTGCGCCTGTAATCCGGCTACTCGGAGGCTTGGGTTGGAGGATCGCTTGAGGACGGGAGCTCTGCATTGGGCCGCGCTATGAGAGGGTGTAGGGCAGCCCGGAGTCATGGCGAAACCCAATCCATATCCCTTTGGATCATATCTCGACCCAGCTACAAACTGTCACCCTGGTGTTTTGCATCCAGGGCGAGGTATTAAGGTGTGTGTCCATTCAACAGGTGACATTAAGCTGGAGGACCCGTGCGCCAACACTAATTGTTGACTTGCGTTAAAGATCCCATGGTGTCTTGCACAAAGTGTAGGCGAGTTATCGCTGGCATCCTGAACAAATGACAAATCCCTGCACAAATCTCCTTTGGTCAAATGTCAGGCCTGGCCAGCTGGATCGTGGAAGACTTGAGCAACAAACGTTTCCCGGCCAGCTCCATAATAACGTGAGAATAATTGGTGGCCGTTAAGGTAGTGGTGCCATTTTCTTTCAGAGTGCTGCTGCTGCAGTGTGTACCGATGGATTAGTCTTCATGGTGACCCGAGATTCATCCCAAAATGTTTCCCACCCGGCATGTCACATTCACATCAAGTAGCCTTGACTACATTTGCATGAACAGAATTTTTTCAGCATTAGGTGCCTGACTTTGGACGTGACTCAGGTTGTGCACGCAGCTGTTGAACTGATGTTGATGCCATGTTGTATGTGCGTGTTGCCTGCAGATCTCCAGCAGGCTACGGTTTTGTTGAATTCCCAGATCAACTGGCTGCGGAGCACTGCTTGCAGAACCTCAATGGAAAGCAAGTTCCTGGAGCATGTCATGTGCGTCTTTATTTTTCTTTTGGTCATCACTTCCACAAATTCACAGGGTTGGATTTTTCTGATTTGTCTCGCTCAGCAACAATTTGGGGTTTTTATTTTCTTTATAGTTTGGTTATTGTAAATATTGTTTGAACAAATGCACATCTTGGTGGATATTTTATTTTGAATTGGTAGGGATATCCAGCATTGCCTGGGTGCTGTTCTAATCCTGTTGATATTTTGAAGAAATCAATTTTTTTTTCCTGTTATTATAATATTTTTTGTGGAGGCTTAAAACGCTTCCCTACACCCACTAATGAATAGGGTCAGGGATCATTTAATATTACCTTTCACACAGGTACAAAGGTTTCGGCACGAAAGTGATTTATAAAAAAAAAAAAAATTAATTTCCTTAAACACTCACCGATGAACCTCAAAGTTTTGAAGATCCGTTTGGTTATCTCTGTGAGAAATATGACGACAGCCAGCCAGACAGACAAACAAACAACTCTCTTTTAGTCGTCGATTGAAAGATAGCGATCAAGGTCGAGCTTCACAGTGACGCTTGTCTGAAACGGCTGCGATTAACGTGAGCGGAGGATTGGCTGTGTCCATGCGCCGGGTATAGATTGTCTTCCTTGTGGATGGAATTGCCGTGTTTTCCTTCATTTATTTATTTTATTTATTGTTTTGAATGCCTCTGCTGATGAAATTGCTGTGGAGGCATTATGCTTTCTCGTGGGCCAGATAACAGAAATTTTTGAGAGGAATCGTGCAAATGATGATACAAGCATCAAATTTGGCACATTTGTTCTCCTGGGGATTCTAATCAAATCTGCCTGATTGGCCATTTGAAAATCCAAATTTTGAAAAATTTGAAAAAAAAAAACTTAAAAAAAGTCAAGATCACGAATCAATGTTGGATGCTGACTGAGATTGGTGAATGTTTCAGAAACATCAAAGACGCTCCAAGTCTGCCATGCAGTTTTCTTCCCTTTACCGTGGAAGGCAGACACGACGTCACATCCAGTGAACGCATGGAAGTGTGGGATCCCTCTAGCTTTCTCAGGCCCTATTGCAGAAACTACCTTATGGACTGGAATCCATCGTGCCTTGGCTCCTTGGCCAAAGGCAATCCACATGTTCTCAAGACCTAGTTCCTGTACGTTGGCAGAACAGATATTGCTATGACTAGTACGTCCGTGCCATTAGCCTTAATCATAATGGACTTGCCACCATCCGCCGTTGCATCCCTGGCGTGTACAAATATTCGAGTGTCAGCTTCTTCATGACAACATGGAGACACAGCATCCAGTGACTTCCTTGTGTTGCTAATGGCATCTTCTCCTTTTGTGACAATGACTGTGCTTGTCATCTGTGCTTCACACATCTTTTCCGCAAGGAAGTGAAACAGCTCAGTCTTGTTGCTGTCATCTCAAAGAAAGCTTCTCCAGTTACTTGGGGTCTTACTGGTTCCTGTCACTCTTCTTCTGATTCCTTGCCCCCTTTTTAACCTTGCCTCGGACTTCAGACTTTACTTCTTGTACACATCAAACACTACGTCCACCCTCTCGTACCTGGCACCATAGGATTCCACCTTTGGGATGATGTCTTCTTTAGCATAGTCATCAAATATCTTTGAAGTGTGTGGAGGTAGGGCATTGATAAGTGCTGAGCCATCAATGATGACTGCATCTCCCCTTGGCTCTCTGTCTGGGATGTTCATTTGCGCTTCAAGAATTTCAGCCAGCTGTGACTTTAAATTTTTTTGAAGTTTTTTTTTTTTTTTTCTTCAAATTTTTCAAAATTTGGATTTTCAAATGGCCAATCGGGCAGATTTGATCAGAAAGCCCTGCAGAACAGAAATGCCAAATTTAATGCTTGTATCATAATTTGCACGATTTTCTACTTTCAACTACACTATTCGGGTTGTCAGTCCGTGATAAGTTTTCGATGCAGCGATTAACTTAAGATCTGCACAAAGGATCGAAGTCAAACTTGGTTCAAGCGTGTATATATATATATATATATATATATATATATATATATATATATATATATATATATATATATATATATATATATATATATATATATATCCATCCATCCACTGGGACCATACTCTGTGCAGAGCGTTGGTGCTGCCGAAGCAGTCTCCTTGGCTATTGGGTACAATCCTGGACGGGTCGCCACTCCGACACAGGATACCAGCATGCTGGCACTCATTTTGCCGACCTCGGAAGGATGACAGGCAGAGTCAACCCCACCTGGTATTAATTCAACAGCCGAGTGGGATTTGAACTCAGGATTCTCGGATCCTAAGCCCACCACCCTAACCATTAAGCCAACACCAGGCATATATATATATATATATATATATATATATATATATATATATATATATATATATATATATATATATATATTGATTTAAAGATGAACTGATTCGATTTTGGAGTCGAGGTCAGAGGTCATGTTTGGTAAATTCTGTTATCATGCTAACTTGTGAACCAGTGGTTTTGACCAAACTTTTTACAAGTGTGTGCAATTATGTAAAGATAAACAGATTAGATTTCGGCATGAAGAGGTCAGAGGTTGTGTCAGATAAAAACGTGATGGTTGAGAACAGCTGAAGGGATTTAAAGCAAACCTGGTACAAGTATTATCATGATGTAATAATGTGGGTGGAGGTATATCGGTCGACGTCGAAGAGTGCCGTTTGAATTTTTATTTATTTTTTTGACTACTTTTCGTAATTACGCTGCAGGAGAATCGTTAATTTTCCTTGTATTGTTGGTTTGGGTGCATCTGGTGTTTCTCAAAAATGAGAGCGGAATTTCTTGGTTGTTCCTCCAAAGCCATTTTATTATGCATGCAAATATGGTAGAATTTGAGATTTTAGTGTTTTTTTTTTTTTTTTGACACAAAAATGTTTGCCAGCCCTAAATGCTTATTCTCATTGAGATGTACAAAGACCAAATTGTCCAATCAATTTCAGCCTTTGTTTTCCCATCCTCTTTCCTCCAGGGTAAAATGTTTCGTCTGAACTACGCTACTCATAGCAAGCAAATGGACAAGACAAGGTGTCTATTTTTTTCCTTCCTCTATTTAAACTGCAATACACCATTTGCTTTTGGGAATGTTGGATTTTCAAAAGTTTGTAAACTTGAAAATAAAAAAGAAACGATCTTTAACTTTTCAGAAACACTTGGAATCAAAAGCCAATGATGATGACGACGACAAGACCAGCCTTCTCTACGTCGCAAATCCCTCGCCGGTAATCCAAATGCCAACCTCCCCCCCCCCCCCTCCTCTGCTTGATTTTATCATTGCTGAATGTTTTGCAGTAATCCTTACAAAGCTTGCTTCAGTTCCTTCTGCATGTTTCTTTCCGCAGGCAAGAATTCTCGTTATACATAGGAGACCTTACTCAAGATGTGGATGATTATCAGCTGTATGAATTCTTTGCTCAGCGGTACACATCCTGCCAAGCTGGGAAAGTAGTGCTGGATAACCTAGGAAATTCTCGGTAAATTGGCAATGTCACGATAGTTTTGAGTTTTCGAAAATGAAATTAAATTATTGTGCTTGTTATTATTTGGCTGAGATGATTGCTTTTGTCTCCAACATTCTAGAGGCTTTGGTTTCGTACGATTTGGTGAGGAGCAAGAGCAGAAGGTAGCGCTCGTGGAGATGCAGGGCGCGATGGGTCTGGGCGGAAAGCCGATCCGCATAAACATGGCCACGCCGCGGCATTAGAAGGGACCCGACATCGCTCTGCTCTGCTCTGATTTCGGTGCAGCAATTTCTCCCTTTAACCTTTCAAAGCGAGTGGTCGCTGTGCCAAGACTGGGATGCATCATAGAGCGTTGCGCAGCACGAGAGGAAGTAACCGGTTCCAACCGTTCTGCTGCTGTTTCATTCTCATTTACGATGTGTAGCATTTAGGAGTGCTTCTTTAGTTTCTAAGCACTTTGTAACTTTACGGATTCGCATCACTTAACATTGCTTTTATTTTTTGCTTCCTCCTCCACATACGCTTCCTCCTCCACCTACGCTCCCTCCTCTTAGTCCCCCTCCTCTCCTCGTACCTCCGCCTCTGACTCACTGCTCCTCGTCCCTCCGCTTCTCACTCGCTGCTCCTCGTCCCTCTGACTCGCTGCTGCTCCTCGTCCCTCCGTTTCTCACTCGCTGCTGCTCCTCGTCCCTCCGCCTCTCACTCGCTGCTGCTCCTCATCCCTCCGCCTCTCACTCGCTGCTGCTCCTCGTCCCTCCGCCTCTCACTCGCTGCTCCTCCTCGTCCCTCTGCCTCTCGCTGTTCCTCCTCGTTCCTCTGCCTCTCGCTGCTCCTCCTCGTCACTCTGACTCGCTGCTCCTCCTCGTCACTCTGACTCGCTGCTCCTCCTCGTCACTCTGACTCGCTGCTCCTCCTCGTCACTCTGCCTCTGACTCGCTGCTCCTCCTCGTCACTCTGCCTCTGACTCGCTGCTCCTCCTCGTCACTCTGCCTCTGACTCGCTGCTCCTCCTCGTCACTCTGCCTCTGACTCGCTGCTCCTCCTCGTCACTCTGCCTCTGACTCGCTGCTCCTCCTCGTCACTCTGCCTCTGACTCGCTGCTCCTCCTCGTCCCTCTCCCTCTGACTCGCTCCTCCTCGTCCCTCTGACTCGCTCCTACTCCTCCCCTTATTTGCTCATCCACCCCATAGTTTCTCCTTTTACTCCACCTCCTCCTCACGTTTGCTTCGTGAATGGTTGAAGTGAAACGGATAGAATTCATGTTTTAGTTTCTCTCCATTTTTCTGTTTTCTTCCCTGCACAATGTTAACCTCATGTTATTGTTTTCAATCTGGACCTTTTATTATTTTTTTTCATGCTGTCGTTTAATTTTTATTTTTTTTCATGCAGTGACTTTCTTTTAAATGGCTGCATTGCCTAGGTTTTCCTTTTTAAAAGGTGCTTCCCATTTATTTGGGAGTGTGCAAAATGAAATGAGTGAACATTAACACTGCTGCTTTGTCATTGTGGCAGCATTTTCAATCCTGATACCTTTTTTTTTATTTTTTTTCCTTTTTTGTTATTTATACCTGGGTATTCTTTTGTAATAAAAGAAATATTGTGATCGTTGGTATAACTATCAAATCATATATTTACACTTGGCCTCTATTGAGTACGTAAACTGTTTCAAAACTTGTTTCATGACATTCAAAAAAAAAAAAAATTGAAGGACTTTCTTGATTGTCTTTTATGAATGATAATAATTGCTTGTTTATTTTTTGGGGTTTTTTTTTTTCCTTTCTTCTGAGATTGTTACTGTTGTCTTTTTATATATCTTGTTCTTTTTACATAGACAAAACATCACTAAGGTGCACGGTATTGTTATGATACGCTACAGTTTCTTTTTTGTGTGTGTGAACAATAAACTCCTAATCTACACAAAAAGTTGCTGCAATCCAATTGCCAGGCATGATGGTGATAATGACCATCTGCAGGTATTGTTGGTGCATCCCCTCTTCTTCGATTCGATTTTTGGATCAGCAAATTTGATCGCGCTTTGTTTTCCTTCATCCTTGTCCATTCGCCGGAGTAAGATTAATAAAAATAATATCTTGTTGCGGTTCATGGAACCGCATGCCTTCAAGGCAATGCCACCCAACATATGGTGGTCCTTAGACAGTTATTTAATTAATGTATGTTTAGATAGTCCCCTTTTGTCTGGTGGGACAACGGGACGTGTGTTGTGGGGATCGCGTAGGTAGGTTTGCTTATATCACTAACTTCATTTCTCCTCTTCTTTTCTGCTTATTTCTGAGGTAAATCTGAATTTGGGTCCTCGCGGAGGCCAACACGTATGCGGCTGCGGAGGAGGGGAATAGAAAGGCCACGGCGGCACCGCACGGGCATTGACAGCGCAGAGCTCCCGTCCTCAAGCGATCCCTCAACCCAACTTTTGCAGCAAGTTATACAGTATGCTCGGCAGCTCGAGATCATCGACTCGAGCTTCCGATGATATGGGATGAGATTTCTGGTTGCATTGAAAAGGCATACGAATGAATATCTCTTAAAGAGGCTGCACGGTGTTGTTTTTCACAATACAGAAAACACACCCAGCACGATGCCCACGCTGCACGGAACACGTTCCGAGGAGATGGAAGAAACGGCACCCTAAATGCTGATAACTTTCATTACACATGGCACGTTCCTTTCGACACATTTCTGGGTTTAATTATATCGGCATTCTCTTTTCCCTACATTTCTCTATCTGACACATTTCTATATCCTTTTTCATTCCAAACCTCCATCTAATTATTATATCCGAGCGTTCCCCTCAATTTCTGACACAGATCAGTGTTGGCCTAATGCACACGATCGCAGAATCGGGCGAATGCGAGCGCTGACCACGTGGGCCATGGCGGATCCACGCGCACTGTACGGAACGTGCTAGAAGGCAGACCAATGCTTAGCTCGTGACACCTTATTGGACACATTACCGTCTGTGCATGGGTTTGCCATAACATCTTACTTTCTCGCCTCTACGGCCAGCGAAGCTGCGATCGGGCAGAGGCATGTTGTACAGCTCTGGCCGCGTGGCACATCACGAAGCAGGCACATTGACCAGCACTGGTCGGGAGCCCGGGCAGGCATGTGGGACCGACACCACCCTCGGCCGGTCGTCAGGGCACAGCCTGGGGGTTCTTGCAAGGCAGTTCATGAGGCGGAGTTCGGTGTGGGCATTCCCGGAAGTGGAATGTTGCGGCTTTCGGCCATCGCGGCCGGGTCGCGCGGGGGGTCGGGGCCAATCAGAGCGCCCGGTTTGGGTGACGACATATCGCTTCGGGGTGGCCCCTGCCCTGCGCCGCAGGGTCTATAAAGGTCGGAGCGGGGCCTTCGTTCGCTTTGGGTCGTGAACACCCCGGAACACCCCAGTTCGCTCCACCGAACACCCCAGAATTTAGGTCGTGACTCTCGGATAAGTCCAAAAGGTCACGGGTCCCTTAGCGGACCGTGGTCGCCAATATTTTGACGGCGTGAGGTAGGGTCCACTTGTCTAATTCCAATTTACCGAAGTACTCACGCCATCTTGCTACCGGGGAAACCACACCCTCGGCCGACTCTGTCCGAACCGAGTTGCATGTACCGACTCGGGTCTGGCGTACCGAGCGGGAGTTACCAGAGCCGCACCGGTCCCAATGACTACTTACGGTGCACGGCCTCCCTAATTCCCAATACGCACCGTGCTGGGTCAATGGTAGAAATGACAGACAACGAACTGGAACATTTAACAATTGGGGGGTTTATTTATAATGGGGGCAATAATCGGGAAGGGAGACACAGAGCAGAGTTACAACCGAATAAAATGCAATGTACAATCAAAATAAAACACTTAAACAATTCTACCTAACAGACTGGCGCCACACACACACACACACACACACACACACACACACACACACACACACACACACACACACACACACACACACCCAAAAGAAATGGACCCCGTGGGTCTTTATTCGGCCCCTCAGCCCAGAGGGAAGGCGAGCTGGGGGAACAGAGCCTGGCCAGGTACCTTCCCGCCTCGTGCGGTCACACCGGACTCCGACCACCATGGTGGGACTCGAACCCACGTCCCGAAATCCACGGGCCCACGACCCTGGCTGCTCGGCCACCACCACCACGAGGAGCCACCGCAAAGGACCACAGACCACGACCGAGACCAAGCCACCACGACAGTCCAAAAGCAATAGGCCACGATCACTGCAGTACTCTGGTCCTGACAACCACTCTTTCTCTTCTCCAGCCACTCGCCTCCTGATTGGACGAGGGGTTGTCGGGCGATCAGTGGCCTCCCCTCATTGGTCGGGCCGAACACTTCATCTGGCTCAGGCAGAGTCGGCCCTGAGGTGATGAGCTTCCTGATTGAACAGGGGGGGTGGGGACCCCCTTCTTTCCTGGGTGGAGTCGGAGCTCTGAGGTGATGAGCCTCCTGATTGGACGGGGCATCTCGGGGGGTGTGTCGGGGCGTCCCGGAGGCCCGCCCCCCGAAGAGGCTCCGTAGTAGTTCTCGGCACTCTAGCCTCTCATTGGCCGGAGCGCCTCGGCTCCGCTTCGCCCATTGGCTGGAGGAAACGCTCACTGCCCTTCCTCGGAGCCGAGCCTCAATCTGATGCGATGGAGGCTCCGCCCACGCCTTCAGCCAAAAACACGTGGGCAATGGAGTCGGTGGTTTAAAGAAGTGAAGGGGATTTGTTGTAACAAAAACTAACTATAAAGAAACTTCGCAGTGCACACATGTAATTCCCGTTAGACATAGGGGATGGGGCCCTAACTATAAACATATACTTATCGAGATAACTGAGCTACAGGGACTGCTGTCTGTGTGCAAAAGGCTTCCAAATCCGTAATGATATCGGCTGATATCCTGTTCGTAGACAGACAAACAGACAGCGTTGAAAACAACCTCCATCCATATTCGGTGGCGAAGGTAACAATGGGCACTAAAATATTATCCTGAACTTTGTGTTGACCCGAACTTCAGTGGAGTCCTTTTCTCATTTGCTCAAGGACCTCAGCCGACATTCCACAACATGGTCAAGGATGGTTGTGGTCCTGAGCGTGCATTCAAAACTTGTTGGATTTGTTAAGTCGTTGGTGTGACATTGAATACAAAGGGTCTTCTCTTGACAATAAGTGGAGGTGAATATTGGAGTATAAATTGGCCGGTCATGAAAACAGATGGCGGCATATCCCAGTTTGTCATTACAGAACATGTTGAGTCTACCGCAGTTGCACTTGGCATTCTTTCTTCAAAATAATCTCCATAGCTCCTTGCCTACTTTTTATGTATCATCCTTGCTATTACAATTTTTTATTGGCTTTCAGTGGGGCTCAATAAAAATACCGTAAATTATTTATTTTACACATCGCGTTGTAGTTTAAAATGTTTAAAAATAAGCCAAATAACTTCTGCCAAGCACTGGAGAAAAGAAACAAAAAATAGCAACTGTTCCCACTGCCAACACTCTCCCACTGCCACCACTCTACCATGTCAAACAAGCGAGCAACACATACCATTAAAAAAAGGCTTTGGTCTGATTCGGCCAGGGTTTGAACCACCGACCGCCCAGAATCAAAGTGGACACTCCAACCATTGCACCAATTGGAAGGAAGAATTCAAAACCCAGAACGTATCTATACTAATAAAATGTGTGTGTGTCCTCCGTAATCTCAAAACCATGAAACATAGCAGCCTGAAACTTTGCATGCATACTAAGAAAACTCTAAGTGGAAGAGTGAAAATTGGGTGTTTGGGTTAATTAAAACACCCCTTTTGAAGATAATTAACAGCCTTATTTAATTATATCCTTTAACAGGCACATCCTCGGTCACCGCTCTCCATGGGGTCTTAAGGCGTATCCTCAGTAACCTCGCTGGGGTCTGAAGCTGCCATGTTTTTTGGCCTGCTCAACCATGCATTGACTTGGACCAGCTTGAAACGATTTCTTAACAATAAAGTTTTTTTTTTCACTTTCCACCCTCATATTATCGAATGCCTGTTCATCATAGCTATGAATCGTTGTGTACATCACTTTTGTAAGTGCTATAGTTTTCGAATTAGGAGCTTGGATGATACAAGAGACGGAGCTATCATCGTTTCGTTGGACTGCTTGCTTGGCAAGCACTCTTGAAGCTGTTTGGTAATGGAACACACTCGCTCTTTCATGCATGATGATACGATATTCCACGATCTACTCTCACGGACGAATTAAAGTACTGTATATCATCGAAATATTATTTCGGTTTTGAGGATCGGATATCATCCGGACTAAATAAGTGTCGAAATCGGGAGTGAAATCTGTTAATTTAAAGAAATAACGAGTCTTTAACTAAGTTGATACACCTATTTACTTAAAGCAAGAAAGCTTATGGTCCCTACTTCTGCCAAAACACAAAAGAAAATGAGAAATTTCCAAAGCATTAAACTTATCTTTTTCTAATGTTTGGAGAATTATATTGAGTGAACAATAAATTAAGGAATGTGCCAAAATTAAACAGCTTCATTGAGCGATATGATTGAATGTATTCACTGCTTGACCTCATGCCCTGTCCCCCAGAGGGACTGCTTATCCATAGCGTCTGCCAGATCTGTGTATATTTTCAGAGGTTTCGTGAGGTGCTCTCCAGGGAATCAAAGCAAATCTGGTGAAAAATGGACGTTTTAAAATAAAGTTATAATGTTTGTGCGGACCTCGAAACGATGTACCACGTGACACGTGCACAGACGAGCAGGCAACATGGCAGATTTTCTGCAATGTTTATTTCACGGGTGATTTAACTTTGCGATGTCTCCAGGGTTGGTCTACATTAAATAGCACTCTTTTGTGGATAAAGTCATTCTATGAACTAATTTATTTTATTTATTTAACTGCTGCATGCATGGTGATGACCGGCTTTAAAGTTAAAGGGATCCTCTAATGGTATGAAGCCAACCTGGCCAGCTGTTCCTTATAAACTTTTATTTGGAGTGCTTAAGCCACTTGCTGAGTGCTCTTCCGTCGATACCGGTACTAGGTCTAGGTCATTCTGGGTCAATATATAGGTCATTCTGAGTGAATCGTTCACTTACTGTAGACGCTTTTGCCACGCCACGTCATTCAGAGTGAGTGGTTCGTGCTCGGTCATTCAGAGAGAGTGGTTTGTGCCCGGTCATCCTGAGCGAGTGGTTCATACCCCGTCATCCTGAGTGAGTGGCTCGTGCTCCATCATCTTGAGCGAGTGGTTCGTGCTCTGTCATCCTGAGCGAGTGGTTCGTGCTCTGTCATCCTGAGTGAGTGGTTCATGCTCTGTCATCCTGAGCGAGTGGTTCGTGCTCTGTCATCCTGAGTGAGTGGTTCATGCTCTGTCATCTTAAGCGAGTGGTTCGTGCTCCATCATCCTGAGTGAATGGGTCATGCTCCATCAGCCTGAGCAAGTGGTTTGTGCTCCGTTATCCTGAGCGAGTGGTTCGTGCTTCGTCATCCTGAGTGAGTTTGTGCAATAACACCCGTTTTCCAAGCCATTTGTCATATTAACATTTTCTAAATTACTGAGCCAAAGTTTTTTTTTTTCCACCCGTCACACTCAATTGTTTATAAAGATTCATGTTTTTGAGCATATCTCTGAAACATCTACTTAAATGCAAAGCTGTTTTTTGCTGAAAGCTTCGCATGGTTTTTGGATTGTATACAGTATGTACTGTATGGGTAATCACACTGTCTCCAACCTGCCGATTCTCAAAAAATTGCCGTCCTCCCACACCACTCTCATTCTCCCTTTCACTCTCTCACTCTGTCTCTGTCTCTGGACGGTGCTTGTCTCCGGATGTGTCCAGATGGGAATTTGTCTCCGGATTTGTTCGGGTGGTGTTTATGTCCGGATGGGAGTTTGTCTCTGGACGTGTCTGAACAGTGTTTGTGTCTGGGCAGCTTGGCTCCGGACGCGTCTGGGTGGAGTTTACGTCCAGATGGGAGTTTGTCTACAGACGCGTCGGGTCAGTGTTTGTCTCTGGACGCATCTGGGCGGTGTTTGTCTCCTGACAGCATGTCTCCCGATGCGATCCCAAGCCCACCACCCTAACTATTAAGCCAACACTGGGTATACGTGACACATGATGGTCATTTTTATGAAAATCCTGTTCAAATTTCAAGTCAATCAGATGAAAATTGAGGGTTTTAGCAATAACACCCAAAATGTTGACCTTTTGGCTTATGTTGATCTCAAAAAGAGTTGGTGGTTGAATTCAGTGAGTGGCGTGATATGCAAATGCTCTTCAAATTTCAAGTCAAGCGGATGAAAATTGAGGATTTTAGTAAGTTGGCCGATGTTGACCTCAAAAGAGTGACCACTATATCACATGGTCATATAACATGCGGTAAAGTTTCAATTTCTTCTGCTGAACAGTTTTCGATGTACACTCTTAACAAAATACAGACATGTACGACGTATGTATGTACGTACGTACGTCACTGATCGCTTATCCCTGCCTTTCACTTCGCGAGCAAAGGGTAAAAAAATAAAAAAAAATTAACATTAACAAAAAATTCATTTTACCATCGCGTTCATTATGTGATGACGTGTACAGTGCAAAATTTCAAGTTCATTGGACTTTCGACGGCCAGACCCAGGCAGGGAAAGCTCAAAATCAACCAAGTTCAGTTGCGGTTAAACGAGCTACCTTTACAGTTAAATCAACACCTGGCTGGGTAGGTGATAAGAACAAGCCAATTCGATTTTGGTTCAGGTATGAATCCAGATCTGGCCTATCAGATCAGTATGATACAAAACCTAAACTGTTCAGCCTGATGGAGGTATGTGCACTACCGAGTGATATTCTAGTTTGACCATGTTACGAGAATGGTTTGTGCCTCAACTGGACCATTTGGAAATTATCAAATCTACCTGGTTCATCAAGAGGGAGCATCTGCCAATTACACTATTCGAGTTTGGAGTACCTGAATGAGGTGTTTCCTGATAGATGGATCATCCATTTTACCAGCACCTCTGGAGTGGCCCATAAGGAGTCCCAATCTGTCAACATGTGGCAACTCATTGTGGGGATCTATCAAGGAACAAGTATAGAAACAACGGGATATGTTAACAGAGGAACTGATGGAGGCTGTCCGTGATGCGTTCACAAAGATTACTCCAGCGGTGTTACGTACGTCGGATGTCACTCCAAATCTGGTGACGATCATTTCGTGCTCTGAAAATGCTGCTGCACATACTGTACTGACTTATTAGAGACATGACAATGTTTACAGTACATACTGTGTAATACATTGTTTTATGACAATAAAAATCTCATGTATTCATAGTTTACATTCGTAGCTCTTGTGTGTTCATTATATTCATTTATCAGCTTCTGGGGAGGAGGTAACGGGACTTTGTAAACACTCTGTACAGTGACATCATCATCCGCTTTTGGTCCTAACCACATGATCTGCTGTGACGTCACAAACAATCGAACAGTCAGTCACGTGATCTGCCCATTGTTCTCCCGACTATAAAAAAGGAAAGTGTTCTCCCGACACTTCGTATTGAGCTCTCTTGCTCGATGCATCTTTCCGGGACTCGGGAACCTGTGGTCTGGTTCTCACGTAAAGTGGTGGTCAGGTACACAGCACGGTTTTACATACCGGCCTGGGATCAAGGGGTGTGTTCCATTACCAAACATCTTCAAGAGTGCTCGCCAAGCAAGCACTCCAACGAAACGATGATAGGAACGGCTGGTATGGCGAGCGCTCTACAAGCTACTTGGTAATGGAACACACTCCTGGTGTCTTCACACCCTTCTCGGTCCTAGTTTTCTTATCCTGCTTTCTTTGATGGGTCAGCTTGGTTGGTGGCTGTCTTGTGGATCACAGTTTTAGTTTCCCTCCATCCTCATCTTGATATCGAGTGGTGGTGGTGACCTTCCTCGTCTTCCCTGGTGATGTAGGGATTGAGGTGAGGCTCTCCGCTCATACCCGGTGACGGGGTGATGGCCACATGCTTCCCCGGTGATGGGGTCACGTGGCGTGCTTTAATTCCCCCCTCAACTCTCCTCATGGGGAGGGGGGATGGGCTACGTTCTGTGCTTCTGCACTTTTTTGGCTTTTATTGACCTCAAAAATAATTGGTGGTTGAATTCAGTGAGGTGACATGAAAATCCTGTTCAAATTTCAAGTCAATTGATGGAAATTGAAAATTTTAGAAAATTGGCCTACGTTGACTTTTGACTGACTAGTGCGGGCCCGTAGGTGCGGGCCTGTAGGTGCGTGCCAGTATGTGCAGCGTCCTTCCTTCGCTCAGGTCCCCAGCATCAATTGTGACGTCATATCAAACGAAGAAGAAGAAGAATTGTGACGCCCCCTCTCTCTCGCCGCCCCCTCTCTCTCGCCGCCCCCTCTCTCTCCCTCCTCTCTCCCCCTCCTCTCTAGCCTCTCTCTCGCCCCTCTCTCACCCCCCCTCTCCCCTCCTCTCTCGTCCTCTCCCCCCTCTCTCGTCCTCACCCCCCCTCTTTCCCCCCTCCTCTCTCGCTCCTCTCTGTAAATGTATTGACAGATGTCTACCAAGCACAACAATTAATTCAAACCTTGGGAAAAAAAACAGCTTTCAAACCCTTGGGAAACAGCTGTTTCCCTTGGGAAAATTCAAACCTTGGGATTAATTAATAATTTGAACAATTAGTTCAAACCTTGGGAAAAAACAGCTTTCAAACCTTGGGAAACACTTGAGAAACAACTGAAACGGATGAAGAACGATATCAAACCTTGAAAAGGCACATACTCAGGTCCCCAGAGTCGATTGTGATATCATACCAAACGAAGAAGAATAATTTTGACGTCAATCGTGCAAAAAAAAACCCCATTATTTGTGACGTCATTCGTGACGTCATAGCACCGTGTCCTGTCATTGGTTGACAGACGTTATTGGTTGACAGCCATTGGTCATTGTATCACGTTATTCTTTTTTTTACTGCCAATTATTGTGCTATTATTATTATTATTATTATGCTGTTATCATTATTCTGAGATGTCTTTGGGAAAAAATGGCATGATAAGGTGGAACGACACTTCAGCTGCGATATATACACCTTTCCAACACTGAAAAAAGCAATAAAATGGCCGTAACTTGGGAACCGCTCGTCCAATTGATATCAGACCTTGAAAAGGCACATCCGCGGGGCCCCGGCAATATTCCTGTCAAGTTTCAATCAGATCGGACCGGTGGTCGTCGAGAAACGGCGGTCGCATACAGAGACACACACACACACACACACACACACACACACACACACACACACACACACACACACACACACACACACACACACACACACACACACACACACACACACACACACACACACACACACACACATACACACACACATTGCAGACGTTATTGGTCGACAGACATTGGTCATTGTATCACGTTATTCTTTTTATTACTGCCAATTACTGTGCTATTATTATTATTATTAATGTGCTGTTATCATTATTCTGAGATATATTGGGGAAAAAAATGGCATGATAAGGTGGAACGACACTTCAGCTGCGATATATACACCTTTCCAACACTGAAAAAAGCAATAAAATGGCCGTAACTTGGGAACCGTTCGTCCGATTAATATCAAACTTTGAAAAGGCACATCCGCGGGTCCCCGGCAATATTCCTGGCAAGTTTCAATCAGATCGGACTGGTGGTCGTCGAGAAACGGCGGTCGCAGACAGACACACACACACACACACACACACACACACACACACACACACACACACACACACACACACACAGATTGCTGTTAGGGGCTCGGTGACGATCCTCAAAAAAAGTCCTCGGAACAAAACTTTGAGAAAAAGAAAACTTCACAAATTGGTCCATAAATCGTTACCCCTTATTGAGATGGAGAGGGATACTTCTAGGCCTGGGAGGACTCCGTTCCACCTTCTGAAACCCGCAAATGAAGATAACAACTAACTGTGTGCGTACACACACGCCCACACACACACACACACACACACACACACACACACACACACACACACACACACACACACACACACACACACACACACACACACACACACACACACACACATACACACACACACATACACACACACACACACACACACACACACACACACACACACACACTGCTGGAATTATAGATAGATGTTGACCTCAAAAGAGTGACCGCTATATCACATTGTCATATAACAAGTGGTAAAGTTTCAACTTCTTCAGCTAAATGGTTTTCGATGTACGCTCTTTACAAAATGTAGACAGGTACGACGTACCATGTACTTATGTACGATGTTTGACAAACTTATGTACGCTACCGATCGCTTAACCCCGCTTCCCGCTTTGTGAGCGCAAGGTAATAAGCAATTAATTGATTACTTGATGAATCAATTAATGAAAAAAATCAAAAATTCCCCTTATAGCTATATCATTTGGTCGCTGTTCTGTCCAAATGTCAGCGCCGAGCTCAAAATTTGCCTGATCAATTTTGAGGGCCTATGGAGACCTTTTGGTCGATGTTGACCTCAAAAATAATTGCATGGTTGAATTCATTGACATGAAATATATATTCTCTTCAAATTTCAAGTCAATCGATGAAAGTTGACAATTTTAGAAATCTGGCCTATGTTGACCTTTGGCCGATGTGGACCTCAAATTTAATTGGTGGTTGAATTCAGCGACCTGAGATGAAAATCCTTTTCAAATTTCAAGTCAATCGCATGAAAATTGAGGATTTTAGAAATCTCACCTAAATTGTTGACCTTTTGACCTCAACAACAATAGGCTTCTTCCTTATGCCAAACTCTACCATGTGGTGAAGTTTCGTGAAGATCGGTTTAAAATTGTGACCTGCAGGCGACAAACAGACAGACAGACAATAACAAAATCGACTAACGAATACACTTGAAAAATCTTCGATTTTGCAAGTAACAAACAAACGGATCCAAACGCAATACCCTCTCCTCTGGCAAGGGTAATACTAATAATAATGCACAAGAACAAACGGAATAAAAAACAATAGGTTACCCAGCCTGAAAGGATTGGAACCCTCATAATTAAACTTCAAACATCGCAAACAGAACTTAAATAATTAAAGCTTAAACATAATTAACAGAACCTTTCAGTGGAGGAGGTAAAAATGACTTCTTTGATATGGATGGTGACTCAGTTATATGGAAACTGAGGAAGGATGAGCAAGTTTCAATGCAATCCTCCCAGAACTGCAGGAAAAAGAGATTTTAGCAAACTGTCCCCAAATCCCATGAGAAGTACAAACACACTGCCAAGTCTTTGAGCTCGAGTTTCGCAGAAACTGAGAATTTAATAAGTTTTTGTCAAACGGTCAATAGTCTATCCTCAGTCAAATGTGCAGTTGTAGTTCAGAGCACGACCTAAGAGAAGAGTTCACTCCTTGGACAAGCGATCAATGATTGACTGGTTGTGTCAATAATAACTTGTACAGAATCTATCGAAACAATGCGTGGTTGGTGTTGGAGACCATGATGTACCTTTTCAAAAACAGCATTAACAGCACCCTGAACGATCTTTACAGGAATCAAAGTGTCGTGAGAATTCTTTCTCTTCCATGACAATCTGTGCGAGTATCTCCCGTTCAATCTTCCTTAAGTTGAAGGCTCCAGTCACGGAGTTCCTCATCAAGGCCAGGCCTTAAATGAAAGAACTGCATTGATGGAAAAATGAAGGGAGAGAGAGAGAGACAGACAGACAGACAGACAGAGAGAGACAGAGAGAGACAGAGACAGAGACAGAGACAGAGACAGAGACAGAGACAGAGACAGAGAGAGAGAGAGAGAGAGAGAGAGAGAGAGAGACAGAGACAGAGACAGAGACAGACACAGAGACAGACACAGAGACAGACACAGAGACAGAGACAGAGACAGAGAGAGAGAGAGAGAGAGACAGAGAGAGAGAGACAGAGACAGAGAGACAGAGACAGAGACAGAGACACAGAGACACAGAGACACAGAGACACAGAGACACAGAGACACAGAGAGACAGAGAGACAGAGAGACAGAGACAGAGACAGAGACACAGAGACAGAGACACAGAGACACAGAGACACAGAGAGAGACAGAGAGAGACAGAGACAGAGACAGAGAGAGACAGAGACAGAGACAGAGACAGAGACAGAGAGACAGAGAGACAGAGACAGAGAGACAGAGACAGAGAGACAGAGACAGAGAGACAGAGACAGAGAGACAGAGACAGAGACACAGAGACAGACACAGAGACAGAGACAGAGACAGAGACACAGACAGAGACACAGAGACACAGAGACAGAGAGACAGAGAGAGAGAGAGAGAGAGAGAGACAGAGACAGAGACAGAGACAGAGACAGAGACAGAGACAGAGACAGAGACAGAGACACACAGAGAGAGAGACACACAGAGAGACAGAGAGACAGAGAGACAGAGAGACAGAGAGACAGAGAGAGAGAGAGACAGAGAGAGAGAGAGAGAGAGAGAGAGAGAGAGAGAGAGAGAGAGAGAGAGCAAGAAAGAAAGATTAGACTGACAGTTTTGCAGTCTTATTTGTAGTAGTAGTCATAGTCTTATTTGTAGTAGTAGTCATAGTCTTATTTGTAGTAGTCGTGGTGCTTTTGTTGGAAAGGCTTTAGAGGATTACACTCAGGGTGGAAGAAAAGAAACTTATTGTCATAGTATTTGCAGTATTATTCGTAGGATTTGTAGTAGCAGTAGCAGCAGTAGCATTTGTAATAGTAGTAGTGGTAGTGGTAGTGGTAGTAGTAGCAGTAGTTGTATTCATAGTAGTAGTATGCGTACATATACAGACATGGAACATATATATCGTTGCGAATCTGGAAGCCATTATCACACTCATCATTCAGGTCCTTTAGCTAAGTTATCTCGGTAAGTTCGTGTTCTATAGATAGCTCGCCTTCCATTGTTTAATGGGTAAATCTGTGTAAATGCGCTGTGGTTTATTTTAATAGTTTGGTCAGAACAACAAAGAAGAACCCTCCCAAATATTGGGCTGGATCCATTTCTTCTGGGGACAGCCATGCTGGCAAATCCTTATTTGAAAATTGTTGGGAATACCTGAAGTTAGACAACAACTCTGCTTCCTTGCCTCTTGGCCTGGCCTGTGTCAAGTTCGCCAAGGAAATGAAGCTGGACTCCCTTCCAGTCAGCCCCCAACATAAAGTCCCCATTTGGCCCCCCTGGACACTCGAACCCCTCCGTCTCCGCATGGATCTCTGGGGTAAAATGGATTCAGTAAATCCTGAGGTAAAGCGTAACCTGGCTATCGAGTTTATAAATACAAGTTGGAGTCAATCTTTGCATATACATGTGGATGGGTCCAAAGAACCCTCTCTAGGAAGGACAGCGGGGGCGATATGTGTCCCCGATGTCCGTGTGGTCAGGGCTTTTCGGTTAACCGATCATCTTTCAGTTTTCTCGACGGAACTATTTGCAATCATCCGAGATATGGAATGGATAATCGAGTTCAATCCTCTTAGTGCAGTTATCCTCTCGGACTCACTTTGGGCATGACAGGCCCTGGAATCCTTACGGGTGGCTGCAGGTATGACTTGGTCCTCGAACCTTGGCATTTGTATAACATCATGAACTGGAGGGGTCTGGTGGTGGATTTGTGCTGGATCCCTGCTCATGTGGGCATCGGGGGGAATGAGGCAAAGCAGGCCCTCACAATGGACAATGTCACCCAAATCCCCGTGGGACCTTCAGAAATCATTAGTCTGGTCAAGCACCGTATTGTGGGAAAATGGCAATGTCAGTGGGACTCCTGCACGAAGGGGACATTTTTTCACAAGGGGCAGTCGGAGGTGGTTCCGCTGGTTAAGCTCCCCAGGCTCTCCCGGAGGGACCAGGTCGTGCTTTGTAGAGTAAGACTCGGGCACTGTCGCTGAAATGCATCCCTCCATGGAATTGGATGTCACCCAACGGGTTCTGTGATGTGTGCAGAAAACCTGAAGATTTAAACCACTTATTTATAAATTGTCCTCTCTGTGGGGAATCGAGGCAGCGTCTCGTACGGTGTATAAGAGTTATGGGGACAAGGGTGTTGGACCTGCAGGTGATGCTGCGGCGGATGAACTGGAAGCACCCTGAACTCTGTAAGGCGGTATTAAAATTCCTGAAGGAATGTGGGAGACCTATTTAAAATGTATCTGCCTTTGAAGTGCTATGGCTGTGGGCGAGTTTGATCAGATTCTGGTGCGTGGCGTGGATAGAGCCTCCTGGCTCTGACAGCGCCATTAAACCCACAACAACAACAACAACAACAACAACAACACCAAAAACAACAACAAGAACCCTCCCGTCCCGTGATTCAGCAGCGTAAACGGGAATGACGGTTGAGACGAGGGGTGGGACGGGTCGTCACGAGATTCAGCAAGGTAAACAGACCGGAGCCCCCACCCGCGGTTGCGGGGGTTGGGGGGGGGCGGCGCACGAGGGCGCATGAGTCACGCCGAGGCGAGGCGGGGCGGAATAAGAAGGGGACCCTCTGCTTGGCTCGAGTTGGTTCTTGTCGGGGGGGAGGGGGATTGTTCTTCGGGTGGCTGTTGCTCTGCTTCGTGGCCTGGTTCGGCTGGCTCTTTTTGGTTCGTGGAGCTCTTCATGGTCTCTGCTTGGTTCCCGGCTTGGTGCAACTCCTTGGCCTCATCTTGGTCGGTGCTTCTTCGGGGAAGCGACGCATCGGGTCGGGAAGGATCGGCGCCTCGTCTCACCAGCACGTGGTCCGGAGCGCGAGAGGATCCGCCGGAGCTCGGAAAGGATCGTGGCTCGCGGTGGTTGGATCCAGTTCGCCCTCGCTGGAGCCCGGTCCGAACAGTTTGAAGACCACACGAGGTGGAAAGGTCTGAGGCAGACCCTGGGCTTCAGCTCATCTGTCCCTCCGAGGTGAAGTCCGTATTAAAGGCATCAGCCGCCATTTATTGGGTGTGTGTGCGTGCGTGCGTCCGTGGGCCCGTCTAACAACTAGAGAACTGTTAAGTGCTTTGTGTGCTGTATATAATTGCATTGCATTTCGTATGGTCGGTTTTAAGCTGCTCTAACGTGTTCACTAGTTCCCCATTGTTGAACATAACAGCTCGTTCTGTTTCTTCCATTGGCTCGACATGACGCGTGTTTGAGGATTAGTGTTGGTAACTTGTTCATTTGGTTCGGCCCGGCTTTGGTAATTCCGCTCGGTTACGCCGGATCCGAGTCGGCGATGGCGACTCGATTCGGACAAAGTCGGCCAAGGGTGAACTTCCCCGGTAGTCGGACCACGTGGGTACTTACGTAAATTGAAGTTGGCAATCGACCCTACCCCACGTGGGCCTATCCATTGGCGAAGATCGGTCCGATAGTGGACCCGTCAGTTCCGGAGTTATCTGGGGCGACGACCTTTACATTCCGGGCGATCGGTCGAGCCAGCTCACGGCTCTATCTAACGGTCATGCTCACGGTCGACCCCCCCCTCCCCCGGCCCCGTAACAATATATATATATATATATATATACATATACATACATATCCTCTGCATGTGTGTGTGTGTTTGCATGAAAATCATACAAGTTATTATATATATATATATATATATATATATATATATATATATATATATATATATATATATATATATATATATATATATATATATGTGTATGTGAAGACTTTTCAAAATTTCTATGCAATTCCATACTCCTGGCCAGATCACCCCAAAAATGCAGAAGGTAAACATCACAATAAAACCTTTCAAGGAGGTCACTTGAACAAACATCTTCATGGTGAACTCCCAGGATTATTTTTTGCTGCAGATTTAAACTTCAACCGTCTTGATTGTTTACTGAACCCTATATAACCCGATCTTGATCGGGCGACCCAACTTGTTTAAAATAATAAAAAGCATCGACAGTCAGACAGGATGTTGAAGCGGTTGTACACTGGCCTCTGAGCTATCTCGTCTGGGTTCAATTCCAGACCCAACTGCAAATAGTCTGATTGGTCCATCACGGGCAGGATATTGCATTACAAAGTGACCGTCTGTCGGATGGATGTGAGTGGGGGAGGTAAAGAGGCATTTTACCAAAGGGGGAATAGGTGGTTGGAGGATGTTTAACCAAATGTAACCCAGCTGTGTGCAAGCCAAAATAAACCAAAAGAGGAATAAAAACAACCCAGAGATGGAGGTGAAAGAGAATTTGATGTACTCGGTAACTCGTAGACTTATCCATCATGTTCGAATGACTTGTATCCAAATACAGTTTCTTTCTTTCTTTGATGGCTACAATTATTGCCACCTTCTTATGGGGTTTGCCGGGGAAAGTGTTGGGCCCATGTTTTTCACGAAGCAGCCTGCCAGGCCTGACGTTCGATTACATCTAGGTTAGAGTAGGAATTTGTAATTTGATTCAGGTGCTGGCAATAACACACCTACTCTTCATGAAAGACACTGTGGGATCTTTAACATCCACCAATGGGACACCCTGATAAATCACCCTGCCTGTGAAGCACAGGGATGAAACATCCCTCACCCCTACCCCAAGCCCACCTCTTTCCAAATTTCCAGTTTTTCGTTCCTGTGAGTTTGCTTCTGTATCCATCTTGTCCACCCGATGTGTGCTCCCCCAGCACACATTCTTTTCCCACTCATGTTTATCCAAGTTTCCCTCTATTTTGTCCTTCAACCCTGCTGTTGTTTCATGCTCATTTTGTTCTTTTGCATCCTGATCCATTCAGTGTTCTGGCTCTTCCATGAGCCTTGTCTCTGTTTACAAAAAAAGTCCAACCAGAATAGATTCTGCAATGTAGAAACAGAAAGCACGAGTCAGTCACCTCCTTTCGGGATGTAAAAAAACTCATGTCAGAGCAACTGTACACACAGAGGCACAACAAGGTATGTGGAGTATTCCACTGGCATATGTGTAGAAATTTCATTATCCCAGTTCCAGAAAACTCATGGAAACACAAACCAAAATCAATCACTGAAAACGAGGAAGTAACATGTACGACCTGATGATCCCATTGAGCGTGAATATAGAAAACCAAGCATTGTGACCAGATATAGTACTGATGTACAAAAAGGAAAAGTGGCATTGTTAATTGAGGGGTCTGTATCCAGCGATTTTAACTGAAATAACAAAGAAATCAAGAAAATGACCAAATACCAAGATCTCAAAAATGAAGTGAAAAGATCCTAGAAGCTGAAGAGACCTGAAATTGAACAAGTAATTGCAGCAACGAGAATGATTAAAAAAAGAACCTCACAGAGATGCTATAAACCATCCCTTGGAATATTCATTCCCCTGGGAATATACACCCATTCACAAACAAAGTATAGACGGAAGCTGTCCAGGGCTCGGGGACGATCCTCAAAAAAAGCCCTCGGAACAAAACTTTGAGAAAAAGAAAACTTCACAAATTGGTCCATGAATCGTTACCCCTTATTGAGATGGAGAGGGATACTTCAAGGCCTGGGAGGACTCCGTTCCACCTTCTGAAACCCGCAAATGAAGATAACAACTAACTGTGTGCGTACACACACACACGCCCGCACATGCACACACTCACGCACACGCACACACATACACACACACATCATTGATTCTGTAGAATCAGCATACCCCAAGAGGCACTGAGCTTTATGGGTTGAACCTCAGTGCTGGATGGTGCTCAGCTGATGATGCTGTGTACATTTTCCAAACACTCTATTGTATACTGTACATGTTTTAATCTAAGAAGATGGAAAGTTTCCTGATGCAGCCTCGTGCTGTGTTCACTTTTACTACAGGTAGATATAAATTATTCAGAACATCTTAAGGGATGCCTGTTTTACGTGCAGAAGATAAGGTATAGATCAGAATTTGGATCAATTAAAATTACCTACTGCCTTTCTTATTTAAAAACTTTTACTTGGCAGCAAGGTGGACCACATTAATGAAGACTTTACTCAAAATGAAGGCAAAGCAACAAAACCTCACTCAACTTTTGAGGCCACTTTTCCACCCATACCCATGCATGATGGCAGTTCGGTGTCCATGTTCAGTTGTGCTCTCCCATTGACATCATGCCATGGGCATGCTGAAAAATATCAGTTCCAGTAGGTATCGCACACCAATCCAAGGCTGGTGTACACCGTCCCCACAAGGGTTTGTGCAACGAACATCATCTGCTTCTCGGCTTGCGTGAACACAAATCACATTTTTGGTGTCAAGTGAAGGATTAAAAAGGCCTCGCTTGCTTTGTGTGTATACCAAGGAAAGTGGGATAGGTGTGAAGAATCTGGATCTTTAATTCCTTGGCTATGTAGTATTTTTTATATAAAAGAGCTCAATGTGTTAGATACAAGGGTACCTTGTCTGTCAATTGAATCCTCAGTGGAGGGGTACCACAGGGTACCAAATTGGGCCCTCTCTGTTTTTTGCCTCAAATTAATGATGCAACAATGACTGAGCTCGAGGACTGTGCTCATATCCTAGCCATGAAGTATGTTGATGACATGACACTTATTGAAAATTCAATGGGAGGGCAACCTAATATGACGTGACCATCTTCTTTGAATATTTTTACTCAATGGGCAATTAAAAACACCATTAAGTTGAATACTGATAAGTGTGCCATCATGGAAGTTTATTTCATGAAAGAATCTCCACCAAGGGCTCATTTTACTATCCAAACTAATGTACTGCAGAAGGTTGATCATATGAAAATATGGGTCTTATTATTGAGTGGAATCTTCATATTCACAATATTGTCACCAGGGCAAATGGAAAGTTGTTTATGTTGAAGATGCTCAACGAGTTTAACTTAGCCAGGGAAGATTTGCTTTCTGTTTATAAAGGCTATGTCAGATCACGATTAGAGTACCGTATGCTGTTCCATTTTGGAATGCCGGTCTCACAATCAAAGTAACGAATTGGAACAGGTTCAGAAAAGGGCTCTCCGAATCATTTTCGGAAAATTATACAGTGATTATGACCAGGCCCTTCAGTTTAGTGATATTCCAACTTTGAAATTTGTCTGAGATTCGCACACCAATTTCTAACATCTAATGACTTTAGACATTGGCTTCCAGAACTAAAGCAGGACAGGACACAATACTCTTTCAGGAATTCATCTCAACTTTCACAAATTACATGTAAAAGCCAAAGGTACAAAAAAGTTCCATACCATCTATCTATCAATCTTATTATATATATATATATATATATATATATATATATATATATTTGGATGTAAGTATGTTCCCAAAATACAGCCAAAACGGTATACAATAGCGCAAACATTTTAGGGCCACCTTACTCACCATTCTCCTGCGGTGTGCAGTATCAAGTTTCGTTAAAATCAGGAAACGAAAAAAATTATTAAATCAATTACCGATTCAGTCAAGTACTCTTCTGGGAAAATTTGATCAATGCAGACAAACAACTTTGGGAGAAACAACGGAATAGTTCGCTGGAGCTATCTTTTTATTTTTTTTGGAATTTTTTTTTTTATCAACCGCTGTCACAACGGGAACTCAACCGGTTCACGGGTCGTCTGGTATATTATTAAAACTCTCATCTTGTATACATGTATGTATGTATGTTCCTGAAATCCAGCCAAAACGGTACACAACAGCGCAAAAAATTTAGGGCCACCTTACCATTCTCCTGTTGTGTGCAGTTCGCTGGAGCTATCTTTTTCTGTTTTTTTTTTATGTTTTTTTTTATCAACCGCTGTCTCAACGGGAACCCAACGGCTTCACGGGTCATCTAGTACTTTGTTAAAATTCTCCATGAACATGGAGAAAAGACATAAAATGTCATAGCCCCTGTGGTTTTAGTAATTTTGCTGTATGGAGTTAAAGGGCTAACCCATATTTGCAAGATTTACGTGTATGCGCAACTGGCTTGAATGGTCATGTGACATGGAAGATTGCATACAATTGGGTTATTCCATCATGAATACTAATGATGTAGGTCACTAGTTTCATTATGTAAGATAGTTGGTCACGTGACATGTATGACGTTTTCAATTGGGAATGCAAATTTTGCACTGAAGGGATTCAATGTTCATATATTTTGATGGAGAAATACTGAATTACACAAACAGTATAACATTTAACAAGATCAATAAATGCATGTCTGAGAAATGGTTGAGGCTGTGTTCAACATCGGGTTTTTTTGACAACTAAAATGGCCGCCAGTCTACCAGTCGGCCATCTTTCATCAGATCACAAAATAAAGTGAGGTGCATGTATATGCCTTCATGTAATGTGCTTGTGTCAAGTTTTAACAAAATCGGATCATGCATGTCTGAGAAATGGTTGGGGACACGATTGAGTAACAAAATGGCCACCAGTCAGTCATCTTGGATCTGATCTCGAAAGAAAACGATGTGCGTATGTAAGCCATCATTCGTTATCTGTGTGCCAGGTTTAAGCAACATCGGTAAATGTTTATCCGAGATATGGTTGAAGATGTGTTCAACATCGGAGGGGTTGTTTTTTCAATTAAAATGGCTGCCAGTCAGCCATCTTTAATCACATTGCGAAACAAAATGACGTGCTTATGTGTACCATCATGTGTTGTCTTTGAGCCAAGTACGAATAAAATCGGTCTATATATGTCCGAGATATTGTTGTGGACGTACGCACGGACACGAAAATCGAGACCAAATCCATTAGCCCTTGTTTCGGATGAAGTCCAATGGAGGCTAATAATGTTATTTATGAGTTTCAGTGCTGGTGTGATGTCTGGTACTTTGTAGGGCATGGTTATGATAAATCATCAGTTAATCATCGTTTCAAATTTAATCATTAATTCCATAAAAATTAGAAAATGATGACAAATGATGAATTTTTTCACATAATTTCACCATCATTTTTATAATGTGGCATTTTAATTTGGCAGCCTTTTTTCATGTATAAACTGGCTACCATAATGTTCCGAATATAATACGCATTTTTTTCACAAAAAAAATTTATCTAGAAGTATTACACATGGTAACAAATGGAAATGTGTTTTTTTTTTTTTTTGCAGCTGGTCCAGGCATGAACATGTTTTTGCAAATCTCCAGTCAAAGTTGATGATTTCTAGAAACTATATGCAAGGCTCAAAAGGAAAAATAATTATCTTTGCTTACGGACACTCGCACCAGATGAAACTCTACGCTCATGATGTTAAAGAGGTTGTTGGAATTAAAAAGCAATGTTGCAAATGCTCTGATTGATCTTTCCGCCAATGACCTTTTTCTCTCTAAAGGAGAGATGAAGCGAATTTCAAAAATTGCCTCGGCCTTAGAAATTGTGGAACCGAGTGTCTTGCCATTGGGCAGGAGAGACTGTGACTTGATCAAGGCTGCAAAAAAAGATTCTTTGAGTTTGTGCTGAGGAAGTTAAATGAACAGGAGAGTACAAGTTGTATCTGGCTATAGATCAGAGGAATTTAGGAAAGAAGAAATGCAATTCTTGCTGGCTTGTTATGCTAAATAATAATTCACATGTGTGTGTGAGATGCAGTAAAGGGGAATTTCCAAAAATCTGAAGCTTGTGGTGAAATGCCTTAATCAATAAACTATAAGCCACCAGAAGAAAGAACTATGAGAAAGAGTATGAGCAAAAGCAAACACAAGAACAGACAAAATACTGAAATACAAGAATTGTTTAAACACCACCAGGGTATTATTTTATGCTAATGACATACATATTGGGAAAGGAGAAAGTTATTGACGAGAGACTTCAATTTGTTCACGAACAATTGTGCTTTCACTGGTCCATCAATAGTGTTCCAAAGACGAGGACCATAAAATCTCATTGTGTTCATGGAGTATGACGTGTGCGTGTGGGGTAAGAAAAATTGTTGCAGGATCTGGTATGATAAGTGTATGTGTTGTGTATTGAGGTTGAAGTAAGAGGACAAAGTACAGGGAAGAAGATTATGGACATATGGCACTTATACATGAATATCCCTGTGTGTGTGCAATTTGTTAATATCAATAAGAGTCGGAGTGTTAAGTTTTGTGAAAAGATGCGCAGCTTCGTCTCGAGGATGAGAGAAGGTACAAATCATCAAGGCTCTAAGGTTCGTGCTTTTGGAGTAACAATGAGTGAACTTATTGTTACTGTTACGTGCTCATACAATATAATTGTAGAGAGAGGAGTTTCAGAGAAGAAGTTGCAAATGTTTGTGGACAGACGTACAGACATGGTGCCATTCCATAAGCTCTCCTGAACTACGTTCCTGTTTAGCTAAAATGAGTGGAGTGAGCCTTTTTAATGGGGATATTATCAATTTCAATAAGGTTTGTGCTGTTAGGAGATTTATTTGAAGTGAAAAAGAGAATGTATTTGGTTTTATTTTGGTTCGAAGAAAGTTTGTTGGCTTTTAACCAGGAGACCTGATTTAGTTCAGAGTTTAAGGTATTGACTAAGAAATCGTAATTTGAAGGGTTGACCACAACATTTAAGTGGTCTCCAAGTAAAAATTATATTGTGACGGACAAGCTTACGGGTAATTTGATTTAAATGATCCTAGTTTTTTCAACAGTATATGTTCAGCATAAGTGTAAAAGTGTATGACGGGCAGTGCTGAGTTTGTTTTAGTGAAGTTACTTTTGTGTCTCAGCCCCCATCTCCCTACCTTTGTGTTATTTGTGGTTTTCCCAATTGTTTTCTGTCATTAAGTGTTTTCCTTAAATAAATAATGGTAGTGCAATATTCCATGTGTCTGGTGTTGGCTGAATGGTTAGGGTGGTGGACTTGGGATCCGAAGATCCTGAGTTCAAATCCCCCTTGGCTATTGAATTAATACTAGGTGGGGTTGACTTTGCGTGTCATCCTTCCGAGGTTGGCAAAATGAGTACCAGCTTGCTGGTATCCTGTGTCAAAGTGGTGACCTGTCCAGGATCGTGCCCAATAGCCAAGGACACTGCTTAGGCAGCACCAACGCTCTGCACAGAGTATGGTCCCAATGGATGGATGGATGGAATATTCCATCCTCGTGGCCTCGACATGGCATGGCGACAATGAGGGGTAGGTGTGGTTGTGGTGCCAGGCAGCCACATGGGCAGAGGCACTGAGAACCACGTACATCTATGTGGCTGTGGCATGGGCCCTGGCCATAGATGATCACAAGACTCCAGCAAGGTGGGGGAAATCCCCCTGGAGAATTGGCCAATGGGCATGCAGTGGGTGGTCCAAGCCCCACCATGGGGAGAGGTAATTAAAGGGTCCTACAATATGAGCAGAACTTGCTCCCTCTGTTCCTGGTCATGCTCTCTTGCTTGCCCTGATCTTGCCTGCCTTGCTTGATTGGATTGGCTCACTTGATTGGATTGATCTGGTTCCAAGTGCTTTCGTTCAGTGGAGTTCTCTTCAAGGCACGAGAAGCTTGGTGGACAAACCACCTTTCCAGCTGCACACCTGGGAGTGTTCAGCACCAAGGACACGCACAACCAATGTCACTGGAGAGGTTGTTCCTGTCTCGTCTTGTCACTCTCCCTCTCCATGTCCTGTCACCCATACAAATGCACTCAGGACATAGATAAATATTTGTGTGACATTGAAACCGTGAGCACGAGGGGTTATTTTGTATTCATTGTGTAGTTCTGTGATCACCCTAGCAGCCATACCTTTCTCTCTCTTCCCTTCTCCCCCACCCTGATTTATTTATTGTAATAAATCTCCCTTGTCAATGCGAACCCATGTTGTGGACAATGGAGAACACAAAACTCTAAGTTGGTAATCGATTTGGCAGAGTAAATCCATCGACGGGTCAATTGGGAATCGGTGCATTGAAGGCACCATTAGTAAAGACGATTGGCCAGCAGTACACAAATTGAGGGTGGACGTGGGACCTCTCGCCCCCTCCCCGCCTCGCGAATGACCGGTCTGTGAAGACCCGTGTGGCCGTTTCAATATGTATACTTCGGTATTCTCCACCATTCCAAATCCCTTTCCAAAACCTCTTGATGCTGTGGAGGACCACAATATGGAATGTCTCAGGGATGCACTCATTATTGGAGCTTGTTCTTCAGACTACAGACAGGTTTCGTCTGTCGTCTGGAGAACAAGCCTCCATTGTTTCCGACCAATTCTCTTTTCATCTTGCACCATCTGCTTCCTCCCTTAATAGTCACACACACACACACATACACATACACATACACATACACATACACATACACATACACATACACATACACATACACATACACATACACATACACATACACATACACATACACATACACATACACATACACATACACACACCAGCGAACCCTCTTGCTTCCTAAGTAAGCAAGCTGTCTTCTCACATCAAGCTCTTTTGTATCAACCTTTTCAATCTGCATGAAGATGAGCAGAACTCCTATTCATGAGAGCCTGATTTCCCAGTAATTCCACTTCTTGAAATGGACATCTGGTTCAGTTTCACATGTAAGCAAAAAGGTAATGTAATGGCTTGATGAAGGGAAGACTGACCTCAACCCTGGAGGTTGCACACTTTGCACTGCAGATACATCCATTGGGACCATACTCTGAACAGAGCATCATTGCTGCCAAAGCAGTCTCCTGGGCTATTGGGCACAATCCTGGATGGGTCACCAATTGACACAGTGAACTCAAATGGCTTGATCATCCCAGCAAGCAGGTACTCATTTTGCCAACCTTACAAGGATGCCAGGCTGAATCAACCCCACCTTGTATTAATTCAACAACCAGGCAGGATTTGAACTCAGGATCACAAGCCCACCATGCGAACAATTAAGCCAACACCAGGTATATCTAAGATGGCTGATTAAACAAAAACCACAAACAATGGTGGTGAGCCTTAATCGCGCTGGTTTCTATGTCTCGTGGTGACGACCACATGCCATCGTCCGTTAGCATTATCCAGTGGACATTGAAATCCCATGGTGTTTTTAGAAGAGTAGACAAGCTATTACCCGCACTCAAAACAAATGATGTAATCTTGCCCTCTGCACCTCCCAAAGAGTGTGGGATCTGTCTGATGGTCATTCTACTTGTCCGGGACCTCATCCATTGACCTTCTAGTGATATCATGGCTGCGATCTAATTGCTTTTGATTGCCGGAAACCATGGAACAGTTTTTGCGGCCTACCTCAAGTCCCAATTCTCATGGACTGGGAATATGCGCTTGAGTGAGCCTCAGGAGACCCGGAGGAGTTGATGTACTTCTCAAAATTAACATCTCGCTGATGTTTCAATGCCTCGACATCGTTGCACTTCGTTTCTTGTAGGCGAGCTTCTACTTACCACGGTTCTTCATTTGGGACAATATTTTCTCTCCTGAACAGCTCCACCATGGAGATGTTTGGAACAGTCGTCCCTTGTGCATCTGACACGAGACATCGTGATGCAATCCCATGTCACTGACTGATCTACACCTTGACTCGTCCTCATTGCTGCCCACAAGAAACCTTCTCATGATAATCTCCAACAAGAGTGCTCTTTGTCTTCAGACTGAGTTTCCATTTATTTATTTTTTCTACCATCTTCTTTCCTCTTCTGAATAGATTTGAATGCCAATTTGATTTCCTTCTTGTGATTCACCTTCCAATTTTCTGCCTCGACATTTGTGCAGAAAGACGTTTGTGTATCGATTTTTCGAGCCACTCGATCGCTGCTGTCAGGACGTTTTGGCTTCATCTGCTCGTTTGGCAGTTTTTAGCTCGCCTGTTCGAAGAACAGAGAGCTATAGCGATACTCCCAGCGTGAGCGTGAGCGTGAAAATGTTAAAGTTTTTGGTGCAAGTTATTTTTTAGAAGCTTGCCATTCATTTAATATGTGTACTAGGATGCTGATATTTGGCATGGAGGTTCCTTTGGGGTATATTATTGATGTAGTGAAGTTGAAATTAAAAAATAATTTCAAATGTTTTAAATTGTTGACCTGTTTTGAATTTAACTTTTTTGTAACACATCAACGTTAAAGTTTTTGGTGCAAGTTATTTAGAAGCTTGGCATTCATTTAATATGTGTACTAGGATGCTGATATTTGGCATGGAGGTTCCTTTGGGATATACTATTGGTGTGGTGAAGTTTAAATTAACAAATGATTTAATTTTTTTTTTAATTTCAACCTAAGATGGTGTCAAAGCCACCCAATGCTCGCCTGTTTATACTAGACGCTTCTCATTCATTTAATATGTGTACTAGTTTACTGAGCACAATATCTTCTACTTTCAGCTGCTCCCGTTCGGGGTCGCCACAGCGGATCATCCGTATGATCCGCATAGTGATTTGGCACATGTTTTATGCCGGATGCCCTTCCTGATGCAACCCTGGTCGCCTCTTACGACACAGGGATATGGTACACCTATTTTAACCGGGGTATACACCAGCCCAGTGCACTGGTATTCATTTCGCCGACCTCGGAAGGATGACAGGCTGAGTCAACCCCCTGGTGTATTCATTCAGTGGCCCAACGGGGCTTAAACTCGGGACCTTTTGGATCCCAGCCGCTGCCCTCACCACTGCGCCAACACCAGGCTCATTACTGAGCACAATATACAAATACATATATTGCTTTAAAATTATTTGGATCAGACTTCACTGCAATGCTTTATAAAAAAAATATTATTAGTCTAGTCTTTTAAAAATGATAAATGTATAAACAGGTGAGCATTGGGTGGCTTTGACACCAACTCTCTGGTATCTTTCATGTTGCTCTTCTCAGAGTTGAGATTGTATCTATAAGGCTTTGTAAATTGGCTTTGTAAATTGGATGGAGGGAGGCCAGAGTACTGTACAAGAAAATTGAGAAGAGGAATGGAATAAAAATAAAAATTGCAAAATAGTCATATTCATGCTACCTGTAGTTCCCTTGTGATATGATGCAAATCATCAAAAGTTAGTGAATATATTTAAGACAGGCCTGACACCCATTTGCAGGGGCATCGAGAGAGAAAATATTGTCCCATAACTTTAGAAAAATCTGTAAAAACCACCAAGCTGAAGCTTAGTTGTTTATCAGCATTTTCATGTAAATGATTCAATAAATCAAAAATTATTAATCAATACGGAGTATATTCAATGACGTCACGGAGTATATTCAATGACGTCCCGTCGCTCTCAGATACTAAGCCCGTCCGTCATTATGGGAGACAAATAAACGTGACAACCAAGCTGTGCTGGCAGAAAACATGATTGCCTCTTTTTTAATTTTTTAATTTTTTTATTTTTTCCGACATTCTTTTCTCTGTTGGTATGGTTCGAGTACCGTAAGACAGCACAAAAGCACAGAATTTACACTTTGAAGTTTGAAATCGCACCAACTTGTGTATATACTTCAATTGTAAACACCTCACTTTGTCTCCAGTAATGGCGGCAGCATTACACAGCCTCGTTCTCACAGAGGAAGTGACGTCGATTGCATACTTCCTGTTGTGTGGTCAGGAGTAGGCCTTCATATTTTCTGGATAGGAGGGAGCATTTTGTGGGTAGTGACTAGCACTCACCTATTGTTCGAATTTTTGAGAATTTTTTCCTCTCCAACACTGCTTTAGGTGAACTTCCCTGATCCTAAGATAGCGTCCTTGGACCAGTTGGCAATTTTGTGCCGTACAAATCCAACGACGACTTGCTTAGTGTAGCCATTTTGACTTTGCAGAATGGCTTTGATGCGCTCTTTCTGCAGCAAGCTTGCATGGGGGAACAGATGACTAAGGTTCTATTCGCAAGTGTTGATGAAAGCAATCTTGTCGTGTGTGGCACCCAATGAGTCCAACCGCATGTACTGCCGTGTGAACGTCGGCTTGCAGCAGCCGGTAGTCAATAGTCTATCCACAGATCCTTTTCAATATTCCTCGTTTGAAACTTTCTCAATGAACGTAACAGTGGCACATCTGATTCTCAAACTTGCCTTCCAGACAAGGCCATCACCAAGAATGTGCCAAATGTTGTTACAGGTGTGATGATGGAATGGCAAACTGTTTGTTGAACTGACAAAAAAAACAAAAGATTTTTTTTGTTGTTCTGGTTCTTTAGGAATCGGCTTTTAAATTTTTATTATTACTATACAAGGGTCTAGCCTCATGGAAGGTAAAAGGGCAGCAGGTTCACAAACCACCAAAGGGCAGTAGGGGGGATTGACATATACAAGGAGGAAAATGAGGAAAAAACAAAAAATGAGCAGCAATCATGGCCCCAGGAACAGAGTGGGGAAAAAAATGAGCAAGTGTAGAAGAGATTGTGGCTGTGTATGGGTGAGCGGATGAGGTAGTGATGGGATGTCCATTTGAAAGACTGAAGTGACGAGGATGAGACAACGGATGCAGGGAGACTAATCCACAATGGGAAGAATAAGGAAAGGAATTAATGCAGGTGGGTAACCAGCTTGGATTTTTGGAGGGTGAACATAGGTGAGTGTGATTCGAAGAGCAGGTGAGGATATTTCCACTTTGAATTCTTTCTTTGGTTCAAATTTAACTTTGTCTTGTCATCTGGGTTAACGGTGTGTCCACACGGCAAGCTTGGAACCTTCGAATCAATATTCCAGCTCGAGTGTCAATCGATTCGCATGATGGTAAATCGCACGATGTCGCTCAATCCCCAAGGAAAGATTCACCTCTGACTTATCGATTTCAATATACCCTATCCTGTCACATCTCGGAAGCCAAGTCACGTTGAGTCTTGTTAGTCGGCCTACGAAAAGGAAGGGTAGACCCAGGATCAATTTGAATACTGAACAAAGTTCCCTATATGAATATATTGTTGCGAATCTGGAAGCCATTATCGCACTCATCATTCAGGTCCTTTAGCTCAGTTATCTCGGTAAGTGCATGTTCTGTAGATAGCTCGCCTTCCATTGTTTAATGGGTAAAAATCGATTAAATGTGCTGTGATTCATTTTAATAGTTAGGGTTCGATCAGAACACAAAGAAGAACGACCCTCCCCCTCCTCTGCAAAGAGGAAGAACAACCCTCCCGTCTCGTGATGCAAGGACGTAAACAACTCCCTCTCACCCGCGGTTGTGCGGGGAATGGCGCACGAGGGCGTCTATCACGCCGGGAGCGGGGGAGGGGGGGCCGATAGGGATAACAAGGACAAATGTGTCCTAAAGGCAATAACAACAACAACTTCCGATATTTCGTCGCGTGCCTTGATAGAGCCAATAGCGAGACCCGTCATGGAGGCTCCTGTTCGTGACGAGAAAATAGTGTATTTACGAAATTACAACACATTAAATGGAATAATCTTTAAATAGTAACGTGAACTTTTCGAAACTTTAAAGCAAATGTCCGAATATATTTAAAAGTTGATGATAGACGCTCTCAAAAGGAACCGTCTATGTGAGGATGTGTACAGGTGTTTAGTATTTAAGGAGATCCGGATCCTGTATATAAAAGAGCCGAGTCCTAAAGGTTTTGTCTCAAGAAGAAGAAGAAGAAGAGCTCTCTTAGAGCCAGCGTTCGCTACGTGAGACGCGGCGAAAAAAGGGACACTTAACTCTGCTTGGCTCGAGTGGGTTCTTGGGTTCTGGTTGGAGAGTTTGTTCATCGGAAGAGGGGGTTGTGGATGGTTGGTTGTCGTGAGTTCGTCGAGAGTTGTTCAAGGGAGAGTTTGGGCTGGTTGTTGGTGGTTCATCGGAGGAGCTGGTTGACCGGAGGAGTTGATTCGGGTTGTCGTGGTTCTTCTTCGGCCTGGTGGTCGAGGAGTGTCGGCCTGGTTCAAGGGTCGTCGAGTTGGTTCGATATTGTTGTTCTGCTGGTGCTTGTTCGAGTTGGCTGTGCAGTCGGTGGTTCAAAGGGTCGTGCTGGTTCTGAGTTATCTTGGTTCGGCCTTTGTTCTGCTTTGTGGCCTCATCTTGGTTCGGCTGGCTCTACTTGGAAAGCGACGCATCTTCGGGAAGGCTCGGTGTTCCGTCTCACCAGCACGTGGTCCGGAGCGCGAGGGGATCCGCTGGACCTCGGGAAGGATCGCGGATCTCGGATTGGATCCAGCTCGCCCTCGCTGGAGCCGGGGTCCGAACAGCTTGAAGACCACATGAGGTGGAGAGGTTCGAGATAGGCCCTGGACTTCTGCTCATCTGTTCCTCCGAGCTGAAGTCCGTATTAAAGGCGTCAGCCACCATTTCGTGTGTGTGTGTGTGTGTATGTGTGTGTGTGTGTGTGTGTGTGTGTGTGTGTGTGTGTGTGTGTGTGTGTGTGTGTGTGTGTGTGTGTGTGTGTGTGTGTGTGTGTGTGTGTGTGTGTGTTTCCATGGGCCTGTCTAATAAGTAGAGAACTGTTAAGTTCTTTGTGTGCTGTAAATGATTGCATTGCATTTATTGTATTCGGTATAGTTCTGCTCTTGCGTGCTTCCCTAGTTCCCCGATTACTGTATAAATATACTCCAATTGTTAAATGTTTTCAGCTCGTCGCGTCGATTCTTTCATTGACTGAGCATGTTGTGTCTTAGGAATTAGAAGGCCGTTGGGCCGCCGTAAGGGGAAATTCGGACCGACGGTTCTCGGCGATTAAGCCGCACGGGACAGGCTCGCTTAAGGAGCTTGTTTCATACGAGTTCCATCGAGGGTGTGGAGGCTCGGTAGATCGCCACGTGGTCTCTAGGTATTTTTAAGAATTTGCAAATAACCCTGTACCACGTGGTGGAAAAATTGGCCCTTCACGGTTCTTGCACAAGGACCCGTCAGCTTCGGACTTATCCGGGTGACGATCTATATTTCGGGCCAACTTGACTTGCGGCTCCATCTAGTGGTCGGCTCGCGGCCCACCACCCAGCCCCGTAACTATATATATATATATATATATATATATATATATATATATATATATATATATATATATATATATATATATATATATATATATATATATATATTGTTACGGATTCGCGCCCGCCGGCTTGCTGACGGCCACGTAACTCGAATCGCGGCACGTCGCCCACCGGACGGACAATCCAGTCGTGACCCTCTCGGACTAACGCCGGGAACCAGTCACGGGTGGACCTTTCGGTCTCACCGCGATCGAGCCAATCAGCCCCCGCGTGGGATAGGGTTGCTCGCCAAATTCGACCTACCTAAGTACCCACGCGGAGGGTAGACCGGGCGATCGCACCTCGCCGCAGGTCGACTTCGGACACGGGCCACTTAAGCGACCCGTTCCGTACTATCGGGATAACCGAGCGGTGTTATCGTCGGCCTCGACGGTTCGATTAATTATCGGGCGTATTCAGCCCACTATCAACCCCCTACGTGAAGCAAGATGAGGACCCAATGAAAGAAATGACGAAGCGAAGCGGGAAACAGTTCAACACAAAGCACACCCATTCGCGATGAACGGAAAGCACACATACTCAACTCCACCAAAAGCACACAGAAAAGGAAAAGAAACACAATGCAATTCTACACAAAAAGCAAATGCGACAATGCAGATCTAATACCGACTACGTGAGCACACGGCAACACCCATACAATTTTACTTCACAGACGGCGCCGACAACACACACCCCCAAAAACAAAAGGAAAGAGAACCCTCAAGGATGAGGCGGGCCCGAGGCCGAGACCGGGCCGGGCCCACCCGTCTGGTGATGAGACGCGGAGCGGCGATGGTGCCTCAACTCCGCGGGCCTCGCGGGCAGTGTCTGGTAGGGGGTGGGAAAGGGGCCCCCTTGGTCGCACTATCTCAGCGCGGGGGGAAACAGGAGGGGGTTGCTGATGCTCGGGGTATAGAGGATTTCTACTCTGCCTCGAGTCCTGCGACGAGTGTCTCCACCTCGAGCAGGTCGCGCCGTCGGCCTCCCTGGTGTGCAGCTCCCGGCACGACGCGAGCACCCCCTCGTCTGCCCTCGCCGCCTCTCCACAGCTCCGTCCCCTCCGCTCCGACTCCAACGCACACGACGACGACCAACTCCTTCTTGCTTCTTCTTCCCAACTCCACCGACTGCGAAGTCTTAACTCTCTTGACTGACGAACGCGGTCGCTTATATAAGCCCCGTGGCTTCGCTCTCTCATCTTTGACCCCCTGCCTTCGACCTTTCACCTCGCTCCCCATTGG
Source organism: Eptatretus burgeri (assembly GCF_056783735.1). NCBI lineage: Eukaryota > Metazoa > Chordata > Myxini > Myxiniformes > Myxinidae > Eptatretus > Eptatretus burgeri. The sequence goes on from NC_140971.1 coordinate 80,587,847, forward strand.
CCCGAGAAAAAGTGGGCGTGAATGCATTTTGATCCATAAATTTGCATATAGCGATCGCCCTCCAACGCCCTGGAGGCGGGGCCAAATCGCCCCTCGCTCACCGATTGGACGGAACAAAAGTGGGCGTGTGTCGTTTTTGATCCGTTTTTGAAGCGGAAAATCCGTGGTTTTGTACACGCTGTTCGGCCCGCGCCCTGCACGAGTCCAACACCGGTACCCACAAGCGGCGCAAGAACGGTGGCGATGCGACGGTTGCGAGGTGTGACGTGAAGCGGCGCCGCGGTGGGTGGTTGATGTTGTGGTTGGTGGTGGTAACAATGGCGGTTGGTCCAAAATAAAGATAGTAAAAGAAAAACGGCTATCCTGAAGAGTCGCAGCACGCATGAATGACATGTATTCCCACTAGACAACGGGTTTGGGCCTAACTCCACATATACTTACCGAGATATCTCACCTAAGGGACCTGAATGGTGGTTTGCGAATTTGGTAACCACAACAATATATATATATATATATATATATATATATATATATATATATATATATATATATATATATATATATATATATATATATATATATATATATATATATATATATATATATATATATATCTTCTTCTTCTTTCGGCTGCTCCCGTTAGGGGTCGCCACAGCGGATCATCCGTTATGATCGCATAGTGATTTGGCACATGTTTTACGCCGGATGCCCTTCCTGACGCAACCCTGGTCGCCTCTTACGACACAGGGAAATGGTACACCTATTTTAACCGGGGTAAACACCGGCCCAGTACACTGGTACTCATTTCGCCGACCTCGGAAGGATGACAGGCTGAGTCAACCCCCTGGTGTATTAATTCAGTGGCCCAACGGGGCTTGAACTCAGCACCTTTTGGATCCCAAGCCGCTGCCCTAACCACTGCGCCAACACCAGGCTATATATATATATATATATATATATATATATATATATATATATATATATATATATATATATATGTATATATATATATATGTGTATATATATATATATATATATATATATATATATATATATATATATATATATATATATATATATATATATATATATATATTTATATATATATATATATATATATATATATATATATATATATATATATATATATATATATATATATATATATATATATATATATATATATATATATATGTATATATGTATATATGTGTATATGTGTGTTCCTTTTAAGGAACTTTGATGCAGGAGGAAGCCGTTCAGCCCATCAAAGCCTGCGCTAGTATTGCCAATCTCTGGTTGTTTTTTTTCATGCTCTACCCTTTTAAATGCTGAGCATCAAGCAAGGAAGTAGCACATACCATTTTTCAGTGTTTGCTATGAGTTGGTCAGGGGTTCAAACCACTGACCTCTCAGCAGGCCCCTGCAAAGCTGGTAGTCGGCCCACGCCAGATGAGAAATGTCGGCCCCCATTTCAACCTGCTCATTTAGTATTTTTGTAATCAGTGTGAAATACTTATTACACTGAACAACAAATTTCAAAAAATTTTTTTTACTGGAGATGTGTAAAGTGATTAAGACTAATTTGGGTACGCTGATTTCAAAAATCATAACCGTTTTGCTGTATCACGTCAGGATTTTCAGGAACAGAAATATTCCCATTGCCTAGAAGTCAGGATTTCAATGAAATTTACATATGTCTTTAACATGTCTATTTCGTACAATTGTTGTTAACTTGTGTTATATTTCTTTCTTTCAGATAAAGATGAGTAGGCGTTCCTGTACCAATCATCCTGACAACTTCTGTTATGTCTGTGGTCGGTATACCAAAAAAGATCAACAGCGAAGTATATCTACAGCAGTGAAAATGAAGGCCGCCTACTTTCACTACTTCGGGTGTAAGGTGGGGGACCAAGAACAGAGCTGGGCACCACAAGCTGTCACACAACCTTGACTCAGTGGTTGGTGGGCAAGCGCGCGAGCATGCCATTCGCGGTGCCCATGATATGGCGTGAGCCGCAGAATCATCATGATGATTGTTATTTCTGCTGCACAAGCATCGCCGGCTTCAACAAGAAGAATAAAGGTCACATCAAGTATGCTGACTGCGTCTCTGCTCGTAAACCTGTGCCTCATGATGACGAGAACCCCGTTCCAACACCTCCAGCTGATCAGAACATAGCTGTAAGCAGTGGTGAAGAGGATGGTGATGATGAACCTTTTGAACCCGACACTCAAGAATCACACCTTCTGAACCAGGGAGACTTAAATGATCTTGTAAGAGATCTCTCGCTGTCAAAGGCGAAGGCAGAGCTGCTTGGATCAAGGTTGCAGCAGTGGAATCTACTTGAACCTAACACCAAGATATCCTTGTTCAGAGCACGTCACAGAGACATGGCTGAGTTCTTTGAGATGGAAGACACGATGACATTCTGCAGTGACATCAACGGTCTGTTGAAAGAACTTGGGTGTGATCACGATCCTGCAGACTGGCGCCTCTTCATCGACTCGGGGAAGAACATCTTGAAGGCTGTTTTGCTCCACAATGGCAATGAGAAACCATCAGTCCCACTGGCTCACGCGTTCGGCATGACAGAGACCTATGAGACTATGCGGCAGCTGCTTGATTCCATCAAGTACAATGACTTCAACTGGCACATCTGCGGAGACTTGAAAGTGGTGGCGCTGTTGTTAGGGCTGCAGTCAGGCTACACGAAATACATGTGCTTCCTTTGTCTCTGGGATAGCAGAGACGACAAGAATCACTGGACGAAGAAAGATTGGGAAGAGCGAAAAGAGCATGTACCTGGTCGACACAACGTGAAGCATGTCGCCCTTGTCGACCCAGCCAAGGTTTTCCTTCCACCACTCCACATAAAGCTCGGCTTGATGAAAAGTTTTGTACGGGCAATGGATCTGAATGGGCGTGGGTTTTTATACCTCAAGGAAAAGTTTGGCAACACCTTGTCGGAGGCCAAGATCAAGGCTGGTGTCTTTGTTGGACCGCAAATCCGACAGATTATGAAGGACGAAACTTTTCCGACAACTCTAAACCCCAAAGAGCTGGCAGCGTGGAGGAGCTTCAAAGCTGTGACGGACAACTTCTTGGGGAACGAGCGCGCGGACAACTATGAAGAAATAGTGCAGCAGCTGCTGGAGTCCTTCAGGAAACTTGGCTCCAGGATGTCCCTGAAAATCCATTTCCTACACCAGCACCTGAACTTCTTCCCTGACAACTTGGGAGCAGTCTCGGACGAGCACGGCGAGCGATTCCACCAAGAGATTTCACTCATGGAGACGAGTTACCAAGGGCGGCACAACCCGAACATGATGGGCGATTTCTGCTGGTTCCTGCATCGTGAAACTGACACAGAGCAGCACAAACGCAAAGCCAAATGCCTAAAGCATTTTTAATTACATTCTAGTGGAGTTTTTCTGTAATTTCTATAATTTTGAAGCATTCATGATGAAATAAATGAATAAATGAATTTTTGTAAATTTCATTGAAATCCTGACTTCTAGGCAATGGGAATATTTCTGTTACTGAAAATCCTGACGTGATACAGCAAAACGGTTATGATTTTTGAAATCAGCGTACCCAAATTAGTCTAAATCACTTTACACATCTCCAGTAAAAATTTTTTGTTGTTCAGTGTTATTTATGTTTCGGTATTTACTTGTACATGTAGTGTACATGATGTACTTACAAGTAACAGAACAGAATAAACGAACCAGAACGATTTATAAAAATGGTCATGGCAAGCAATTTTATTCAAAATGTATAAAAGACAATAGAGTGCAGTACTGTAATAAGAAGCAGTAAATACAACAGCACATTCATGTTTATTCTGTATTCAGAATTTCAGATCAGAAATGGTCATCACTTCTTCACATCCAGAAATGCTTTCCGTGATTTTCTTTGGCCAAATTCATCAATTACACAACAAAAATCAAACAACTTTGCCTTGTCACTGTTGATGTTCAAAATTGCTAATCCATTCAAACGTTCTTACACCACTGTGGACTGAAAGTATGACTTAATTAGTTTTAGGACACCAAAGCTCCTCTCATTAGAGGCCACTGTTGCTGGCAATGACAGAAAAATGCGCAACACGATGAGGACATTTGGGAAAACATTGCCCAATCTCAATTTCAAGATTTGACCATAAATTTTCTTCGGTAACACAGCATCGAGTTTGAAATTCACATCAAAAATTATTTTAAGAAGAAGCACTTCACTCTGAATGTCACTTGAAATATGACTTGGACATCGCAGCTGAAACTGATTCGCTTTTAGTAACAACTCATTCTCATCGAACTGCTTGAAGTGCCACAAAAAAATCTAAAACTCCACAAATATCCCTGACTGCAGAAACTCGACGTGAAAGGCCATTGATAACAAAGTCAATTATGGTGAACAACGCATTCACCCTGAAGTCATTTTCGGCTTCCTTTTGAGTTGGGTACCCCATGCGAGTAGCAAAACTATCTGGCACACCAATATTGATTGACGCATGCCGTGCTTCTTCAAGTATATCATTCCCTTTCTCTCTCAGTTTCCAGGATATCTGCCCGTAGTTGATTTAAAGTTTGTGAAAATCTTCTCGGTCAGTAATTTTGCTTCCACCCACTGGCCAATATAGATTACATAATATTGGTAGTAATACTTTGATATTAACCAATAAAACAAGAATCAATGCAAGTGTGTAATTTTTTTTTTGTTCCTTTACTTGTTTAACATTAGGCCCCCTCAAAATTGTAGGCCCTTGCCAACTGGCCCCCCCTCTCTTTGTTCTGGCATGCCTCTCGGACTGAGAGCAGATGCTCCATAAACCATTATGCCACCGAGCCTGCTTTCACTAAAGGCCCGGTCACACCTTGACGTTTTAGCCAGCGATGGCAACGTGTTAAAATGTATGTAAAACGCTGGCTTACGTTGAACTTTTGATGTTTTTTTTTAAAGATTCGGACGTATTCATAGCGACTTGGTCTTATGTATAACGCATTGGTAACTACACGGAACGTTTCGTTGTGTTATAGATAACTTATACCAACGAATGCTGAACCTGTTGTCGGCCTACACAACCGATGCCCAACGATAGTCTAACTCAGGCATAGCGCGTTGCACGCATCGCCGACGATGTCGTGACATAGCCTATTAAAAGGCTGACTCACAACGATTCGAATCATAACTGCCGTAGAAATGGAAGGGTCAAAATCGCGGTCACACCTTGGAGATCTTGCCAGCGTATGTCGACGTAACAAAAAGTGTGTCTAAAACGTTGGGGCACGTCAAATACGGTATGGGTAAGTTTGGTATGCGCGAGTAGAACGCTAAATACGCTATCATAAGTCGTAGTAAGTAGAGTACGTCAAGAAATTTTAAACATGTTCAAAATTTTACGACGTACTCGGCGTATGACACACGTTCCGCATGCGATGGGGATAAGTTTTACACACGATATGTGGACGCTTACACACGTCCACAAAGACTACTTATAAGCTACTCATAAGTCGAAACACGTCGCGGTAATGTCTTTTTTACGCGAAACTTATTTCTAACTTATGTTTGACGTGCTTTGAACCAATTCTTTACGTAGCCCCAACACACATCGACGTATGTAGACGTATTCCAATGACGTCTTCCGATCGACAAAAAAAATAAATGAACGTGTTTCTAGGTTACAACTGCCATATAAAGACATGTTCCCAGCGGTTTTGGGAATTGGTATATAAAAATGCTGCTCATAAAAGGGGAACCCAACAGTGTTTTCGAGTTCCTTTTTGAGTCGATGTCCATGTCAGCAGTATCAGTATCAGTATTAGTATTAGTATTAGTATTAGTATTAGTAGTAGTTTGTTCATGTTGGCAGTAGTAGGTGGGTGTGAGGGGGAGGGTGTGGGTTATGATGGATCGTCCTTGCGTCCGCGTGTCCACGGGTAGATTCATAGGCTGCCACTCAACGATTTAAATGGCTGCATCTCCACTATTGGAAGTAGATGCTTGCGCTCAACAATTGGATTTTTTTTACACTCAACGACTTTTAAACGGTACCACTCAGCTAGTTTCATTGTTTACAATGAACGATTTAAATTGCTGTCACTCGCCTTTGTTTTTTGTTTTTTTGTTTTTTTTTGACGCTGGGGTTTGGAAATTTGAAACGTTTCTTCTGAACGTGTAAAACGCTCAAACTCGACTATTTTAAATAGACGCTGCCGATGGACAATTGGAGTCATAGCCAAGCTAGACATCGAAGTGTGAACATCCTCGTCATGCCGAAGAAAAGTTTGAAGAATGCTGCAAATAAGTGTTCTGGCCGTGGCCGTGGACGCTGACGCAAGGACGATCCATTATACCTACGTCTTTCAGCCTATGAGTAACTTAAAGTAACGTCTGTCGATGTGTGGCAACGATCGCGTAACGTGCCAACAACACGTTAATCATAGGTTAGAAATAAGTTTCGGGTACTCTAAACATTACCTCGGCGTGTCTCAACTTATGATTAACTTACAAGTAGCATGTGTTGACGTCTGTCAACGATCGCAGACCGTGTCTACAACTTGTGGCCAGCGTAGCGGAACGTGTGAGTCATACGCCGGCATACGTCGTGAAATTTCAAGCATGAAAAAAATTTGAGGACAACCGAAAAGTACAACGTTTAAAGCCAACGTACAACGACGTATGGCAACGTACTACGACGTATGCCAGCGTGCTCTCAATGTTATCAAAACTTACCCATAACGTATTCAACGTGTGCCAGCGTTTTAGAAAAAAAATTCAAAAATCGGCATACATTGGCTAAAACGTCAAGGTGTGACCGGGCCTTAAAGATAAGGTGTTTCATTTTTGCCACTGTGGATACTGTACACAGGTCACCGCACAAACGAATTAGTACGAGATGAAAGAGCAAAGGAAATAAGTATGGCAATTTGAATCGCTTTTGTAAATGTTAAAGAAGAAGCTGTATGGTTTGTTCAGGTGATTTGGTAAAGAGGATTGGTTGGCTGGCTAATACCATTACGCAAGGCCAAGTGGAAGGAACGAGAAGGAAGTATCGATCCAGAACTAATATGGGACGTTGAAAATGATGTAATCTGACCCGGAATGCTCTCCACATGCACAGAAACCACTAGAAATGGCAGTGTTCGGGGCAGCCTAAAGTTGTTTTTTTCATGTGTGTGAGATAAGGATTGTTACTTTAAACTGCTCACAAAGCTTCGAAAGGAAGCAAAAAATACTTTGTGATTTATTTAATGGACGCCTGCAATTGGAAATGCGATGCTGTGCATCATTAACAAGTAACGGTAACCAACTCTTCGACAAAGGACGTCTTCGCAGAGCGAAAATACACAATGTTTGTGTATCTGGATTGGATGTTTCTGAACACCTATGGGAAGGACTTATCTGGGGCTTGTGAATGTGCAGGGTAAGTTTAACATCAACTTATAAAATGATGATACTTCATTTATTATTAATTTTGTTGGGGGTTGGAGAGGGGTGGGGTGGTGGGGGGGGAGCTGTGAGGCCTCTTATAAGTATACTGTTTGATTCTCGGGCCACAAGAGAAATTACATGAGATTATTGCATTTATTACTAAACTAGCAAAAGTACCCATCCCCAGTGATGGAAATAGCAAGAAATTTACTTTTTTTTTTAATCCAAATTAAAAAAATTTCACCAAAGATTAGTTATTCCCCCATATTTCCGCAGGGCGCTCAAGTTCCGCCAGCAACCCCCTTCAGGTAAAACTTCCGAAATCAAGAATCACTGCTCACCTTCACTCTTTCATTCCTCTTTTTTTTTTTCCAACCGTTGGAACAAACTCCCACACTCTCTTCAATCCCACTCTTCCCTCCAGGTCTTCAAAACAGCTGTTCACCACCATCTCATATCTTTCCCCATCCAAAATCATGATCTTTACTACCCCCACTAATGCTCCCAAACCCACCTCCTTCAAATTCCCTGCTTTCCTTCCTAAAAGTCCCTGTGGTGTCCATCTTTTATACCCGTGTTCCCCACCCCATCTCTCTCCCTCCCACAGATATCCTATTGTCTCTGTTCCCCACTATTTTGTGCGTCCCTCTCCTGCCTTTCTTGTCTCCTGCCTTGTTATATGTTTCTGTGTATTGGCTCTTACACGAGCCTCGACATGGTATACAAAAGAAAAATCGTACTTAGGTGCACACCCTTGGGGTCCCCTTCGTAAGCATACAAAGTTTCAAGTTTCTAGCTCTTACCATCAGGAGCTATGGTGTGTGTGTGTGTGTGTGTGTGTGTGTGTGTGTGTGTGTGTGTGTGTGTGTGTGTGTGTGTGTGTGTGTGTGTGTTCGTACTTGTTATCCACTGCTACTCCTTCCTTGTATTAACAGGAAATGGTAGGAATTCGACATCTCTCATCTACAGGTATTTCTCGTATTTCCTATATTTCCGTGAGTCCGATTTGTATTCAGGAACAGAACAATTTATGGTTAACCGTTTTGAAATTGCCACTCTTTCGTTTAAATGCTGAAAATTATGTTCAGAAGACGATTTCACTTTCAGATTTTGTCCCAGAAACGGCAGGTTAACAGTGCCCCAGATGGTTGAAGTGAGTCACTGAAAACGGCCACATAGTGAATGCGCGAAAGGCCTCGTTGGCATTCATACGTCGTTACACTAATCCCGTATTGGATAATGAATCTGACGACACAGCCGAACAAATACAAGGAGACAAAAGGATCTTCGATGCTGGACGAGGTCATCAGGTGCGTTTCTGCCAATGTCCACGCACCCCAATGTTCCCAATACATCGAGGTACCCAATTCCAGTTTATACCTAACTACCTCTGCTGCGACCACTACCTTTGTCAGGAGACTATTCCATGCATTATCTTCCCTTTGAGTGAACGACTTCTGCTTTAATGTTGTTCTAACTCTTCTCTTCTTCACGCTCAAGTTGTGGCCCCTGGTGCTATCACTGTCTATTCGACTGAAAAAGTCTTCTGCACTTATTTTGTCCACACCCTTCATTATCTTCAACATCTCCATCAGATTCCCTCGTCATTGCCTCCTTTGTAATGTATAAAGTCTTGTCTCCTTCAGTCGCTCATCAAGCCTTAATCTCGGGAGTCCCAAAATCAATCGAGTTGCTCTCCGCTGAACCCCCTCCTTTGGCATCTACGTCCTTCTTCAGATGTGGCGACCCAAACCGACAAACCCAATTCCGACAACAACCCGAAAATTTTGATGAAGAAATTTGAGGCAGGATTGAAGAACTTGGCCAAGGGTACCAACACGCAACACTAAGGGTACCAACACGCATTACAAAGGGTACCAACACGCAATACTAAGGGTACCAACACACAATACCAAGGGTACCAACACACAACACCAAGGGTACAAACATGCAACACCAAGGGTACCAACACACAATACCAGGGGTACCAACACGCAACACTAAGGGTACCAACACGCAATACCAAGGGTACCAACACACAATACCAAGGGTACAAACACTCAACACTAAGGGTACCTACCAACACACAATACCAAGGGTACAAACACTCAACACTAAGGGTACCTACCAACACACTACACCAAGGGTACCAACACGCATTACAAAGGGTACCAACACGCAATACCAAGGGTACCAACACGCAATACCAAGGGTACCAACACGCAATACCAAGGGTACAAACACGCAACACCAAGGGTACAAACACGCAACACGAAGGGTACCTACCAACACACAAAAAAAGGGTACCAACACGCAATCCAAAGGGTACCAACACGCACACAATAAGGGTACCAACACGCACACAATAAGGGTACCAACACGCAATCCAAAAGGTACCAACACGCAACACTAAGGGTACCAACACGCACACAATAAGGGTACAACACGCACACAATAAGGGTACCAACACACAATCCAAAGGGTACAAACACGCAACACTGCGGGTACAAACACGCAACACTAAGGGTACCAACACGCAATACTAAGGGTACCAACACGCAATACAAAGGGTACCAACACGCAACACCAAGGGTACAAACACGCAACACCAAGGGTACAAACACGCAACACCAAGGGTACAAACACGCAACACCAAGGGTACAAACACGCAACACCAAGGGTACCAACAAACAACACCAAGGGTACCTACCAACACGCAATACAAAGGGTACCAACACGCACACAATAAGGGTACCAACACGCAATCCAAAAGGTACCAACACACAATACTAAGGGTACAAACACGCAACACCAAGGGTAGAAACACGCAATACTAAGGGTTCCAACACGCAATACAAAGGGTACCAGCACGCAACACCAAGGGTTCAAACACGCAACACTAAGGGTACCAACAAACAACACCAAGGGTACCTACCAACACGCAATACAAAGGGTACCAACACGCACACAATAAGGGTACCAACACGCAATCCAAAAGGTACCAACACACAATACTAAGGGTACAAACACGCAATACTAAGGGTACCAACACGCAACACCAAGGGTACCAACACGCAACACAAAGGGTACAAACGCACAATACTAAGGGTACAAACACACAATACTAAGGGTACCAACACGCAACACTAAGGGTACCAACACACAATACCAAGGGTACAAACACACAATACCAAGGGTACCAACACACAATACAAAGGGTACCAACACACAATACAAAGGGTACAAACACGCAATACAAAGGGTACAAACACACAATACCAAGGGTACAAACACAATTCCAAGGGTACGAACACGCAATACCAAGGGTACAAACACACAACACCAAGGGTACGAACACGCAACACCAAGGGTACGAACACGCAACACCAAGGGTACAAACACACAATACCAAGGGTACAAACACGCAACACTAAGGGTACCAACACACAATACCAAGGGTACCAACACACAATACCAAGGGTGCAAACACACAATACAAAGGATACCAACACGCAATACTAAGGGAACGAACACACAATACCAAGGGTACGAACACACAATACCAAGGATACCAACACACAATTGCCGACTATTTTGAAAATGAAACACCAAGCAGATGGGAGAGTTCAGTTAATGACCCCTCCAAGAGACGATATGTTCATCGATACAGCACCCTGTCGGTGAACGCTAGGATGACAGTGTATTGTGAAGCAAGGAATCAAACCAAGACTACATGGCTTCTTCTGCACAATGATGTCATCACAGAGCTTGGTGGATTAAAAAACCCAGAAATGAACAAAAACGATGACCCAAAGGGAAAGTGAGCAACCCCCCCGAGGACCCTAAAATCTCAGCCTGAAAAAGGTTTCTCTCTTTTGCTGAATGTCTTTTTTTGTAGAATATTATTAACAAATTAAAGTCTAAAGCACAGCATCAGCGGCATAGTTGCGCCCCAAAAGATGATAGCTACCCGGCAGCCAGGCTGCGAGATGCAAGAATAATAATAATAATAAGATCAACAGAAGGCCAAAATTTAATTTAAAATTCCCAAACTGGAATACACGTCACTATATAAGCTGGTCCCAAATATTAACAATGGGGAAGAATGCAGAGAGCTAGTGGCTGAAGTATCATTGTTGCCTTCATGATTGATGCTGTCCAATGACTGATGATGATTATGAAGCTGAATCGAAAACTGCAGTCCAAATACACTGCGAGGAGGGGGGCACCGCATCTCGGAAGGTGATCAAGGACCCAGCTGGGCTGTACGTATTTCGTTTGTGGACATTGAATATTCCACAATTTATTATCATCCAAAGAGCAGGTCCAATTAAATGTGTGCCAGCACCATATTACGACTACTACTGCTACTACTTCTTTTTCAATGGCCCAACTTAATCCCACCTTCTGGTGGGGTTTGGCCAAAGTCTTTGTCGAACCAGGTGATCAGACTTGGCATTCAACGGGAGCTGATTTGGGCAGGGATTTCTAATTTGTTCAGGGTGCTGGTGATCACTTACCTCCTCTTTGTGAAAGACTTCGAGAGATCTTTAACCTCCACCAACTCATACCTAGCAGGGCATACACCCAAGATTGACATTCACGTGAGGGATGATGCACTTTTGTGATACCTACTCCCTTTAAGCACCAATCTGACATCTTGTAGCTGGGCCAGGATCTGAACGCAGGCTAGACAGCTCAAAGGTGAGTGTGCATACCTGTAGACGATCCTGCCAGGTCTCTGCCCGGTTAAGGTCACCCTCCATCCATTTTACATGTCGCGTGTGAGCATCATTCTTACAACCTCAGCCTTTCGGTATGATCTTCCATGAAATGAGATGTCTTCAGTGGAAGCAAACTCGCCCAAAGGAATTTTCACCGCAATTTTGTTTTGCCCTGTGTGGACGTACATCGTGTTTGACAATTAATTAACATTAATGGGATTGCCTTTCCTGAAACGCTAGGATAACTGTAGAGGGTGGAGAAGATTAAACCTCCTCAATAATACATCAGACGTGTAAATAATACACATTTTGTAATGTGTAAACACCGCTGAGAAAAGGACATCATGATGATTTCCAGGCTTATGACCAAGTGGCCTCAATGGAATCGGCATGAATGGAATGAATGGGTCCTCTCCCAGTTGGCACGGATTGCTACATCTTGGGAATGTCCAGATGCTTTTTCCTGGAGTCCTGATTTATTCCATAACGCTCAATCTGTGAACTTCCAAGAAGCTTTAATATATTTTTTTCGATCCATTGTCGAGCCTCGTGGAGGAGCTAGTACTAGTACACTGAATGGATCAGGACAGACACGACAGGACAAAAGGAACAGCAGGGAGAGGAGAGGGGTGGGGGGGCACCAACAGCAGAGCCGAAGGCAAAGATAGAGGCACAATTGGACAAACAATGGGTGTGGGGAAAAATGAGGGACAGCAGATGATGCATGGGGTGGACAAGATGGAGACAGAAGGAAACTCTCAGCAGGGAAAACTGGAAATTTGGAAGGAGGGACTGGAGTAGGTAGGGGGAGGTGGATGGGTTAATGGGGGTAGAAAAGATCCATGGTTTTGGATTGGGGACGATCTGAGATGGTGGTGAACAGCTGTCTTGAAGACCTGGAGAGAAGAAGACCTGAAGCCACCTATGACATCATAAAAAAATCACATTTCTTTCCCATGCTGAGTACTTCACATTTGCCAAGTTTCAATTTTTCCATGGAGTGGTTTCGGAGATAGAGGTCCAAAGTTTTTATTTTTTTATTTTTATTTTTTACAACATGGCTGCCACACCACGTGACCGATGACGTCATAATTACCCAAAAAACATTCTGAGATTGAAGAGAATCAGGAAGTTGGTTCCACATGCGGCAGAAGAGGAACACATGAGTTGAGGTGAACAGTGATCTTGGATTAAGGTAGTTTAAACAGAAGAGGATTGATGGTGGACTGTCTATGCCCTGCAGAAACCTGGGGGGGGGGGGGAGACAAAGTATGGAAAGAGCAGAGGGTGCAAGACCAGAAAGGAGGTGGTAGAAGAATGAGAGACCACCGACCTGTCTGCGATGGTGTAGTGATCAACCCATTGACTCAGCTTCATCATGAGAGATTCCAACAATTGTCAAGGCCCAGGTTTCCACGGCATCGAGCTGAGCAAGATGCGAGGCAGGGAAGCCACCAGCACAGAGGGAAGAGCAGTACTGCATCAAGCTGTGGATGAAGGCCCTGCAGGTGGATAGGAGTTCAGGTGTGCCAAGGAAGAACTTTGCATGATGGAGGATGCCCAGTCGGCGACGGGCTTTGGAAGCCAACTTTGAAATGTGGTTTGTCCAATAAATATAATGGCTGATAGTGAGATCCAGGAGTTTGAATCACTGAACTTTCTCAAGAGGATTGTTAAGAAAGTACACAGGAGGGTTTACCAGATGGTCTGTTGAGAGAGATAGAGATAGAGAGATTGATTTGCCAGGATTGAAAGAAATATTCCAAGTGTTTGACCATCTTGTGATTTTTTTTTCAAGATCTCAAGAGAGGGAAGAGGCTGCAGGCTGCCTGTCTAAAGGATAAGGAATGTCATGGCAGAGGATGGAGTCATCAGCAAATAGATAAAGAGGATTCCTCCATAGATTCTGAGAGATCACTTATGAAGATCCGGAATAGGACTGGGCCAAGAACACTGCCCCAATATGCACATCCACCTCCTCACTCTGTAAGCTCCATACACTTTCTTCCCTTTCCTCCCCTTCATTTACTCCTATCTGATCATGACATTCTTTCCTTTGTCTTCCTCCAACTTCCACATTACCTACCCACCCTCATAGTCTCATATATATCTTCTTCCTTCCTTTTTTCAATTCAACCCCCCCCCCCCACTCCCATGTCTGTAAGTAAACATTCTTGGGTGGTAGATTGCTGCTAAACCCGAGTTCTGTCATCAATCACATGCCAGAGAAAGCGGTTCTCATTGGACCAATGGATCTTCATCCAGGATGCGAGATTCCAGTGTGGACGTGCCCAGCGCCATGCCAATTGGACTGCTTTGTGTTTTGGCGTGAGAAGAGCCATATTTATCAGTCGCTGTCTTTGTAACCTGCAGCACGAAGCTGGTTGCAGACATTCTCGTGGATAATCTCCAAAGGAGATTCCATTCATGCCACAAACACTTTGCTGGTGGCACAAGGAATGCATCTGACCTTCCTGATCAGAGCTACACCCTCTGTGTTAGAGGTCACCCTGGGTCATCCAGTTTGAGGCATGTCTTTAACATCATTGGCTTGTTGATGATTGCTGACAAATATGCTGATAATAGTCCAATGGAAGTCAAGTTGACGTCCAATCTCACTGTTGGACATCCTAACATTGTTCATCCCAATAATTTGCCATCTTTGGGTTTCAATAAGTCTTGAATAAGGCCATAGTAACACAGCCTGTCAATGGTACTCAATGATGTCGTTACCTTCTCCAAACCTTGACGAGGTGAAAGTGTTTTTACAAGTTATTACCTCTACTGTGCTGTACGTGCTGGGTATGAAAAATTGCTTTGGCCTAATATTCTTCGTCCATGCGCGGCACAAGGCTGCAGGGTAGCATCATTGGCTGAGGTCATGGCTGTGGCACTGATGCAATGCCCTCTGCTTGTTCGGGCAGGAATTTGGAATTCGTTGATGGTGCCGGTGATAGCTCACCTTCTTTTTTGTGAAGGACACCGTGGGATTTTTTAATGTTCTCCAAACTAATAGCGGCAGACACGACACCACTGACCCACTGACTGATATTAAAGATCAGAACCTTCCGGGTGATGGAGAAAGCTGAAATCTTGCGCGTTGATGGGGAAAACCCCCCCAAAAATTGGGGGAAGCATGGTTTGTATGCTTACACAATGTGTAAGCACACCCCTCTGATCTTTCCACCCACATTCAGATCCTCTTTCTGCACACCAATCTCACAACTCTCATCCCCTCTGTTTTCTAATGTTTCCATCACCCCGGATTCACAAATCACAAAATCACAAATCACAAAAAAAACAAATCACATCACAAATCCGGATTCTGACTCGAGAATTTTTCAGGTGATTCTTCACCATTGAGAGATCGGGCAAAAAACGACATTTCGCACAATATCTGAAAAGATGATTGAATGGATTCGGACAAAACTTGGTGGATGAGTTGGGGAGACGACAAGAACAAGTGGATTCGATTTTGGTTAAGGTCCGGATACAGATCCGACCTATCAGTGCGATACAAAATTTAAACTTCAGCTTGGCGGAGGTATGTTTGGTATGTGCAGGAAGATCCGAATCCGGATCCGGATCTGAGAATATTTTCAGTAATTCTTCACCACTGAGAGATAGGGCCAAAACTATGCAAAGCACGATATTTCAAAAACATCGATACCATAACTTCTTTCAGCCATATCGATGAATTCGTCCCTCGGGGGACAGATTTCTACACAACGCGTGGTGGGGTTATAGAGGTTCGGAGGAATCAAAAGCGGGTTTTTATTTTAATTTTTAAAAAAAAAAAATTAATTAAAAACCCTGCGAAAATTCCTTTGTGGAAAGGTGGAGGGGTGGGAGAGAGGACAAGGGTGGAGGTGAGAGGATGCAGGGAAAGGGGTGTGGGGGGGGGGAGGATGAAGGGGAAGGGGTGTGATGGGAGTCTGGAGGGAGAGGGTGTGGGAGGAAGCAGAGGGAGGAGACATGGGTGGGAGAAGGGAGAGGAAGAGGTTGGAGGAGGCAGGGGAAGGATTGCTGTGGGAGTCCGGATGGGGGGAGGGGGTGGCACCCTGCAGAGGAATATACAAATATAAACATATATATATATATATATATATATATATATATATATATATATATATATATATCACAAGGACAAACACAAAGAAAGAAAGAAAGAAGCTCCAGACAAGCCGGGAAACAAACATACCACATACAGGTGAGCAGAAACGCAGAACGTAGCCCCCACCCCTCCCCCCATCACAGGGGAGATGAGGGGGGAATTAAAGCGCGCCACGTGACCCCATCACCGGGGAAGCGTGTGGCCATCACCCCATCACCGGGTATGAGCGGAGAGCCTCACCTCACTCCCTGCATCACCAGGGAAGACGAGGAAGGTCACCACCACCACCACTCAATATCAAGATGAGGATGGAGGGAAACTAAAACTGTGATCCACAAGACAGCCACCAACCAAGCTGACCCATCGAAGAAAGCAGGATAAGAAAACTAGGACCGAGAAGGGTGTGAAGACACCAGGAGTGTGTTCCATTACCAAGTAGCTTGTAGAGCGCTCGCCATACCAGCCGTTCCTATCATCGTTTCGTTGGAGTGCTTGCTTGGCGAGCACTCTTGAAGATGTTTGGTAATGGAACACACCCCTTGATCCCAGGCCGGTATGTAAAGCCGTGCTGTGTACCTGACCACCGCTGTACCTGACCACCACCGTATCAGTGTACCTGACCACCAGACCACAGGTTTCCAAAGTCCCGGAAAGATGCATCGAGTAAGAGAGCTCGATACGAAGCGACTGCTCTTTCAATTTTTATATTGTCGGGAGAATAATGGGCAGATCACGTGACCGATTGTTCGATTGCGACGTAACAGCATATCACGTGGTTTGCCACGTAATACGGTGGTGCCTACATCCCGCCGATTGTGATGTCACAGCAGATCACGTGATTATGATGTCACTGTACAGAGTGTTTACAAAGTCCCGTTACCTCCTCCCCAGAATCTGATAAATGAATATAATTAACACACAAGAGCTACGAATGTAAACTATGAATACATGAGATTTTTATTGTCATAAAACAATGTATTACACTCTATACACTAAACATTGTTGTGTCTCTCATAAGTCAGTACAGTATGTGCAGCAGCATTTTCAGAGCACAAAATGATCGTCACCAGGTTTGGATGTCACTCCGACGTACGTAACACCGCTGGAGTAATCTTTGTGAACGCATCACGGACAGCCTCCATCAGTTCCTCTGTTAACATATTTGTTTCCACACTTGTTTCCACACTTGTTCGTTGATGGATCCCCACAATGAGCTGTCACATGTTGATTGTTCCTTCATGGATCCCCACAATGAGTTGCCACATGTTGACAGATTGGGACTCCTTATGGGCCACTCCAGAGGTGCTGGTAAAATGGATGATCCATCTATCAGGAAACACCTCATTCAGGTACTCCAAACTCGAATAGTGTAATTGGCAGATGCTCCCTCTTGATGAACCAGGTAGATTTGATAATTTCCAAACGGTCCAGTTGAGGGACAAACCATTCTCGTAACATGGTCAAACTAGAATATCACTCGGTGGTGCACATACCTCCACCAGGGTGAACAGTTTAGGTTTTGTATCATACTGATCTGATAGGCCAGATCTGGATTCACACCTGAACCAAAATAGAATGGGCTTGTTCTTCACACCTACCCAGCCAGGTGTTGGTTTAACTGTAAAGGTAGCTCGTTTAACCCTAACTGGGCTCGGTGATTTTGAGCTTTCCCTGCCTGGGTCCAGGCGTCGATGGTCCGATGAACTTGTAATTTTGCAGGTGTACACATCATGACGTAATGAATGAGAGGGTAAAATTGACTTTTCAAAATGAATTTTATTATCTTTAAGTATTTTGTTTCTCTATTATTATTATTATTCAGTTTGTCTTAGACAACGTGCTAAATAAAACACAAAGAAGAAATTACAGGCCAATTAATTTACACCATCAGTGTCCTAATACATGTAACCCTTATTCACACAAGTGTTTGATACAAACAAACATTTGTAAAAAATTGCAGTTTTTTATTTTTTATTTTTAGGACATGTGACTACTAATTACACTGGTTTACAAAAAAATTATATTCTGAGGCAAGCATGTGAATAGGTGTTTCTGACTAATTTTGATATCCTGAATTCAAATTTCTAAACAGTTTTGCTCTATCACCTCGAGGTTTTTTTTGCCTTCACATATCCCATTTTTATATTATAATGCATATATTTATAATATAATGTGCATTTTTTAAAATTTTTGGGTCTTGGGCTATATGTATACATGTACGTACATGTATATCTCAAAAACTAGAGGTGATGAGTGAAAATGGATTTCATATCTGAAATCAGCACCCCAAAATTAGGTTAGAACACTTATTTTCATGTGTGCCTAAATTTCTTTGTAAACCATTGTTATCATGTGACACTTGAACGCTCAGTCCGATTTGGACGAATGTGGTATCAAAATGTGCAGAACACCCTAGAGAGAGAAGGGGCTCCTAGCGCCCCCCCTTCCCCAAAGTGCAGTTTGAGTGAAAGATCTTTGAGTCTTGAACTTGAGCCCCTGTCCGGTTGTTGAATTAACACCAGGTGGGTTGACCATCAGCCTGTCATTCTTCCGAGGTCGATAAATGAGCACCAGATTACTAGTAAGGGGCACTGCATTCGCGGTGCAGCCGCTCCCCCAGAAAATGATGCAACCAAGCAGACACAAGCTGCACACCAATAAATAAATAAGTAAATCAATCAATCAATCAATCACTTTCCCAACTTATCTACCAAGTTTTGTCTGAATGCGTCCACAACTTTTTGAGATATCTTGCTCACAGACAGACGACAAGACAGACAGAGTGAAAACAACCTCCGTCCACCTTGGGTGGTTGAGGTAACAATGGTACAAAACCCAGCAACAATGGTGATGACTCCAGCAACGATCGTGGATTGGAATGTTTTTGGAATATTCAACAACACATCCCAATAAGGGGGTAGAATGAGTCCAGCTGGGTCGAAGTGAGCATGTGAAGCTGCAACACCGCATCCTTACCCCGAAGGGATTCTCACTTTGGCCCCGAGCAATGACGTGCAGCTGTGCTGTCACGTGGGGACAAAGATAATCCAGCAAAAGGGTCAACAATATGGGGGTGACGCACATTGCTAAAGATGACGTCACATGCACACGTGGCACCGGACAACCCTGCTTTCCAGGAAGTTCGTGCATTGCACGTCTCGTTTGTCATCCTTTTCCCATGAGGACCCGTCGACCATGAACCATGACAGGCGAGCTCTCCTTCAAAGAGGCCCCAAGATTGCGCAGACCGTTCAGGGCTGCCAAGGAAGATATGGATCAGTGCTGCAAAAGCTGCTTCCTGAGAAATGGGTAGTTTGCCATCGACTTACTTGTGGATCCAGGTAGTGTGTTCCATCACCAATTAGCTTGTAACGCTTGTCAAGCCAGACGTCCCTTATCAAGCGTTTCGTTGGAGTGCTTAAGCCACTTGGCGAGCTCTCCGCAAGCTGATGGGTAATGGAACACTCCAGGATTCGAACCTGCAAATAACCGCATGACAATATTACACGTGGCGGCAAAGCCATGACAGATTAAGACTCGAAGTAAGATCCAGCTTCATTGTGACGTCACTATGGAGAACGACCTGGAGGCGCAGACACGTGTCCTCAGAGCCACGTGGGGAGTGCAAACGTTGCTGGCGGGTATCCAACTTGGCCAATATAATTAAAACAACAACACCAACATGGCTCATTGTGGTAAATTCACAGGGAGTGTCAGGTTTTGTAAATTAGTGGTTGGACATGATTAAACGCTGCGTCGAATATAATCTTCAGATGGCAATAAATGACATCAACTGCATCTGCTGCAAACATCTCCATAATCACCCAAATCGGGCTGCATTGTGAACTGAACACGTGATGGCTCTTCGTCACAGTCACGTTTCTGGAACACAGGACCATTTAGGTTGAGAATGGAAAATGCAGTTTGTCATCGGTTGTTCGAATTAAAGTAACCACACCTGATGTATGTACAGTATCCATGGTTTGGGGGTTGGGAGGGTGTGTGTGTGTGTGTGTGTGTGTGTGTGTGTGTGTGTGTGTGTGTGTGTGTGTGTGTGTGTGTGTGTGTGTGTGTGTGTGTGTGTGTGTGTGTGTGTGTGTGTGGTGGGAGGGGTTGCGTGAAGTATAGCTACACTGAGAAAAGGAAGACAAAGGACATTCCCCATCCAGACTTATTCATGATCTTTTCTACCCCCATTAGCCCTACTCAAACTAACTACCTCTTTTCCTGTTCGTTCATTCCCCTGTTTGTTGTATTAACAGTTTTACTGTCTGTCTCCTCGCTCGTCCCAAGCCGAGATTGATGAATACAAACAGGGGGATCATGGGAGTGCGAAAGGATGACCGAGCAGTGTGGGTGTGCTGGAGACAAAATTGGCATATGTATTAAATGTACACAGAATGGTAAATATTGTACTCCTTCATCACCTTTTGTACCCCCACACTCCCTCTTCTTTACTCTACTCATGTCATCAAACCTCCTTTCCCTTTCCTGACATATCATCCTTCATTCACCATCCTTTTATTTCCCTCGCCGAAGGAGAGGGAATTGCATTTGGGTGTTTGTTCGTTTATTACTTATGAAATCTAAAGAGTTCGTAAGTATATTGATGACTTCCGTCATCTGTGTGTTTGTTTGTTTGTTTGTAGGCACGATAACTCGAACGGAAGAAGCTACCAATGTCAAATTACACCACGTGAGTCAGGAGGGTGGTGGCTTGTGCTGATTACATTTTGGTCAAAATTGGTCAAAGGTCAAGGTCACAGTGAGGTCAAATATTCGATTTTTGATGGTTTGGTACAGATAACTCGAACGGAAGAAGCTACCAATGTCAAATTACACCACGTGATTCAGGAGGGTGATGGCTAATGCTGATTAGATTTTGGTCAAAATCGGTCAAAGGTCAAGGTCACAGTGAGGTCAAATATTCGATTTTTGATGGTTTGGTACAGATAACTCGAACGGAAGAAACTACCAATGTCAAATTACACCACGTGATTCAGGAGGGTGATGGCGAATGCTGATTAGATTGTGGTCAAAATCGGTCAAAGGTCAAGGTCACAGTGAGGTCAAACATAATTCCGTAAATTCACGTGGAAAAATGGAGTATTTTTTCTTCGCTCGACGTTACGAGTTCGTTTTAACTTCGATTTTAATTTTGTCTTCGGTTTTTGCGATCGCTTAGGACGCTTAAAACTTGGTTGTTGAAATTCTGGTAAAAATCGGATGTTTTGGAGACGTTTTAAGATTGTATAAAAAATATTTCACTCGACGCGTCACGGGTCGTCCCATGATGCAGTGCGCTCGAGCAGACGCGTCGCTGAGTTACGTTAAGGTTTTGCGTGTGCGTGCTGACGGTGTTTTCGATAAAGATGGTGTTTAAAATCTTTTTTTTTATCCCACTAAAGGTTATCGTTGCATGCCTGACTCGCTAAGCTGTCGGATTTTGTAAAGATTGTTGGTGGATGGCTGAATATTACAGTTTTGTGACTTTGATAAAATAATATTAAATAATTGCGTGGGGAAATGGAGATTTTTGCTTCGCTCGACGTTACGAGTTGGTTTTAACTTCGATTTTAATTTTGTCTTCGGTTTTTGCGATCGCTAAAGGCCCGGTCACACCTTGACGTTTTAGCCAACGTATGCCGATTTTTGAATTTTTTTTTCTAAAATGCTGGCACACGTTAAATACGTTATGGGTAAGTTTTGATAACATTGAGAGCACGCTGAAAAACACTGCCATACGTCGTTGTACGCTGGCTTTAAACGTTGTACTTTTTGGTTGTAAGTTATGATTTATGGTTGTAAGCTATGTAAACTTTTTGGTTGTAAGCTATGATTCCAATTGTCCATCGAGAGCGTCTATTTAAAATAGTCGAGTTTGAGCGTTTTAACACGTTCAGAAGAAACGCTTCAAATTTCAAAACCCCAGCGTCAAAAAAAAAGGCGAGTGACAGAAATTTAAATCGTTCATTGTAAACAATGAGAATAGCTGAGTGGTACCGTTTAAAAGTCGTTGAGTGTAAAAAAATCCAATTGTTGAGCGCAAGCGTCGACTTTCAATAGTGGAGTTTGAGCGATTTGGCACGTTCAATAGAAACGATTAAAATTTCCGAGCGCCAGCGTCAAAAAACAAAGGCGAGTGACAGCAATTTAAATCGTTCATTGTAAACAATGAAAATAGCTGAGTGGTACCGTTTAAAAGTCGTTGAGTGGAAAAAAAATCCAATTGTTGAGGCAAGCGTCTACTTTCAATAGTGGAGTTTGAGCGATTTAGCACGTTCAATAGAAACGATTAAAATTTCCGAGCGCCAGCGTCAAAAAACAAAGGCGAGTGACAGCAATTTAAATCGTTCATTGTAAACAATGAAAATAGCTGAGTGGTACCGTTTAAAAATCGTTGAGTGTAAAAAAAAATCGAATTGTTGAGCGCAAGCGTCTACTTTCAATAGTGGAGATGCAGCCATTTAAATCGTTGAGTGGCAGCCGATGAATAGCAAACCCAACGTCACCGGCAAAGATAAACTGCCGCACGATATGGATAAGTTAGGCTATCGTTGGGCATAGTTTGTGAACGCCGGCTACACGATAATTATTCGTTGGTATACCGTATCTATAAGTTATCGAAGCGCTCTATGCACATTATTAGTTCATTGTGCATTTGTCCAACCCGTTATGAATAGACCTAAATCGTAAAAACAAGCTATAGCTCATTGTTGAAAAAGCTCCATAAAAAATTAGCCGCGAAGAACTTCGAACAATGGTGAAAAGATGTCTCCTACCCGTGGACACGCGGACGCAAGGACGATCCATCATAACCCACACCCCCCCCCTCACACTCACCTACTACTGCCAACATGAACAAACTACTACTAATACTAATACTGATACTGATACTGTTACTGCTGACATGGACATCGACTCAAAAAGGACTCAAACACTGTTGGGTTCCCCTTTTATGAACAGCATTTTTATATACCAATTCCCAAAATCGCTGGGAACACGTCTTTATATGGCAGTTGTAAGCTAGAAACACGTTCATTTATTTTTTTTGTCGACCGGAAGACGTCATTGGAATACGTCTACATACGTCGATGTGTGTTGGGACTACGTAAAGGATTGGTTCAAAGCACGTCAAACACAAGTTAAAAATAAGTTTCGCGTAAAAAAGATATTACCGCGACGTGTTTCGACTTATGAGTAGCTTATAAGTAGCCTTTGTGGACGTGTGTAAGCGTCCACATATCGTGTGTAAAACTTATCCCCATCGCATGCAGAACGTGTCATACGCCGAGTAAATCGTAAAATTTTGAACATGTTTAAAATTTCTTGACATACTCTACTTACTACGACGTATGATAGCGTACTTTAGCGTTCTACTCACATATACCAAACTTACTCGTACCGTATTTGACGTGCCCCAACGTTTTAGACACATTTTTCTTCGGTCGGAATATGCTGGCAAGATCGCCAAGGTGTGACCGCGATGTTGACACTTCCATTTCTACGGCAGTTATGATTCGAATCGTTGTGCGTCAGCCTTTTAATAGGCTACGTCACGACATCGTCGGCGATGCGTGCAACGCGCTATGCCGAAGTTAGACTATCGTTGGGCATCGGTTGTGTAGGCTGACAACAGGTTCAGCATTCGTTGGTATAAGTTATCTATAACACAACGAAACGTTCTGTGTCCGTTACCAATGCGTTATACATAAGACCAAGTCGCTATGAATACGTCCGAATCTTTAAAAAAAAACATCAAAAGTTCAACGTAAGCCAGCGTTTTACATACATTTTATTACGTTGCCATCGCTGGCTAAAACGTCAAGGTGTGACCAGGCCTTTAGGACGCTTAAAACTCGGTTGTCGAAATTCTGGTAAAAATCGGATGTTTTGGAGACGTTTTAAGATTATATAAAAAATGTTTCACTCGCCGCGTCACAGCTCGTCACGTGGTGCAGCGTGCTCTAGCAGAGGCGTCGTTGATCACGTAAAGGTTTTCCGTGTGCGCGCTGACGGTGTTTCCGATAAAGATGGTGTTTAAAAGTCAATTTTTTTATTCCAATAAAGGTTGTCATCGCATGCCTGACGCGCTAAGCTGTCGGATTATGTAAAGATTGTTGGTGGATGGCCGAATATTACAGTTTTGTGACTTTGATAAAATAATATTAAATAATTGCATGGAGAAATGGAGATTTTTGCTTCGGTCAACGTTACGATTTTTGATGGTTTGGTACAGAATCATCGTAGAAATGTCTGGTTTGCGTCGCTACCTTCTCCAGAGACAGCTTTTATTCGACAAGGTCAGAGGTCAAGTTGACGATTTCATAAGTACCAGTCTATGACTGCTTGTTTGTTTGTTTTTGTCCGCACAGAACTTTCGAGTTTTTCTCCGCAACCACTTGTCGGATTGAGACGAATTTTTCACCCTTGGTGCGACTACTCATGTAGAATGTTTAAATGATAATCGTGATGTCATAGGCCATGCCGTGTGACAGCGATATTGGCAAAACTTTGGATCTCTGCCTCTCTGAAACCGCACCAAGGAAAAAATTGAAACTTAGCACGTGGCAAGTACTCCTCAGGGGGAATAAGTGACACTTTTTTATGATATCATAGGCATCCTCAATATGATGTCATAATTGCATATTATGTAGAACGCCCCATCCGATCAGTATGAAAAATTGAGGGTCATCTTGGGATAAAATGGTCCACAGAAAAAAAAAAAATTCATGACTTTTTTTCAGTCACGTGATTCGGCAGCCATATTTTTTTTTTCTAAACCTTCAAAAAATCTTCTCTGAATTGGCCGAACAAATTGAGGTGAAACTTTACACGTATGACAGCCTATCCATGAGGAAGAAAAAGTTCACACATATGATGTCATTGGTCACATGGTTTGGCAGCCAAATTGGATTGAAGAAAATATTAAATAATGTTTTCTCTGGAACCACTTAATCAACGATGTGAAACTTCATATTTATGATCTAGTGGAGATGGGAATACATGTTTTACATTTCAACTTGATCGGACACATGGTTTGGCAGCCATATTGGATTTACCCTCAAACCTAAAAAAATACACCACTCAAAATAAGTCCTGGTGAGGGTCTGCAATCTCTGATTGCTCTTTTTCTTGGTTGTTTCTTTGTCCACACAGAACTTTCATGTGTTTCTCTGCAACCGCTTGCCGGATTGAGGCGAAGTTTTCACCAAAGGAGCAACTAGTTGCATTGATAATTATGACATGTCACGTGGTGTGGCAGCCATGTTGGAAAAACTTTGGACCACTGTATCTCTGAAACCGCACAAAGGAAAAAATTGAAACTTGGCACGTAGCAAGTACTCATGGGAAATGAGTGTGATTTTTTAAAATGACATCATAGGTGCCTTCGTTATGATGTCATAAATGCATGTGTAGAACACTACATCTGATCAGTATACAAAATAGAGGGTCCTCTCGGGATAAAATGGTCCACAGAAAAAAAATTGATGAAGTTATCGGTCACACGATTCAGCAGCCGTATTGTTTTTTTTTGTTTTGTTTTTTAAACCTTCAAAAATCTTCTTTGAAGTGGCGGAAGAGATCGAAGCGAAACTTTACACGTGTGACTGCCTATCCATAAGGAACAAAATATTCACACATATGACATCATAGGTCACATGGTTTGGCAGCCATATTGGATTTACCCTAAAACCCATAAAAACTCTTCTCCAGAATGGCTGGACAGATTGAGGGGAAACTTCACAGACGTGTTCCACTATAGGATTGGAGGCAGAATTTAAATTTATGATGTCATAGGTCACATGGTTTGTCAGCCATCTTGGATTGAAAATTAATAAATTAAAAAAAATCTCCAGAACAGCTGGACAGATTGAGGCAAAAATTCACACACACTTTTCCCAAGACATTCTTTCACAAGTTTGTTAATTTCTAATTGATAGGTCACATGGTTTGGTGGCCATATTAAATTTACCCTAAAATCTTCAAACATCTTCTGCAGAACGGCTGGTCAGATCAAGGGGAAACTTCACATACGTATTGCACACTAGTAGTGAATATGTTGTTCGTCTTCCGGCTGCTCCCGTTAGGGGTCATCACAGCGGATCATCCGTTATGATCCACATACTGATTTGGCATAGGTTTTACGCCGGATGCCCTTCCTGACGCAACCCTGGTCGCCTCTTATGACACTGATAAGGATTTGGTTTCACCATGATTCCGGGCTGTCCTACACCCTCTCATAGCGCAGCCCAGCGCAGAGCTCCTGTCCTCAAGCGATCCTCCAACCCAAGCCTCCGAGTAGCTGGATTACAGGCGCATGCCACTGCGCACGGTGCACACTATTAGTGAATATAAGTTTGTTAATTTCTAATTGATAGGTCACATGGTTTGGCAGCCATGTTGGATTCAATAAAAATATTAAATAATGTTTTCTCTGGATCTGCTTAATCCATCGAAGCGAAAATTTGCAACTTTCATCTAACATCATGTCTGCACACATGGTAAAAAAATATGACATCACAAGTCACATGGTTTGGCAGCCATCTTGGAGAGAAAAACATTCCTTATCTGATTAACAAGAAACTTCACACGTGTTCCAGTTCACGATTGGAGGCAGAATGTAAATTTATGATGTCATTGGTCACATGGTTCGTCAGCCATCTTGGATTGAAAATTAATAAATTTTAAAAATCTTCTCCAGAACGGCTGGACAGATTGAGACAAAAATTCACACACACTTTCCCCAAGACATCCTTTCACAAGTTTGTTAATTTCTAATTGATAGGTCACATGGTTTGGTGGCCATATTGAATTAACCCCAAAAACCTTCAAACATCTTCTACAGAACGGCTCAACAGATCAAGGGGAAACTTCACAAAAGTATTGCTCAAGGGTAGTGAATACAAGTTTGTTCATGAATAATTGATGTCACATGGTTTGGCAGCCATGTTGGATTCAAGAACAATATTAAATATTGTTTTCTCTGTAACCACTTGTCATATCAAAGTGAAACTTGGCAACTATCATACACCACCAGGTCTGCATATCTGGTAAAAATTATGATGTCACAAATCACATGGTTTGGACTCCATCTTGGATAGAATAACGCACCTTGTCCGATGAACACGAAACTTAACAAGCATGATCCACCACATTAGAGGGAGAATTTAAATTTATGATGTAATAGGTCACAGAGTACGGCAGTCATATTGGATTTAAAATTAACTTTAAAAGTCTTCTTCTCTGAAACGGCTGAACAGATCAAGGCGAAACTCCACATGTATGACCGCCTCTCCATGACGAACAAAAAGTTCTCCCCCCCCCCCCCCCTTTTGATGTATGACACATCGTTTGGCAGCCATATTGGATTGAAGGAAAAATATCAATTAATGTTTACTCTAAAACTGCTTAATCAATAAATATGAAACTTCACAGTTATGATGTAGCGGTCATGTGTAATGACGAGTAGGTCACATGGTACGGCAGTCATATTGGATTGAAAATTAATAACTTTAAAAGTCTTCTCTGAAATGGCTGAACAGATTGAGGCAAAACTCCACATGTATGACCGCCTCTCCATGACGAACAAAAAGTCCTCCCCCCCCCTTTGATGTACGACACATGGTTTGGCAGCCATGTTGGATTGAAGGAAAATAATAAGTAATATTTACTCTGGAATTGCTGAATCAATATATGCGAAACTTCACAATTATAATTTAGCCGACATGTGAAACGTGGACTTAAAATTTCAACCCGATCAGCCACGCGGTTTGGCAGCCAGAATTATTTAATTATTTGAATCTGAGAACTTTTAGATTTTTTTTTTTTCCAGAAGGCTCACTTGGCTGCACCTGAATGCGTTTGAGGGTACTGGAATAGCAATTCAATTGATACCGACAATGTCCCCAGGAAAAAGGGCTAACTGCGTACGTAATAACGAGATTGAACACTTTGTGCGACCCGGTTCGTTACTAGTCAGTCCCGCGCTGTCCCGAAGCAAGGCTGTATTTGTATCACTATTAAATAATGTTTTCTCTGGAACCACTTATCCTATCGAAGCGAAACTTTGCAAAATTCTCATTTAAGTCTCATGTTGTATCAAAGGCGGATGTCTGGGTACCCGGTCATCACTGCCAGCAGTTATAAAAAGTGGCAGTTCTAGTTATTTTCCCTTTGTCAACCTCCACACCCCATCCTATTCAAGTTCACGTTCCAAGTACCCACTCCTCGAAGGAGGGTCAGTGCTTCAAAAGCTACTTCCTGAAATATGGGTAGTTTGCCCTTGCCTTCCTGGTGGGTTCAGGATTCGAACCTGTAAATGACCATGACATTACAATACAGGTGAGCCAACTTTGAGCCCAATCTAAGTCTATACTGTATTTATAGGTCTCTTCGAAGTGCCAGGAGTATCTGCTATACATATCAACAGTATGCAATTTTAACACAAGCACAACCCACAAGGTAGTTGGTATTCCATCGATGAGAAGAGTCGGGGATCAGTTCTATGCAGTTTTATTATTCTCATTCTCATACACTATACCACCAGGTTACAAAGGGGGCTTCGTGCCAGGTTGGTATGTAAAAAAATATTTTTTTTACAAACGGGTGAACACAACATGAACAAGTCCACCAGGGTTGAACTTAACAATGACTTGCGGAGATACTCGCATGTACGTACGTATGTACACATCACGTCGGAGAATTGTAATGAACTGCAGTAACAGTTACCCTGGGAAACAACCATCCATCATGTAGCTCTCGTCGGGCATTTAAAAACAATCTTACCTCTCGGGATCGTCACCGTGATGAAAATAAATTACCATTTGGATTCTTGGCTTCTGGAAATCAACCTGCACACAGTCCAATGAAAAGTCACCCATTGTAGGAGCATCAATTAAAAAAACCCAGCAGGTTCACTAATGCTCCAGTGTGCGGTTACCCCCATGCCTTGCCTGGATCTCATTTACATTTGGTAACAGTCCAATGAACGTGTCGTTGTTGAACCTGTTGCTATGGGGACCATCACAAAATATAACCCAGCAGGTTCACTAATGCTCTTCAGTGTGCGGTTTGCTAATGCTTGCCTGGTCTTATTTACATTCGGTGCCAGAAGGGTAGGACCTCCTGTGACAGGGGTAAGGAGTGAAACTCCATCGTATAACGAATAGACTAGCATCCCGTGTAGAGCAAAGCAGTTGAGGTCGTCAGATTATCTCACCCTGAAGGTCGTTAATGAGTCAGCTGGGTTTTTATGCGAATAATATAATCGGACATGGTAATTTTTCAGGAAATAGCTCGACTTCTGAAGGTTATAACAATCCAAACTCTTTGGACTGTTGCTTTCAGCTGTATTTGAACCACATGAATCTCTGGGAGGCCACTAGTGTACCCTTATATGGTTTAAGGAGAAAAGTTTGGACAGACAAGAGCACGATTACCCACCCCCCTCCAAACCATCCTAAAAGTGAGCCAATTCCGGCAAAAGGTGATCAGTCATCAAGTGATGGCAGTTTGTCATCAACTCAGAAAGGTATTCTGGGACTAGACTGCAATTTTAAAGGTGTAACACAACACCTGGTGAGATTAAACAAGTCTTTTTGTCAGAAGAATATTTTTTTCCTTTCCTTATTGGGCAGCTTTCATGGGGTTCCTTTTCTTAGCCTCCGCGGGCTTAACCTTTTGGTGAGAGCAATGGACGATAAATGCTGGATTCCTGGCACAGCAGTGTCAATTTGATGGAGGTGAAGGTGAAGCCGGAGCACTCTGGCCATCAATGTTATTGGGATCGGGGGTGAAAGAGAAAAAAAGGCCACATTGTGTTCTGGGCTCGGAAGGATTATGTTATTATGGCCCCAACCCTGAGTTTGGAATTTGTCATGGACACCGGCACAAAGTGGCCAGCTCATTCAGAGAAGATAAAATCGGACCTTTTAACGCCTGTAATTGCATGTGCCAGGTGGCTTAATGTTCCCTCATAGGAGAAATGCTCTCCTGAATGCTGAATGACGATATGACGATGTGGTATCGTATGGTACATGAGAATTCGAAGGGCTCGGAAATGAGCAATGCCATAGTCATCTGCTATCAATTAAAAAAAAAAACAAAATCCCACCATCTTCCCAGCAACTACTACTACTACCTTTTTAAAAGACCTCAATTATTCCCATCTTCATGTGGGATCAGCTGGGGAGAGTTTTGAGCATGAGCCAGCTAGCCAGGCCAGACGTTCGACTGAAGGTAATTTGGGCAAGAATTCATAATTTGTTGAAGATGTCGGCAATAACCCACCCACTCTTCACGGTAGACGACCAAACCTCTTTACAATGGACGGTGCACACACATTGATGCTTCTCCCTGCCTGCGAAACACCAGGGTGCTAGTTTATACGTGCAGCTTACCGGAGATTCAAACCCAGACTAGACAGCTCAGAAGCGAGTGCAAGTACCTCCAGCTATCCTGCCAGCACGACTACCCTTCCTGAAGAAATTGTTGATATATGACAAATGATTTAAGACTCACAAAATGTAAGGCAGGCTGTGCTCATCGCATCGGGAAACATTTCATCAAACACAAGAGAGAATAATAAACGCATTTCAAAACACATAATTTCCACTTTTTAAAAAAGTTCAGATTGGGCCAGTTCAGCCGACTCAGGTGGTGCTGCTAAAAACTACCGAGAATTGGTCCATTTACCTGCCTTTAGAAACCATTCCATCTCAGACCTCTTGAAAATTGTGCATTCGAATCAAATCGATAAACATCTCATTCTACCAAACGCCATGCAAAAGCTTGGTGTTAACTTAAGATCTTAGGGTCTTGAGTTCAAGCCCCTGTCGGGTCCATTTGAATTAACAACAGGTGGGTCGACTTAGCCTGTAATCCTCCCGAGGTTGGCAAAATGAGTACCAGATTACCAGTAACAGGGGGCACTGCATCAGCGGGCACAGCAGCATCCTCAGAAAATGATGCAGCCGAGCAGCCACGGGCTGCATACGGATAAATAAACTACAGCATTAAAAAGACCTTCGTCATATGAAGCTCAATCACATTAAGGTCCAGGAAAACTCGACATACATGTTTACCTGTAAACTCAGTTTGCTTGTCCTTGCTATACGGTAACTTTAAAGCAAAAGGCTTCATGTTTTGAAACCCAAAACATGCGTACACCATGCCAATGTATGTGAGCATCTTTGAATGAAAAAGCCCTGTAAAGGTTGAAAGAAATCCTCAATGAGGGCTCAGAACGTATAGAGGGCTCATTATGCAGCATCCCCATCTATACATCTGTTAACGATTCATGCACGAGAGGGAAAAACTTTTAAAATGTCACTTCAGGAGGACATTCTGCTCAGACTCTGTCTCCTTCCAATTAAGAACAGGATGTTGAAACCATCCGTTTCAAATGTGGCATCAAACACAAAGGGTCGGTCGTTTGTTCAAGATTAAAAAAAAAAGGCATACCCTTTTTTAGATAAGTGAGTTTGAAAGGCAGACGGGTCGAAAGAAGAGTATGCCAAATTAAAAGCGTTAAAAGCAAAGACTCTCGTGTCTGTCCGAAGGTTAGATATATGTGCTGTTCATAAAGTTAGATCCAAATCGAACTTTGTCGCAACTCAAAAAAACATTTTAGAAGAAAGACAACGGTGGTTTTGAGCAAGGTGTAAAAGAAACGGTGGGTCCAATCGACCATTTGGTGTTCGAGTCTGCAGATATAATCACGTCTTCTCAAAAATGCCGATGCCAATGCCGAGACGAAGAGCCCAAAACCACGTGAAAGTATGGAATTGCAGAATGTCGCACAAAACCGTCCATTTATCTTCAAAGATGCTGTGCGTGCAACAATTTCCACGAATACATTATAATTAATGAAGGGCGTGAAAATTAAACAACCCGATTGTAACAATGGAATAGCTACTACTACTACTACTACTACTACTACTACTACTACTACTACTACTACTACTACTACTACTACTACTACTACTACTACTACTAGCTGTTCTTCTTTAATGAACCCAAAGATTCCCACCTTATTGTTTTTGTGCCATCTTTCAGGAACCAGTTGGCTCGACCTGACATTCGACTGAAGGTGGCAGGAATTTGGAATTTGGCCCGTGCCGGCAATAACTCACCTAATCTTCAGGAAAGACATTGCAGGGTTGAACCTCCACCAACGACTAATGCGTGCGGCACAGCAGACGAGTCCTCCGGTTAAACATTATTCCAATGGACGACTCCATTATTCCAATCAATCCATTATTCCAATGGATTGATGCCTCGTCCTGCATGCGAAACACCAAGGCACCAGTTTATAGCTGGCTCGAGATTCGAACCCAGAATAGACAACTCAGAGGCGAGGACCCATACCTCGAGGTTATCATGCCAGATAACTTCCTCCGTTCAATAGAAAGCATATTTTAATTGAATAGCTCAAGGATTATATACTTGCAAGATAACATTTCTGCCATGAAACAGACCACGAAAGTTCTAATTAGACTTAATTCTTTCACCCACCCCCCTTCCTCCTCTCTCGACATGATCCTTTCAACAATACTTCTTAAAAGTGGAACAAAAATAAAATTCAAAGTTAAAGTCAAAAAAGGTCTCGTGAGAATCCGCATCCTTTCATGAATCAAATAATCTCCATTGTCTTGTTTCACCGCAAATTGCGTTTTGGTTCATCCAACCTTCTTGTGTGGTCTGCCGTGTTGGTTCGTCAAAGTAATGTACTTATGGGGTAAAGCAGAATGACCGAAGAACTAATAATACTGGAAGAGCACTCGGTAGAGCACATACCTCCGCCACGTGATGCCTGATCCACGAGAACATATCGGGCCCATTACATTTTTGAGATATCGTGCTATATAATCGTTTTTGGCCCCATCTCTCAATGGTGAAGAATCACTTAAAAAAAATTCCAGTAGTCGGATCCGGATCTGGATCTTCACCAAAATCTAATCAGTTCGTCCTTGTCACACACCCAACCTGCGCACCAAATTTCATCTGGATCGGTGCACAACCTTTTGAGATATCGTGCACACAGACAAACAAACAGACAGACAGAGAGGGGTGAAAACATAACCTCCTTCACCTTCAGTGGCGAAGGTAATAAACGAAGGTTGAATCGTAAAAGGGCAGTTCTTCTCAGGGAAGCTAATGGAGTTGAAAGATCGAGAAGATCAATCTGCAGTGATCATCAATGAGAGGGAGAGTTTGGCTATTTAAAGAAAAAAAACCAACATAATCATCGACATCGAGTGGACCTGCCACTAATCAGCATTATCTCTGTAAATTATCCCCAAGATTGGTTCAGATGTTCCAAAGTTATGGTCAAACAATGAAAAAGTTATTCTGGAATGTTGAGGAGGAAAGCTATTATAATCCCATAAATCCAGAGGATATTAGCAAGTCGGGTTCGCTCAAACTGTATATATTTTATTTACAGGCATAGAAAATGTACGTCTTGTTAAAAAAAAACAACATAAAAACTATGGATATAATAAGAGATGAAAGATGAGGCAATTGGATCTTGCAGGAAATGTGGGAGAGATTGGGTGTTTCATTCGTCCATGGTGTGGATACACCGAGAAACCCGGGATCATGAAACGTGCACCCGAGCTGCCCAAAAATAAACCACCTTGGACAACAGGTACCCCCGAGCTGCCCAAAAATAAACCACTTTGGACAACAGGTACCACCAAACTGCCCAAAAAGAAACCACCTTGGACAACAGGTACGCCTGAGCTGCCCAAAAAGAAACCACCTTGGACAACAGGTACCCCTGAGCTGCCCAAAAAGAAACCATTTTGAACAACAGGTACCCCTGAGCTGCCGAAAAAGAAACCACCTTTGACAACAGGTACCCCTGAGCTGCCCAAAAAGAAACCACCTTGGACAACAGGTACCCCTGAGCTGCCCAAAAAGAAACCACCTTGGACAACAGGTACCCCTGAGCTGCCCAAAAAGAAACCACCTTTGACAACAGGTACCCCCAAACTTCCCAAAAAGAAACCACCTTGGACAACAGGTACCCCTGAGCTGCCCAAAAAGAAACCACCTTTGACAATAGGTACCCCAGAGCTGCTGAAAAAGAAACCACCTTTGACAACAGGTACCCCTGAGCTGCCCAAAAAGAAACCACCTTGGACAACAGGTACCCCCAAACTTCCCAAAAAGAAACCACCTTGGACAACAGGTACCCCTGAGCTGCCCAAAAAGAAACCACCTTGGACAACAGGTACCCCTGAGCTGCCCAAAAAGAAACCACCTTTGACAACAGGTACCCCCAAACTTCCCAAAAAGAAACCACCTTGGACAACAGGTACCCCTGAGCTGCCCAAAAAGAAACCACCTTTGACAATAGGTACCCCAGAGCTGCTGAAAAAGAAACCACCTTTGACAACAGGTACCCCTGAGCTGCCCAAAAAGAAACCACCTTGGACAACAGGTACCCCCAAACTACCCAAAAAGAAACCACCTTGGACAACAGGTACCCCTGAGCTGCCCAAAAAGAAACCACCTTTGACAACAGGTACCCCTGAGCTGCCCAAAAAGAAACCACCTTGGACAACAGGTACTCCCGAGCTGCCCAAAAAGGAACCACCTTTGACAACAGGTACCCCTGAGCTGCCCAAAAAGAAACCACCTTGGACAACAGGTACTCCCGAGCTGCCCAAAAAGAAACCACCTTTGACAACAGGTACCCCCGAACTGCCCAAAAAGAAACCACCTTTGACAACAGGTACCCCACCGGCGAGCTGCACAAAAAGAAACCACCTTGGACAAAAGGTACCGTTTCCTAACAAAAGGATTTGCTGTAGAATTTGCTCAGGGTGTAAAAGGGTCAACGACAGGGTGGCCTGAAAGTCACTTTACCCCTTCCCAGTGAAGCATTGTTCTTGAACTCTTTTAATATACAGGTTTTATTGTACAGTACTTACAATAATTAATTTGTCATTGTATCTGTATGTGCTCCATCATTCTTCTGAGTCAGTGTTTCCGCAAACCATAGCGGGCGAGGGCAGAGGGGAAGGGACGGAGGGAAGTGCGAGAAATTTATCAGGGGTAAAGTAACTTTTGGGCTACCCTGTGTATAGGAAATTATTGGAGGGGGATAAATTGAGAATATTGAAATCGAGTTATCAAAAAGAAGGGACGATGATAGGAGACCAGAATTGGGGGTATGGGGTGTAGGCAGAGAAGTTTTGGAGGAGACCATAGTAAGGGAAAGGAAATGAAGAGGTATGTATGGAGCATACAATTGGGGGGGGGGTGGGGGAGAGGTGGAGGGAGTATGGGTGGGAGCATTGAAAATTCACGTATTTGCATAAATAATAAATAGAGGTCTCCTTTCAATAAAGCAATTGCAAGAGTGTGCAAAACAACAACCAATGTTTGAGGCTTGTACATCACCGCGTTTCAATCACACACCTTGGGTATCATGAAGATGATGCAGAACTTTAAGCACTATTTGGGATAAAGAATTCAAGGAAGAAAAAAAAAACCAGGAAAAGAGAATAATGTTCCAAACAGTCGACCATCCAGTGCAGGTGAGAAGATACTCCGACTCTGGGGCGAGAGGGGCCGCATTAGGCCCAGGCCCTGCTAATTGCCAGTTTTGCAAGAATAATGCGACGCACTGTCAGCTCAGGAGAACCGACACCCGACAGCAAGCAATTACAGGCCATGCGTGACAGGGAGACGGCCATGCATGGAAGAAATAGAAATTTTAGTGCAACCGCAGTTAAAAATACTAAATACAGTTTCATGCTCGATACATTCTTCGGAAAGCATTGGCTCTGACATACCGACTACTCCTCTGCATCCTATATCTCTCCAACCGACATCTGCACAAGGGTACACAAGGTCCACACCGCACTGGCCGGTGGTTCAGCATGGCAAAGCAAAATAAATAAATAATTATCACAAAATAACTCTATTTTACCGTATCTACATCATTTAAAGGTGAGTATGGGCACTCCCAGAATGTCATGAATATGGAGGTTGCCTCACTTGCTAGTCACAAATAAGTATAGGCACGTACCTCTCATGGTACAGCTTTCTACATCCTTCACAGTTTTGCATTCCCAGTAGAGGGCCGTGAAAATTTGCCGCGCAAAGATGGACGTGGGTAATCAAACCTGGACGACTGGATAGCTATCGCTGCCATCCGTCATTAACCTCCTTTCGAAAGCATCTCCAATAATTTACGGCCACCATGATGTCAGTACTGCCATGGGGATAAAGGATGCAAAAGTGCTATAAACAGTGACAGCAGAGACCCGTGTGTTAAATGCAGGCCATTGAGGCCTGTCAAAAAATATTCATCAAAATGCTACATCTCCATTCTCAAGGCTAAAGACCCGTCTCAGAAGAGCAGTGTTGCAAAGGCGCAGAGTTGTGATCCTCACTCAAGCCGACGTTGCTGTCATGTGACCGAGACAT
Source organism: Eptatretus burgeri (assembly GCF_056783735.1). Taxonomy (NCBI): domain Eukaryota; kingdom Metazoa; phylum Chordata; class Myxini; order Myxiniformes; family Myxinidae; genus Eptatretus; species Eptatretus burgeri. The sequence continues at coordinate 80,624,568 of NC_140971.1, forward strand.
CATACAAATCCTCTCTCTCAAATTAGAGCTACAAGGTCTGGAGCTACATCGAGCTCTCATTTTCTCCCGAGGAACAGCGAGGCTCAGCATAGGTCCAGGATCTTGAGAAGGCGTTCCCTTATGACTGTTTTCTCTTTCCTCCAAGAGACTTTCCTTAAGTGTTCTCTCTATGGGATCCTCAGCTGGGCTGGGCTGGATTTGCAGACCCTTCAATGATGCTGTTGATCCAAGCAAAGCCCGAGTTTCAATGCGATGTTTGCTTGAACCAACCTGGTTGGATGGCAACGGAAGAGAGATGGGCTGGATTTTGAAGTCAATATCCTCCAGTAATGTTGAACTACATTTGTCCGTTGGTGATGATGGTGGTGAGGGTGAAGGATGAATGAGACCTCTGGGGCCCTTTGCAGGACTATTTGGGTCTATGACACAGTTATTAAGCTTGATAACAGGAAGCGTAAAGGTGGCAATAGAGGAAGAAACAATCGACCTCGCTTCACGTCTTTTCCGCTCTGCTGATAGTTTTTCCCCACGCTCAATGTGAGACGTGCAACCTGGACTGATGGTGCATAGTGCACTGGGACAACCATGAAGGCCCCGCCCAGCACAAGCATCCACGATGCCACTGCAGTTTTCACCCAGAGAGCACGGCGTCACGAAAGAAACACCTGAATTTTGAGGGGCCGTACACTCGGGCCTGTAACATCTGCTATACTGACCGAAGCATGGTGGCGGCTGCAAAATGGTTGTGCCATTGGAATGGGAATGAGCATCTAGAAGTGCCGAGTAGATGTCACGAAGATGGATGATTTTGGTGCCTTTGTCTCGATTCTCAAATAGAGCCGCCATGCCGCAGATACAGATAAAAATACCGACACCCATCGTAAGAGGTCCAAGAACTTTCATGCGATATGTGTGAAGTTGTTGTTCTACAAAGGTGCGAGCAATGCCTGGGCTCCCAGATATCTTCGTTCTTGAGGTGCTGAAAGAGGTGGGTGACGAAGAGGTCATCAGAGATGAAACCATCGGGTCAAGGGATGTTGAGTTGGAGGTCGAAGGCACAAAAGACCTCTCTGCTGAGTTGGAGGACTTGCGGTGAAAGGCATTCGTGGAGTTGAAGTTTGAGATGGACGATGTAGAACTTGGATTCGGAGAATATGGCCAATAGCCGATTGCAGCCATGGCAACACCAATTAAAGCTATGACTAGGCCAAGAGCGGTGACGGCTCCAGAAAGTGAAAGGACGTTCACCCTTCCCTTTACAACAACAACATCAGCACCTTGATGGAACCGCCTCCTGCGTCGCTGCTTCTTCAAGCCCTTCCGTGGAGTCCCGGTGCTCCTGGGACCCGAGCCCGGCGCCGCCCGCAGGCTGAGACCTCTGAGCAGTGCCCCTGCCGCAGACATCTGTGGTCTGCAGATACCACGAGAAACCATTGATACATGGGACTGTGGTATGAGCTTTACGCAATACAGCATTTGGAAAATAATCCCACTTTCAGTTTCAAAAGAACAAACAAAGCCCCAAAACAAGAAAAACGTTCAAATAAGTCATTAAATTGTTTTTTTTTACAATATATGCATATTGCCTGGAAAATATCACAACCGCAGATTTAACATTTTCCTTAAAAGGTGCAAATAAACCGGAGAAACAAACAGCAATATTTCCTTGATCTGCGTCTATTAAACTTGCATAATGGGATCGTTAAAAGAAAGACAGCCACAGAAATCAGACGATTTGGAAATGCAAAACGCTCTTGCACGTAGATAGAAGTCGCAAAAAGGATGTGATCCCTTTCAGGGGTGGTATCCATGAGATATGGAATTGGTTCCTTTCAAAATGTTTTGGAGAAAAAGAAAGATACTCCACCGTGTTTGGTGTTTCACTTTGTGGGCCTTTTGGACAGACAGCTAAAGAAGAGCAAGGACATAATGCGGAGATGGAGACGAGTATGAATGATGAGACAACCATAAAGACGAGTCTGTGAGATGTAGACTACCAGGGCTTTTGATGAACTGCAAAACCTGGAGGGGTGACTCTGAATACCGGTAAACTGAGTCGAAGAATTTTACAAACTTCACATGAGTAAGGAAGACGTGAACTCGACGTAGTGTGTGTGTGATATGTAGAGCAGAGATGGTGAGAAGTGAAGATGAAAAAGGAAAAAGTAAAAAGAGAAGACGAGTAATCACCAAACTCCACTGACAAAGACTCAAAAGGAGCAGTAGTCCCAAAATGGTCACACGTGATGTCTTTCTCGTCCAGGTATGAAAACAACAACAGGCAGAATCAGAATGCATGTGACTATCAAACTGAAGAACAGAATCACAAAAAGAAGGGAAAGCGGTAAAAACAGGAGGAAAGAGAGAAGAAAGACAAAGCTCGCAAATTAAATACCGGTATGAACAGACACAGACACAGACACAGACACAGACACAGACACAGACACAGACACAGACACAGACACAGACACACACACAGACACAGACACAGACACAGACACAGACACACACACACACACACACACACACACCTTAGGTGGAAGACGAAGTGACGAGACGTTAACATGAGAGACGGTGTTGATAGGCAGACAAAGACTGTGAAAATGACGCAAACCGATAAGAAAATAAATGACCTGAAGAAATTATTTCAATGATGGTGACGTGAGGAAAAACATTGAGGATTCGATAAATTAATAATGACATCAACCAAGATAATAATATAACGAGAGAGATGACCAATTGATGTGGAAATGCTACACATCGGGAGCACGGTAAAGACCTTTCTGGACCCACCAATGTAACAAAAGAGAATGTGGGACCCTTAAACAAGGAAAGCATAGAGGAGAGCGTGGGGGCATTTCATGCCGAGTCAACGGACCGAGATGTCTCCCACTGGCGTGACAGACTCGTTACCTTTCCTAATGAGGAGGTGCACAGACTCGAACCTGGGAGGACCCACGCTTCATGGGTACTGGTCGGGTCGCTGCTCTGCGGGGCTATGCACACTCCCCGCACGGTCCGCTCCGTGCCCGCGCTGCGCCGATAATGACGAACATCTTCTCCTCCTTCGATCCCTCCCTCCCTCACCATCTGCACCCGTCTTCGCAGCCAACCACGCACTCAACTCGCCGTGGCTTCCCCGCCTCACAAGGGCTAATCAGTTACCATCCCGTTAAAAGTCTCCACCAGCTCGATCGACCACTCATCGGAAGTGGAAATGAGCACATTGCAGTTTCAGGACCGGTCCTGTCACTTGTGATGCAAAAACTGTCGCACAGAGGAGACGATGTGTTGAGTAAGGTAGGAGGAGGAGGAGGAGGAGGAGGAGGAGGAGGAGGAGGGATCCTGTTTGGGAAGGAAGGGGTAAGAGCCCCCACACATAAACTCATCCATTTTTGGTTATGTTCAGTATCCTGATCATTTGCAACACAAAACACGGAAAGGAAAGAGGTGGGGAGGGTGGAGGTGTACGGTTCCATTAACCTGATGGTCAACCGAGAAACTAATAGGTGGTTAACAGGCTCCTGGCCTGCAGCCTTCCTTGCCAATTTGGAATCAAATTCTCAGGATATAACCACGTGGCTGATATAACTCATGCTCTTGTTACCCGATGCGCACGAAGCAAAAAGCGGGGTATTAGCAATTGGTTCATGTCCGTCCGTCCAATCAGTTTATGATCGAGGAACAACTTATTTAAATTGCATGTTATATTTTGAACATGTATGGGACAACATGCTTGCCATTTTACAGTACTTTGGCTTTGAATTCATCCCGCCCACACACGCGCAGAAAGGAACGATAACATTTTTTCCCTCTGTCTGCCTGTGCGGCGGTCAAACAAAACTGAAAATAATTCCAAACAGGGAACTTACTGTTTTAAAAGATGTTATAAAGGACACAAACAACAGGTACAAATAACTAATGTAACGTTTGAGAGGGTGGTGTAATAGATGTTGCGTAAAACGGTGGTAAAACTCGAAATTAATTAATTTATACGTCCTTAAACCTCTTGAAACCTTTACTGAAATTGAATTATACACTTGAACAATGCGGAACACAAATTGCCTTCATAATACTTCCAAGAACAATGCGATATATCGACAGAAAGCATGACAGGGTGTGGCATGTGCCGCGGGGTCAAGAAGAGGCCGCCAACATGGCGATGTACGAACACCCATGGTGATCAAAAAGCCTCCATCTCCGAAACTGTGACTCAACGTCGTCTTATTACAGTGTATAAGGGTGGTGTACAAGACTGCTCGAGTCATGCTAAACTTCCGGATTTATTTTTAAACAATGTTTAAAATAATTATTTTATTGAAATTGAAGTATCCTTTCTATAATTCATGGACCGGTGTGCTTGTTTCTTTGTTTGTTTGTCGTACTACTACTCCTACAGTTATTGACCGATTACATCCAGATTTGCTACATAGGATCAGCATGACCCCAATTAATGTTGGGTGGTCGCTGCTCGACTACCCTTATTCTCAGTTTTTCCGTCTGTCTGTATGTTTGTTTGTAATGGACAGCTCTGGAGGCCAGGAGTCAACCGATTTTGATGAAACTTGACAGGTAGGTTCATACCAGGATCTAGTTCTATGCTTTTGAGCACCGTTGCTCGGGACGCCACCGTTGCCCAGCAACGGGACTTTGAAATTTTTGAAAAATCCTAAATAATGATTTTTTTCGAAAATCAAAAATCGGCGTCCGCGCTTTTATGTGCACTATAATCAACCTCTTTGTCAAAAATTTTCAGTCCGATCCGTCAAGAACTGTATGACTAGTATGCAATTATGTAGCGACCACCCATGTCGCCTACCGGCTTGTATAGGGGTGTTTTTATCTTTGCTGGCAGTCTTGGGGGGGGGGAGAGGGGGGGGAGGGGTGGGAGGCATGTAAATCCTCCATGTAAATGTGTATGGTGTAGTACCGCCTCCAGGTGGGGGAGGGTATTACAAGTCTCCACCATTATAGTGCAGTATTCCTGTCTCCACGTTTTCCAGTGCAGCGAGATGTTTTGAATTGTAAGCAGTCGGTATGTTTTTGCTTCATGCACATAACCCGTTTTTTATTTTTTTTTGGCCTAAACAGAGCTGTCACTTGCCGATACACGCCTAAATAAAGGTATGCATCAGAAGAACCTGTTGCATGCTTTTGACAAGATCGCCCATCGGGCGGATACTCTGCGAGTATACCTTAACACTGCATGGGGTATCATGTTCTATGAACTCTCTACTTGACACTCTTGCAAGCTGTGCCAGTGGTGAAGTGTTGAACTCGAGAATCTGGAATAATCTTCTTCAATGATTACAACTGCTGAAGATCATTAAACTTTGACACAAAACAAGACACAAAAAGCAACATATTGCTTTATGTAAAGTTTTCATTACAGGTACATTCCTCCAAGCTTCACGCCACCCCAATCTCCCACCCCCCCCACCACCACCACCTCACTACTACCCCAGCAACCGAATATTTCATGTTTAAAGCAACTACAATAAAAATAAACGCTAAAGTGAAACTTAATGAGTTATTTTTAAGAACATAGGTGGGTAGTTGTGAGGTCGGCAAGGGCTGCTACTCAAAAGGAAGCTGAGACGACCAGCGAGGATGGGGTCATAGTTAGCAGCTCGGCGGTATTTTAGGAGCACCAGAGCATCCGTGGGATGTAAACGTATTAGGAAGGGTTTAAAAAAATTATTTTTAAACAAGACCCCACCAAGATTCTCCTGAAAAGGATAAAGGCCAATGAGGTCCAGTACTGCGAGCCACCCGCTCAAGAAAATGCTTGCTTGGTGTTCTTCAGCACTAACTGTAGATGTTCGTGAGCAGTCATGCAGATATCCTGGAACATGAAGAAGGCTAAGGTCATCAAGATGGAGTTCATGAACATTGTTATTCCTGAACATCAGGATGTTCTTGAACAATGGCGTTACATTATCCGCATGACGTCCTTGAACTTGAGGGGTTATCCATCAGCATACTTGACCATCAGGAGTTATCAGTCCCTTGGCATACTTGAACATCAGGAGTTATCCATCAGTGTATTTGAGCATCGAGTTATCCATTGCCGTACTTGAACATCAGGAATTATCCATCAGTTTATTTGAACATTGTGAGTTATCCATCAAGGTTATTGAACACCAGGATGGAGTATATCAGCACTCTTCACCATCACGATGGAGTTAACCATAAATGTTCTTGAACATCAGGATAGAGTTATCCATCAATGTCCTTTAACATCAGGATGGAGTTATATCAGCACTCTTGAACATCAGGATGGAGTTATCCATTAGCGTTCTTGAACATCAGGATGGAGTTATCCATCAGCGTTCTTGAACATCAGGTTGGAGTTATCCATAAGCGTTCTTGAACATCAGGATGGAGTTATCCATCAACATTCTTGAACATCAGGATGGAGTTATCCATCAGCGTTCTTGAACATCAGGATGGAGTTATCCATCAGCATTCTTGAACATCAGGATGGAGTTATCCATCAGCATTCTTGAACATCAGGATGGAGTTATCCATCAGCGTTCTTGAACATCAGGATGGAGTTATCCATCAGCATTCTTGAACATCAGGATGGAGTTATCCATCAGCATTCTTGAACATCAGGATGGAGTTATCCATCAGCGTTCTTGAACATCAGGATGGAGTTGTAAATCTTGAGTGCTGGACCAAGTTTGATGGTCATGATCCGCACCAGATCGGTCTGTGTCAGGAGAAGAAGCGCCTCACCATCGATTTGCTGTGGAGAAACATCATTATCGTTATTATCATCTCGGCAAAATAGTTCAACATTTACATACATCACAATTAGCCGATTCAACAATGTTGACACATACAAAAATCATGACCAGTACTATCAACCAATAAACATTTCAAAAGCTACACCTGCAAGGTCAGTTCTTACCAAATCAAATGTTGGGGTTTGCAAGGAAATTGAAGTCGATGTACAGAATTTCACCCCAGACTCAATTCCAGCAAAATTATAAATTAAAAACAATGCAAGTCACCACAACAAGCACCCCCCCTCCCCCCTCTCACCAAAGGACTTCAACTTAAAAATACACATCCTGCTTTCAGGTGACTTTCACAGAATATCATTCAAAACATTATAATCGACTAGAACAGCACTCGGTAGAGCGGATACCTCCGCCAGGCTGAACAGTTTACGTTTTGTATCCCACCGATAGGCCGGATCTGTATCCGGACCCGAACCGAAATCTCATCAGCTTGTTCTTGGTCGTCTACCCCACTCATCCACCAAGTTTTGTTCTTGAACATCAGGAGTTATTCATCTGTGTACTTGAACGTTGTGAGCTTTCCATCAATGCTTAGACCGACAGATAGACATTATCTGTCCACAACTTTTTGAAAGAAAAATATGTTTTGACATTTTTTTTGTGCAATATATCATTTTTGGCCCTATCTCTCAATTATGAAAAATTGCTTTAAAAATAAAAAAAAGTATCCTATTCGGATCTTCACCAAAATGGAATCAATTTATCCTTGTCCGACACCCAACGTGTCCACCAAGTTTTGTCCGAATCCGTTGATAACTTTGAGACCATGCTATATATCGTTTTTGGCCATATCTCTCAATGGTGAAGAATCATTTCAAAAATTCTCGCATCCGGATCCGGATCTTAACCAAAATCTAACCAATTCGTCCTTGCCAGACACCCAACCTGCCCACCAAATTGTCTGAATCCATAAATAACTTTTTGAGATATCCTGCTCACAGACAGACAGACCAGTAGATTCACATGAAAACATAACCAGTGTAATTATAAAATGGTGCATCATGGGAAGGGCATTGCGTTACCGAGTGCAAAGTCCTCCTGGGTTGGAGGCATTGGGGAAGGGGGGGGGGTAGTTAAACCAGCCAGAAGATGAGTTAAAGATCCCATAGTGACATTCAGAAAGAGTAGCCTATTGTGTCCCAGTATTCAATACTACATTTGTGGCCATAATTAACGTCATCTTCTTGGGCGATCGGCCGCATGAGTTTTCCTTTCCATAATCCTCTATCTCGAGGATCCTCTGTCTCCTGCCCCCCCACCCCTAACCCCACCTTCCATCTCAAGTTGGTTAACTGTGCGCCGGTATTCCCTGGACAATTTCCACAGCATCAGCGGCATAATCATGCCTCAGGAATGATGCAACCAGCGGGATGCATTTGACATTGACGTCTGGTCAAATATACATTCACTGGAATAGAGTATGTCCAAGTGTGTCCTCAAAATAGAAATATATCTACATATATATATATATATATATATATATATATATATATATATATATATATATATATATATATATATATATATATATATATCTCCTCAAAAAAAAAAAATCTATATATATATATATATATGTATGTATATGTGTATCCAAGTTGGCTTAATATGGTTTGTCAAAATCCCAACAATAGATTAACAGTATTGAATTCTGCTCCAATAATTATCTACAGAAGAGAGAACTTTTGAAGTTTCAAACATCCTGCCGTGAAGAATCTACCAATGACGTCATCAGAACCTGGCGAAACCCGACACAGATGCTCGTCCATTTCAATGCAGTTTCCAGCCATTGTCACATTTTCCCAGCGGGGAGTAGTCTTCCCGATGTGACTGGAATCAAACTTTTTTTTGGCAAGGGGAAAACTTGCTGACTTTCTCTCTTTCATCTGTGCTTCAACTGGAAAACATATGGCCGTATCAAAGCGACCGATTTTCACAATACTTGTATCGATACATTCCATTTTGAACAATCTTGTCATATTTGGATAACAAAATAGAAAATGGAGACCCTTGCTCATTGGGCATATAAAGACTGGTACCAATCTGTGTCAAACTACCTTATTCTTGTTTTCCTCAATGCAACTCGAGCCAATGCGAGCAACAAGCAAGGAGTGAAGAGACAAAGTGGGAATTAATTAAATAATTATTTAAGCACTTTATAAAATAGCAGTTGCCCCAAAACAAGGCATAAAGCCACTCCAGGTAAGGGGCTAAGGGAAGGTTAGATAAAGATAAGTATAAAACAAAATAAAAGAGAAAAATAACATAAAAACTTCCAAGACACAGGATGAAGCAGAAATCAGGTGAAATGTGATGTAACGTCAAAGATGTCAGAAGTCGGAATTGACAATCCTCTTAAAGCTGGGTAGATCGTAGAGTGATGGGAAGCACGTTACAGGTAGCGAATTCCAAAGCGAGACAGCACGAGGGATAAAACTATCCGCACGGCCTTTCGTTCTGCACTTTGGATCAGCTATCGTGCATGGGTGTGCAGAGATGGCAAACCGAGTCTTGCGGCCAAACACTTGTACAGGAAGGACCAAGTTAGAAAGTCGAGCAGAACATTTGCCATGAAAATATCTGAAGAGCAAACTAAGAGTGGCAACTGACCTCCGGTGAGAGAGCGGTTGAAGAGTTGAACCTATCTCCGCACCAACCGGGTGAACTATGCGTTTCTGGAGCCTATCAAGTAAAGATAAGTGGCAGGTTGGTGCTTCAGCCCAAATGTGGTAACAGTACTCCATGAGGGGAGGTAAAGTTGTCTTATACAGGTACCTTTCATTGAAGGTTAACAGCCAGTCATGCCCCCACATCAACACATTCCCTAAATAATTGTCCAGTGAAACTCCAAACTCATTACGAGTGGTGTTGAGTGAATCAGCAGATGTACAGTAAAGTGAGGAGTCGTCAGTATACACGGCTAGCTGAGACAGAACAAAAAATAAAGTTTTAAAGGAAAACACAAATTATTACAATTAATTAACCATTCATGTAAAACCTTCCTGAAACAAGTGAATTGCTCTACAGTACAAAAAAAAACAAACAAACAGGAGGAGGTCATTTGGCTCATTGTGCCTGTGTTGGATCATCACGGCATTAATACAATGACTCAGCCTATCAACTCAATTTCTCTGGGGAGGTGAGGGCGGAAAGGTGGGGGATAACTTTTGAAATCTATAGTCGATCAGTTTTAAGGAAAAAAAATATAAATATCAGAAATCCACTAATCAGAGGATGTATGGCACTTTTCTATGTGTGTATATATATATATATATATATATATATATATATATATATATATATATATATATATATATATTGTTGCGAATTCGCGGCCGCCGGCGTGCGAGCGGCCACGTAACTCGAATCGCGGCACGTCGCCCACCGGACGGACAATTCTGTCGTGACCCTCTCGGACTAACGCCGGGAACTAGTCACGGGTGGGCCTTTCGGCCTCACCACGATCGTGCCAATCGGCCCCCCGTGTGGGATAGGGTTGTTCGCCAAATTTGACCTACCTAAGTACCCACACGGAGGGTAGACCGGGCGATCGCACCTCGCCGCAGGTCGACTCCAGACACGGGCCACTTAAGCGACCCGTTCCGTACTATCGGGATAACCGAGCGGTGTTAACGTCGGCCTCGACGGTTCCGATTAATTATCGGGCGTATTAAGCCCATTACCAACCCTTTACGTGAAGCAAGATGGAGATTCAATTAAAGAAAAGACGAAGCGAAACGGGAAAAACAGTTCAACATAAGGCACATTTATTCCGCGGAAAACGGAAAGCACACATATACAATTACAACAATTATGCACCAAAAGCAGATGTAACAAAAGAAACACAACAATGCAGATCTACTACTGACGACGCGAGCACACGGCAACACTTACACAGTTTTACTTTACAGACGGCGCCGACAACACATATACTCAAAAGCAAAAGAAAAGGGCCACCCTCAAAGACAAGGGGGCAGACGGGGCCTGTGGGCCGCGAGACCGGGTGGAGCCTACCCGTGTCTTGTGATGAGCCGCAAATGTGGCGGCGGTGCCCCGACTCCACGCTCCTTCACGGGTTTCGTTGGCACTGCTTGGAGTGGGGTGGGAACGGGGCCCCCTTTTCACACTATCTCAGTGCGGGGGGGGGGTGGGGGGGAAAGGGGGGAATTGTTGATGCTCTGGGGAAAGAGGATAGCTGGCTTGCTTGGGTCCCGCGACGAGCGACTCCACTGCGACCTCGTCGCCGACCGCCGTCTTCCTTGCCTCGGACCCGAGGTATCCGGTCCCCTCCGCAATTCTCCTCAGCTGCCGCTGCGCTCCGACGAGCAACAGCCCTGCACCGGACTCAAACTTCTCCCGGACTCCAAGCTCCGCTGCGCTCCACTCCTCAACTCTTCTCCAACTCGCCTTGACCGAAAAACTCCCTGAATTCGCCCCGCGCTCGGCGCTTTATAGTGGTGTAGGAGAACCCATATGCAAATTTCTGGATCAGAACGAGCTCGGGGGTGGAGCCACGCTCGCCCATTGGACGGAGAAAAAGGGGCGTGAATCTCCCCTGATCCTCGAATTTGCATATCGCCCCGCGCTTGCTGATTGGACGGATCAGAAGTGGCATGTATCATTCCTGATCCGACTTCTCCTCGGAAAGGCCGCACTTTGTACCCGCGGCTCGGCGTGCGCCCTGTACGAGTCCAGGACAGCCTGACGCTCGGTGCCCATAAGCGGTGCGGGAATGGCCGCAGAAGGAGAGGCGAAGGTGGTGGAGGGTTTAAAGTGGTGGTCCATGGCCATGGCGACGTTTGGATTGGCGGTGATGCGATGTTTGCGGGAGCGAGTTGTGAAGGTAAAGGTCGTGGCTGTTGGCGTTGTTGTTGTTGTGAAGCGGCGTTGCGGTTGGTGGTTGTTGTGTGATTGCGGTTGAGACGTGGTTGGTTCAAAATAAAGATAGAACAGAAAAACGGCTATCTTAAAGGGTCGCAGCCCGAATGAATCACATTTATTCCCTCTAAACAACGGGTTTGGGGCTAACTACACATGTACTTACAGAGATATCTCACCTACGGGACCTGAATGATGGTTTGCGAATTTCCTCAACCGTAACACTATATATATATATATATATATATATATATATATATATATATATATATATATGTATATATATATATATATATATATGTATATATATATATATGTATATATATATGTATATATATATATATATATATATATATATATATATATATATATATATATATATATATATATATATATATATATATACACACTATATGTATATATGTCTATATGTGTTCTTCTTCTTTCGGCTGCTCCCGTTCGGGGTCGCCACAGCGGATCAACCGTATGATCCGCATAGTGATTTGGCACATGTTTTACGCCGGATGCCCTTCCTGACGCAACCCTGGTCGCCTCTTACAACGCAGGGATATGGTACACCTATTTTAACCGGGGTATACACCGGCCCAGTACACTGGTACTCATTTCGCCGACCTCGGAAGGATGACAGGCTGAGTCAACCCCCTGGTGTATTAATTCAGTGGCCCAACGGGGCTTGAACTCAGGACCTTTTGGATCCCAAGCCACTGCCCTAACCACTGCGCCAATACCAGGCTATATATATATGTATATGTGTATATATATATATATATATGTCTATACTATATGTATATATATATATATATATATATATATATATATATATATATATATACATATATATACACACATCTATACTATATGTATATATATGTATATGTGTATATATATATATATATATGTATATATATATATATATATATATATATATTTATATATATATATATATATATATATATATATTTATATATATATATATATGTGTATATATATGTATATATATATATATATATATATGTATATATATATATATGTATATGTATATATATATATATATATATATATATATATATATATATATATATATATTTATATATATTCAAGGCTCATGGAAGAGAAAAACGACATGGGATGAAGGGGACTGTGAGCAACACAGGAGGGCAGTGTGGAGCATCTGTGTAACGGTTCAATGGTAATCAAATTGTTCTTCGACAACTTACCGACGATGAAACGTCGTGGATGCTGCTCCCTAACTAAAATATATGTGGTTTGTGATTCAACAACATCTTTATTTATTCATTTTGTGGAACAGCAGGGTAAACAACAATGGAGCAAGACAGGTTATGAAACCAAGTACAATTGAACCATTCGATGAAGTCCATACATGGGAAAGCAAAATGCGGTTTCAATGGCGGAGTACTGTATTGCTTCGCCTCATAGGAAGAGAATCTGACGAAGGGCCCGTAGGAAAACACACCACTTTCAAGCTCCTTTCAGACTAGCTTTCTGATCCTTTTCAGTGCCATGGGAAAATCAGTCTGGAATGCACAGGATTTTTTTGGTTTGTTACCTAGGTGATTACAAGATAGTGATATGCTGACATATTAAATAAAAACAAACATGCTCACATCTGTAAAAACATTTGCAAACTTAAGCAGCAAATAAGCAATGACTGATTGGTCCGTTAGTCCGGCATTCCTGCAGCTTTGCAATAATCAAGCGGAATCTCCTAACGGGGCCATTGTGTTCCACTGCTGCCTTTGCATTTGTATTGTGAAGATGTGAAAAAATCCCACAGCTTTTCTGAGGACCATTTTAATTTGAGTGTTCGCAAAGGGGGTTTTTGGTGGGAAGGTCTAGTTAACAAATAATTGAGAAAAAGAGAAGGAAGGGGGGGGGGCAAAAGGAAACGAGGTTGAGAGGAAAATGGAGTAAAGGGAAGGGAAGGAGAACGTAAGAGGCATGACGGGGGATTGTGGGAGTGGGGGAGTTTAACATATTCCGACATTTGTGTGTCCATTGTGTGATGATGGCAGCTCTTTTGCCATTTCTACTATCCTCACTGTTACTATTAGCGGATGAAGTTGAAATCTTTTTAACCTTCAAGATATTTTACTTCCCAGCTAATATGGCTGGGTCTTGAGCTGAGGGCATCCATCAATCAATTTGTGGTCTTGAAGAACAAGCCTTGGGGGAAGCACCTGCATGACTGGTTATTCAGGCAAGCTTCAATAATTCATCAAGATTAATGAACTAATTATTTATGGAAGTCTATTATGCCAGCAAGTCGTCTCTTTCAGCATTGAAAACAAACAAATTACCAAGGGATCAGCTGTGGCTGTACACTTAGCTTTGGCAGCAAATGCTCATGAGAGAGGGAGAGAGATGGAGGGAGAGAGATGGAGGGAGAGAGATGGAGGGAGAGAGATGGAGGGAGAGGAGTGGAGAGAGGGAGAGAAAGGGAGAGATGGAGGGAGGGGGAGGCGGGGTGGGGGGGGGAGAGGGGTCTTGATTATTTCCGACTTTGAAATGAAAGCTGCTCAAGCATGACAAGGTTTTAATTTCCACTTGGACAATTAAACACAATGTAGTTCAGTTGTTACATTTTAAAAGTCTACGTCTCAGCGATCTTGTGTTCAATTTCCCCAGGGAGGTTTCATTCTCAAATGTTTGAAAATAAAATAATGTCCTCGAGCGGACATAGCGACATTGGCATGTTGGAGCATGTAGCATAGCATTGTCAGGGCTTTGGCCTCCAATAAAACTCCTGTTCACTCTGCTATTACCAAGATATTGCAAGATTTGGCCTCTACTACAACTCTTGCCCGCTGTGTTTCAATCTTAAGACTCAAATAATCGGCTTTACCATCATTCCTTATTGGCAATCATCCACATGCAAATTACAGCGATGGCGAAGTTACAATCTTGTCACAACATATTGCCCTCTTGTCGGGGGCCGGAAAATCTTTGCACAAAGGGTGGCAGCATCATGAGAAGTGCTACTCCCCTGGTTTCCATCATTCTGACCAGTGCCAGGCACATCAGGCTAACCTGCTTGGAGAGGAGTACAGTATTGCTGTGCATATGACAAACGTCGTTTGCACTTCTTATTTTTGAATTCTTTGATGGTGCCTTTAAATGAGGTTATTTATTGGACAATGGAATTAGTGATGATATGATGACCACAACAATGCAATTCCATTATATTTTTGCAAAAAGCTAAAAAGGTGGTGGCTGAGGAAGGGGAACTTTTTCTCATTCTTGTGGAATCTGCAGGGGGTGGCGGTTCTGGGCCAAATATCTCAAAAACTGGCTGGCCAGGCCTGACATCCAACTGGCCAGAGTGCTGGCAATAATTGGCCTACTTTTCAGGAAACACATCCTGAATCTGGTATCTTTAACATCCACTGATGACCAGTGCTGGCAACAGGTCCTCTTGTCTTATGTCCTTCAGTTGGATAGCTCACGCAATGAGCTATCCAACGTCAGGCCTGACCAGTAAATCACCCTGACCTGGCAGGAATCACCCTGCTTGCAAAACACCAGGATGACAGTTTATAGCTAGGTCAAGATTTGAACCCAGGATGGACAACTCAGAGGCAAGTGTGCCTATCCCTCGGAGTCTAAGGCTATCTGCCAGCCCTGGAGAAGAAAAGGGAATTGGGGGTTGTGGCAGGGGGGGGAGGGGTGGAGGGATGTCTGAAAAGTCATTTTCTCTTTCAATCCCAATACCACATTTTGGCTCATTGTAAAACGAGATGGCAGAAGGTCAAAAGGCATTGTACCAACAGTGGTGCCGTGGGGCTACAATTGGACAGAACCAACATGGGGATGAACAAACAGGGAAAGAGGAGAGGAAAAGGAAACAGTAACCTGCAAGTAAGACTGCTGAGTGAGGTAGGTTTTCAAAGGGTGTGAGGAGTGGGGGGGAGGGATTGTTGGTAAGGATGGGAGGTTAACATGAGGTAGTGGTGCACAGCCGAATTTAAGTCATGCTGGAAAAAGTGTGATTGAACAGTCTCTTGAAAGTAGTTCCACAAACAGGTAAAAAGAAGAGAAAAAGAGTTCAGGTGTACAATAAGCTTGGATTTTGGGATTTTAACCAGGAGGAGGTTACTGGAAGAACACGTGCATCCTGAAGTTGTGAGATGTTGGATGCCTGATCGAGCAAATGGAGCCCGACAAAAGGAGTCATTTAAAAAACACAAAAACAAAGGCCAACAGCATCGATGTTTTAGATATGACAGCCAGACGGCGTGCTCCACAATGTGGCACCCCTGCTAGCATGCACAAAACTTGCAGTTTATATTTTGTCTGGATCCACTCAAACCCAGCACCAGACAGTTCAGCGACGAGCACTGCATAACTGATCAATCCTTCTGTCTGTATTTTGCAGGTGTGGAATGATGGGAACCAATTTCCATTGTGTATAGTTATAGAGACAGTATTGGAATGAAAAATAAAATTGATGATAGTGAACCTCCGAATGAGAGTCCGAAACAAAACCAAAGGATCTTTCAATCCCGTTGACACCATCATCAAACACCATCAAATTTGAAAAGGATTACTAACGGAGAATCACTTACATGAAGATCTTAACTCACCAAATTCAGTACTTTGAGGAATAACTGCAGCATGTTTTCCCAGTAAAAAATAAAAATTATCAAGTACTGTAGCAACAAATACACTTTCCTACCAAAAGTCAAGAGACACATCTCTTCAGTAGGTCACATGTGCACCTGATTTGAATAACCGTGAAAATTGTCAGCCGACATATGGTAAATAGTCGGGGAACAATTTCACGATTGCTTTCAGAACATCACGTCTCAGAGGAAGTAGTTAAAAGAGTTACAATGAGGAATTATAATTACCCACCGTGATAATCACCCACGACTGAGTGGCAACTCCATCAGGACGATTTCCACCATCCTAACCAACAGACAGATCACTTGGGAAATGCCATTATTACAAAGTGGTAAACTACGTGAAACACCAATCCGAAACAACAATCTAGTAGATTAGAGAAAAAAATCACCTGAAGTGGGAAAGGAACCCTGCGACAAAAAAATGAGCACAACTAGGGGACACATTGTACAAGGAATGGCGTGGAATGTCATCCTCAACCAATCAAAAAGTGGCGGAAGACATTAAGAGTCTGTGATGCTGCGATGAGGGCACGGGGAGGCCTTGCAGGAGGTTTAATGGTCGCACACCAATCCTTGTTATGCATGAGCAAAAAAGAAAAAAAATTGTGTTCCATGATGGTAGGCAAGATATTGCACCAGCAGATGTGGTCTTTTAATTAAAAAAAAAATAAAAAAAATCAGATGCTCATCATTACAGCACAAAGTGCAAAAATAAATAAATAAATAATCTGCATAAAATATAATCTATCTTGCCCAGGAATCACGATAATGTTGCAATGCCCAGTAAAAGGTGATAAGTCACGAGTGCAAAATCGGAGGAGGAAGAGAATTGCGAACACCAAGAGGAAGCCCAGTCTGTCAGTTCACATCAGTCACGGAATGCTATGCAAACAATGGTGTAAACAAAGCAAGCGAGAAGGCGAAGGTCAAACAGCAAGGCCCATGTCACCGTTGATTAAACTGGTGTACGAAGAACCCTCGCCAAATCTGACCTATGGCTTCATCATATTTGGCAATAATGAGGCGTGTGAAAGCTGGCGTGATGCGGTTCCATCTCCCCTTCTCCATCCAGCCCGCCTGCTACTTCACCCCACCCTCCATCGTCCCATTGTCTCTGTCTCTTCTGTCCTACCATTGATCTGTCCTGCCATTCTGAAAATATTATGAGCACAAGCTGAATCACTTACATGAGCATAAACATAAATTGCTGCTCAATTAATCTGAAGCATATTTACAGTGAAGTCTATTAAAAAAAACAGAAAAAGAGATTTTAGTCTTATTTTGCTAAAATAAGAGGCAAAAATAAAGAAAGGAAACAATACTTTTAATGTTTGCAATCGTTTTGTCGAAAGTCGCCTGGAAGTCAAAGGATGCCACGGTATAGCAATGCAGGAGTATTTCTCAGGATCGGTATTCAAATCCGTTGCCGTGAAGATTACAGCTTAATCTGTGGATCATCCAACGGCAGCATATCACTGCTTATGACATCTCAAGTCTTATAATCATACTATACAGTGGTTTGTCAAGACAATAACAAAACTATCCACCCCCTACCACCAAACACCAGCCACCACCTCCATTGCTTCATACATAACCTATATATGCAAATAAAAGGTTTGCAAAAGCAAGAGTCACACGGCGTCCTATGTCTTATGCTAATTCGACATTCAGAAAATAATGGTCACATGTTTTTCAGTCAATCAAGGACCGGAAAAATGGTGAGGTATGCAGATTCGACATCACAAATCACTGGTAAATTTACCGCTCTTGCACTCACTGCTGAACAGAGCATTTGCGTGCAAGAAGGTGGAGCGGAAAATTAAACAACAGCAACGGTCGATTGATTTTCAGATTATGAAGTTTTACTTTGGGGTCTCATTATTGTCACCGCTGTTTTCATGCTAAAAGTCATACATTGATTACACTGAACAACAAATTTCAAAATTTTTTTTTCCTGGAGATGTGTAAAGTGATTAAGACTATTTTGGGTACGCTGATTTCAAAAATCATAACCGTTTTGCTGTATCACGTCAGGATTTTCAGGAACAGAAATATTCCCATTGCCTAGAAGTCAGGATTTCAATGAAATTTACATATGTCTTTAACATGTCTATTTCGTACAATTGTTGTTAACTTGTGTTATATTTCTTTCTTTCAGATAAAGATGAGTAGGCGTTCCTGTACCAATCATCCTGACAACTTCTGTTATGTCTGTGGTCGGTATACCAAAAAAGATCAACAGCGAAGTATATCTACAGCAGTGAAAATGAAGGCCGCCTACTTTCACTACTTCGGGTGTAAGGTGGGGGACCAAGAACAGAGCTGGGCACCACACATCTGCTGCACAAGCTGTCACACAACCTTGACTCAGTGGTTGGTGGGCAAGCGCGCGAGCATGCCATTTGCGGTGCCCATGATATGGCGTGAGCCGCAGAATCATCATGATGATTGTTATTTCTGCTGCACAAGCATCGCCGGCTTCAACAAGAACAATAAAGGTCACATCAAGTACGCTGACTGTGTCTCTGCTCGTAAACCTGTGCCTCATGATGACGAGAACCCCATTCCAACACCTCCAGCTGATCAGAACATAGCTGTAAGCAGTGGTGAAGAGGATGGTGATGATGAACCTTTTGAACCCGACACTCAAGAATCACACCTTCTGAACCAGGGAGACTTAAATGATCTTGTAAGAGATCTCTCGCTGTCAAAGGCGAAGGCAGAGCTGCTTGGATCAAGGCTGCAGCAGTGGAATCTACTTGAACCTAACACCAAGATATCCTTGTTCAGAGCACGTCACAGAGACATGGCTGAGTTCTTTGAGATGGAAGACACGATGACATTCCGCAGTGACATCAACGGTCTGTTGAAAGAACTTGGGTGTGATCACGATCCTGCAGACTGGCGCCTCTTCATCGACTCGGGGAAGAACAGCTTGAAGGCTGTTTTGCTCCACAATGGCAACGAGAAACCATCAGTCCCACTGGCTCACGCGTTCGGCATGACAGAGACCTATGAGACTATGCGGCAGCTGCTTGATTCCATCAAGTACAATGACTTCAACTGGCACATCTGCGGAGACTTGAAAGTGGTGGCGCTGTTGTTAGGGCTGCAGTCAGGCTACACGAAATACATGTGCTTCCTTTGTCTCTGGGATAGCAGAGACGACAAGAATCACTGGACGAAGAAAGATTGGGAAGAGCGAAAAGAGCATGTACCTGGTCGACACAACGTGAAGCATGTCGCCCTTGTCGACCCAGCCAAGGTTTTCCTTCCACCACTCCACATAAAGCTCGGCTTGATGAAAAGTTTTGTACGGGCAATGGATCTGAATGGGCGTGAGTTTTTCTGAATGGGCGTGAACCTCAAGGAAAAGTTTGGCAACACCTTGTCGGAGGCCAAGATCAAGGCTGGTGTCTTTGTTGGACCGCAAATCCGACAGATTATGAAGGACGAAACTTTTCCAACAACTCTAAACCCCAAAGAGCTGGCAGCGTGGAGGAGCTTCAAAGCTGTGACGGACAACTTCTTGGGGAACGAGCGCGCGGACAACTATGAAGAAATAGTGCAGCAGCTGCTGGAGTCCTTCAGGAAACTTGGCTCCAGGATGTCCCTGAAAATCCATTTCCTACACCAGCACCTGAACTTCTTCCCTGACAACTTGGGAGCAGTCTCGGACGAGCACGGCGAGCGATTCCACCAAGAGATTTCACTCATGGAGACGCGTTACCAAGGGCGGCACAACCCGAACATGATGGGCGATTTCTGCTGGTTCCTGCATCGTGAAACTGACACAGAGCAGCACAAACGCAAAGCCAAATGCCTAAAGCATTTTTAATTACATTCTAGTGGAGTTTTTCTGTAATTTCTATAATTTTGAAGCATTCATGATGAAATAAATGAATAAATGAATTTTTGTAAATTTCATTGAAATCCTGACTTCTAGGCAATGGGAATATTTCTGTTACTGAAAATCCTGACGTGATACAGCAAAACGGTTATGATTTTTGAAATCAGCGTACCCAAATTAGTCTAAATCACTTTACACATCTCCAGTAAAAAATTTTTGTTGTTCAGTGTTATCATTGTATTTCTAGTATGCCAATGAAATGTCTGGATGCAATTATTTGTTAGTGTGTGTGTGTGTGTGAGCGTGTGTGTGTGTGTGTGTATGTGTGTATGTGTGTGTGTGTGTGTGTGTGTGTGTGTGTGTATGATATATATTACACTCGTACTCCGACATTCGCGGTTCCAACATTCACGGGTTCAGTGTATTCATGGTTGAGAATTTGCGACATGCTCCTACATTCGCGGGAAAATTGCCCCACGTATTCGCGGCCACGAGCAGAACACAGTTCTAAAACATATCTTCAACGAGTCATGCGCAAAGCAGCTGGATGTACGTACAGTACTGTACTGTACGTATGCAAAAAATCATATCAACATATTGTTGCAGACCGGGGGGTCGGGTGAGAAGACCACTTGGTGGGGGAAGCTATCTCTGTTCCCACCAGACTCCCCGGAATTGTAAGCCATCACACACGCAAAATCCGTGATGCGGCGGGTCGCTTAACTGACCGTGGACGCCAATAACTCAACCGCGTGACCTTGGGTCCTCCCGTCTATGGGTTAACCGGGTTACCTAATTAATCACGTGGTTTAATTACCGGAGAACATGCCCTTGGTATGCCTTGTCCAAACCGGATCACTCTACCGGATCGGATGCAGCCGAGCGACACTGCTAAGGACGTACCAGCTAAAAGGTACGGATCGTTGGGAATAAAGTCCTGGCTAAACTAGGATTCGGACCATGCTGGATCAATGAAAGAAACCACAAAGACGAGCTGGGAACATTCCTAATGATAATTTATTAACAGTGGACGAGGAAATATATGTGGCACAGTGAAGATTTATTGCGGTGTGTTGTGCAGAGACAGGGGAGAGAGGTGTGATGCAGCAAGTAAACAAACTTACAAAAGGGGACACAGAGCAGACTTAACGTGAAAATAATAACAATTATAATAACGATCTTCTGCAGTCTTAATTAAGCAGACAGGTGCCAGGACACACACATACGCACACACACAGACACAGAAAACCCGATGAAGAGCGAGTTAAGTACCAGGAATTGGGCACCGTAAAGGAGGAGATTGAGTCGAGAAGGGGCGGAGTCGAGAGTGCGACGACCGAGTAGTAGGCGGGACCAGGTAGGCAGGTGGGGTCGACGTCGTGTGGGTGGAGACAAGGAGGCGGAGTCCGAGCAGCAGGAGGTGGGTCGTGGCGGTGTCGACGAGGCGAGGCGAGAGAGAGGCGGAGAAACTCAAAAAGCAAGAGACAGACGGAGGGACTTCTCCGACCTTTATAGGATTTGCAGCTTGGGGGGAGGGGCCACCCGAATCGTTACGTCATTACATGAATCGGGCGCTCCAATTGGCCCCGACCCTTCACGTGACTCGCCAACTTGGGCCGGAAACCGCCTCACTTCGTTTCCAGCAAGGCCATCCCAGACAGTGGCAATATTGCGCTCCGACCCCACGAGATGACATGAATCGCCCACACCGAAATTGGCACGCGAATCCTCCTGCAAAAACCCTCGGACCGCACCCGGGCGACCAGTCGAGGGTCCCGCATGCCCATTCGACCAGCGTCGATCAACGCGCTCGTTCCGCGCGCGCCAACGTGGCCCGCACTGTACATTCCCTGGCTTGATCACAGCTTCGCTGGCCATAGAGGCGAGAAGACATTCACCATCTGTGGAGAATCGACTGCAGTGAGAACCGAAGGTACATCATCATGGATAAATTCGTGCACGTCTCATGAGCGGCGTACGTGTCTGCTTTCAAACACATTCCATACAGTGCGCACGGTTCCACCATTACGCACGTGGCCAGCGCTCGCGTTCACAGGACTCCGTTAGCGTCTGCGAGCGGCGAACACAAATACGTGCCGGATATTGAGGTTAAAAAGGAACAAGCCGCTTCTACTCGCACACTCATATCCTGCCAAACATGGCATGGAGTCGTCTTTATTGGCCTCCATACGCGTTTCTTGCAGCGTGGGCGTCGTGCTGGCCGTGTTTCCCGTGCCGTGAAAAACACCATTCGTGCAGCCTCTTAAGAGGTATTTATTCACATGCCTTTTTAATGCAACCGGCAATTCTCCCCAGACCATCGTAAGCTCGAGTCGACAACCCCGCACTGCCAAGCACACATGACTCGCCGCACACGCCGGGTTTAGGGCTCGCCCGAGAATGAGGATCTCTGTGCAGCAGATACCTCACCGCGGCACCACACGCGCTGATCTGCACGAGGCCCCACCTTACAGCGAAGGCGCACATGGCTGATTTACTTCAGGATAAAGCAGAAAAGAAGAAGAGTAGGGATGAAATGAAGAAGAAAATGATTTAAGCAAGCCTCGCTATTAGATCATCGCAACGCACTCCCTTGTTGTCCCACCAAACAAAAGGAAAAGGACTATCTACACGTATAAAAATAGAATAACTGTCTTGGGACACATATCTGTTGTATGCATGCAGTTCCGAGAATCGCAACAATACCCCCCTCCCTTTTGCAAGACTCGACCCGAGTCGTTAACGTTCATGTGGCATGCAGGTGTGGGTTCCCCTAGTATATTTTACCTACAGATCCCTGAGTGCGACATTTTGAATACATGTCCCAAAAATAAATAATCTAGTGCGTTGCGTAACTAAACTCACAGACTCATATGGACAATTTATCTACATTGCCGGAAATTGGAACTAAACAAACAAACAGGTGGGTTAGAACTATATACATTTCTAATATTTACATTACCCATGGCCCAGGACTTGTGACTTAAGGGAAGACAATAAAAGTAACATTCGGGGATGAGTGCAGCAGCAGGCAATCAATGATCAGGGTCTTCAGGGGCCCTCAATGGTCCTTTTTTATTTTTATTTTCCTTTTCCTGGCTGCTGGAGGCAACTCACCCTAACACGACAGGCCACACGCCGTCTCACAGTCCATTTGAACTGGCCTTTATACACAAGATGTCCGGGCTGCACAAATGCAGTCCCCGGAATGCGGCTGCCTGCAGGGCAGTCCTGGCAAACACTTCCACACAAATGGTCCTGGTGAGCATGGTAAGGTTGAGTGATATGGCAAGGCAAATAAAGACATGGGCAGGTTTGGCAAATGGACTCAAGGCAAAGGCAGATAAAGGCAGTCGCCTGTGTTAGTGTTCGTTATTAATTTTGGCCTGGCCCACAAATTTTCTCCCGTGCTCTTGCACAATTTCGTGGCTGGGCAGCGTGGCTTCACTGGCAGGTCTACCCACCTGCCGAACTCGATCTTCGGCACCCCCGGGTCGCTGAGGCTGTCTCCGAGCCTATGAACGTGGGGAATGCCCTTCCTGGCATTTTCCCCGTCGATACCCACGAAGCATTTTGGCACTCCGGGTCCCTTTCCTCTGGGCACCTGTGCCCATTACACTAACTCGGTCGCTTGGACCCTTGGCCTACTCTGGCCGACTACTTCGGTGCCCTCTACTCAGTACACACATTTCACCAGCCACGCTCCCAGCCGGTCAATAGTCTCTTGCACCCTACAAAAGGTTCCGTGCCTTCGTTCAACACCAACAACATCCTTTTGGTTAATTTAACTAACCTGCTAAATAACATTACACTAACCCCAGGTTCCCTTGGGTGGGATTCACTCCTCCCCCAAATCATTCATTCGCACCATGCATTCCACATTCACACTCGGGCCCGCTGACCAACATTCACTCGTCGTATATTTTTCTCTTTTTTTTACACCAACACTGACACTCTACTAACTACGTCCCCTTAACTAACTCGTGCTCCCCGTCACCCCTTATTTAATGCACGTTCCATTTAACTCTATCGCAGCTAATCTACGTCTCCCCACTACATGTTCCATGTCTGTCCTTGCTCTCAATCCATTCTAAATTTGAACCTAAATTTCTCCTAACTGATGTCACCGGGCCCCATGGAGGACTGCTCATGCCCCCATGAGGCCGGTCTATCTAACGCTAAACCCTTCCCCCTAACTAATTCTCCTTTGCCCCGGGGAATGGCGAGGGGGTGTCGGGGGCCGGCTAGTCCGGTCTGCCCGGGGCGGAGTTGGTGGTCTGGTGGGTCGGGTCTCTCCCTGCACGGGGCCCTGCACTCCCACGACAGGTGGCTCACTCGTCCACAGTTATAGCACTTAACCGGGTATGGTGCATTCCTCCGATGTTCCAAATTGCACCCCCCTTTGTTCCGAATTGGGGTATTTACCAATGGCTCACCAAGTATCCTTCTGCGAGCTACCTGCCATAGTCCAGACCCTGCCAACCGGTGGTCGACCATGTCCCGGACCATTCCTTCCAGCTCCGCTCGGGTGCCAAGACCAGTCCCGGCTCCAGGCTCACGGCTGTCCACGGGGCCCACCTGCCGGACAGTTATCGCATGGCGCTTGGACCCTCTGGCCGGCGGCTTCGCTGCCTCCCATCGAGCGGCAGTGTCAGCCGCCTTCTGGAGGTTTTCCGGCCAAAATGTCATCAGCAGGGCCCCGGTGTTGGTGCCCGCAAGAGCCTGGATAAAATAGTCCAGGGCAAGGTCTTCCTGGTAGGGTGCTGCCATGTTCGCATGCACGATCCCCACTGCGCGGCGAATGTCATAAGCCAAATCCCCTATTTTCTCATGAGGTTGCCGTTTTCACCCACTGAGCTGAGCTTTAACAAGCTGGTTCTGCTGTTCTATTCCGAATCGATAACTTAGGGCCGAACGGAGGCCTGCCAACGTCATTGCTCCCGGGGGCATAGTGGTCAGGACCTCAGCCGCCGCGCAGTGCCGCCACGAGATGGATCCCACTCTCGTCCGTGCTCCAGCCATTACCCCTGGCCACGTGGTCAAATTGAGCCAAATACGCCTTCAGGTCAGTCTTCCCATCGTAGGGAGCTAGCGGCACCTTCCAGCCTCCCGGGTTCCTAGCCCCACTCACCAGTCCTTGAGGGACAAATGCAGGGATGGACCCTCCAGATTCCGGCGGTGCTCTACCCCTGTGGAGTCCAAGCCACTCGCCCGGACAATTTGTCAACCCCGTCTGGGTCTATGCGCGCCCCGCACCGTCTTGTGCACTCGACCATGCCATATTACTCGCACTTTGCACATACTCCGGCACAATCACACTGGGGGCTTGTATTAGCCCAAGAGACTCCGGAGCCTCTGCCCCCCCCCAAACTTGGCATGTACCCTTTCGCATCATGCACCTGCTTCACCTCACACAGCCTTACCTACACTGGACTCACCTGGTCATGGTCTGCTTTGAGGGAGCGTATTCTCTCCCTCTGTTCCTGAAGGAGGCCATCCTGACCCTTACATCGGGTCTCAAGACACTCCACACGCTCCACCTCAATGTCCCTTACCTTCCCCTCTGTGTTTGCTCCTCTTTTACTTTATGTAATTCATCCTTTACCCGTTCTATCTCCCTTTGTGTCTTTGTTAATTTCCCCTTTGCTATGCTAAAACACTCCTTTGTCTCGTCCTCGTGTTTCTTTAATCACTTCCCCATTTCCTGATTCTTCGTCTCAACCTTCCGTCCCATCTCTTTAACCATTTTCGTAATTTCTTCGTGTCTCATTTTACACTCTTCTTTTACGGCCCCCAATACCCCCTTTGTTTCCTGTTGGCCTTGTTTTAAATTTTGGATCGCGTTTGTGTTTTCCCAATCTCCACTCTTAATTTCCCTTGTCCTTTCTTTATTTCCGTCATCCCCTGTCCGAGTTTATCCACTTCTCGTCCAACCGCCGTTATTTTATCCGTCACTTCTTCCTTACCTGTCTTCATTGCGGTCCAAACACCTTCCACACTCTCTTTCAACTCGGTCATTTCTTCACGTACAGTACTGATCTCATCCGCCATTTTCCGGTCCATGTTTTTCATTTTGCCCTTTACCTCTAACAGCTCCACCTTCATTTCCTCCTGACCCGCCTTCATTTCCTCCTCACCCGCCTTCAGTGTTTGCATATTCCAATCATTTTTTTTCATAGCACTCCTCTGTTGGTTTCCTACCAGTTCCATGTGTTCCATCATTTGTCTCATTATCTTCATAAACTGGTCCGTTTCCAATGGCTTTGGCGGAGCCGATCTGCTATGATCGGGTGTGGATCTGATAGGGATCGCTAGGTCCTCTGCGAGGGAAATTTGATGCAGGGGGTCCTCAAGCATTGTTATAGACGTGGTTGCCCCCATTACCTCTGGGTATGGCTGCAGGGAATGATCTCCCTCCAAACTGTTGTGCTGAGCCACGGAATCCTCAAATATTGCCCTCTCAAAACCCACCTGAACCAGCTCATCTTGGTCTGCCATGGTCCGTACTGATAATTAAATAAAATTTGAATCCTGCTTTTAATTTGGGGGGGGGGGGAGGGGTTGCTAAGCACACTCCTGGCTCGAATCCCGTTCCAGATACCAAATTGTTGCGGGTTGGAATCCCGCAAATTTTTTATGGGTCCATCCCACTCCTGACACCAAACTGTTGCAGGTCCCCAATTTTTTTATGGGTCCGTACCACTCCTGACACCAAACTGTTGCGGGTTCGAATCCCACAAATTTTTAATGGGTCCGTACCACTCCTGACACCAAGCTGTTGCGGGTCGGGGGGTCACATGAGAAGGCCACTAGTTGGGGGAAGCGATCTCTGTTCCCACCATACTCCCCGGAATTGTAGGCTGTCACACACGGATAATTCCGTGACGCGGCGGGTCGCTTAACCGACCGTGGATGCCAATAACTCAACCGCGTGACCGAGGGTCCTCCCGTCTATGGGTTAATCGGGTTACTTAATTAATCAAGTGGTTTAATTACTGGGGAACACGCCCTCGGTATGCCTTGTCAAAACCGGATCACTCTACCGGATCGGATGCAGCCGAGCGACACTGCTAAGGACGTACCAGCGAAAAGGAACGGATTGTTGGGAATAAAGTCGCGGCTAAACTAGGATTCGGACCATGCTGGATCAATGAAAGAAACCACAAAGACGAGCTGGGAACATTCCTAATGATAATTAATTAACAGTGGGCGAGGAAAGATATGTGGCACAGTGAAGATTTATTGGCGTGTGTTGTGCAGAGACGGGGAGAGAGGTGTGGTGCAGCAAATAAACAAACTTACAAAAGGGGACACAGAGCAGACAACGCAAAATTAATAACAATAATAATATCGATCTTCTGCAGTCTTACTTAAGCAGACAGGCACCAGGACACACACAGACACAGAAAACCCGATGAAGAGGGACTTCAGAACCAGGAATTTGGCGCCGTAAAGAAGGAGCTTGAGTCGAGAAGGGGCGGAGTCCAGAGTGCGAGGACGGAGTAGTAGGCGGGACCAGGTAGGCGGGTGGAGTCGACGTCGTGTGGGCAGAGACGAGGAGGAGGAGACGAGGCAGAGTCCGGGCAGCAGGAGGCGGGTCGTGGCGGTGTCGTGAGGCGAGGCGAGAGAGAGGCGGAGAAACTCAAAAAGCAAGAGACAGACGGAGGGACTTCTCCGACCTTTATAGGATTTGCAGCTCGGGGCGAGGGGCCACCCCAAATCGTAACGTCATCACCTGAATCGGGTGCTCCAATTGGCCCCGACCCCTCACGTGGCCCACCAGCTTGGGCCGGAAACCACCTCACTTCGTTTCCAGCAAGGCCATCCCAGACAGCGGCAATATTGCGCTCCGACCCCACGAGATGACATGAATCGCCCACACCGAAATTGGCACACAAATCGTCCTGCAAAAATCCCCGGGTGACTGGTCGAGGATCCCGTATGCCCGCTCGGGCGTTTGACCAGCGTCGATCAATGCGCTCGTTCTACGTGCGCCAACGTGGCCCACACTGTACATTCCCTGGCTCGATCGCAGCTTTGCTGGCCGAAGAGACGAGAAAACGTTCACCATCCATGGAGAATCCGCTGCTGCCAGCGAGGACCGAAGTTACATCATCATGGATAAATCCATGCACGTCTCACGAGCGGCGTACGTGTCTGCTTTTGAGCACATTCCATACAGTGCGTGCGGTTCCACTATTGCGCACGTGGCTCGCGCTCGCGATCACACAACTCCGTTAGCGTGTGCGAGGGGCGAACACCAATATGTGTCGATATTTAGGTTAAAAAGGAACAAGCCACCTCTACTCGCATACTCGTATCCTGCCAAACATGGTGTGGAGTCTTCTTTATTGGCCTCCGTACGTGTTCCGTGCAGCGTGGGCGTCGTGCTGGCCGTGTTTCCCATGCCGTGAAAAACACTATTCGTGCAGCCTCTTAAGAGGTATTTATTCGCATGCCTTTTTAATGCAACCGGCATTTCGTCCCAGATCATCGGAAGCTCGAGTCGACAACCCCGCACTGCCAAGCACACATGACTCGCCGCACACGCTGGGTTTTGGGATCGCCCGGAAAAGAGAATCTCTGTGCAGCATGAATTATATATAATATACCTCAAGCAAAAAAACAAAATACATATAATGTAAAACAAAATAAATAAAATACAAAATACGAAAATCAAGCAGTCGTCTATTGTGCCTGATGAAGCCGGCCAGCTGCGAAGCCGGCGAAACGTTGCCCTGAGACCGGGTCTGCTCTCGCTTCTTTGCTCAAATTGGCAGAGTCCATCTAGTTTTTACTTTTGCTTGGAAGCGCCTTCTTCATCTTCTTTAAAAATGTGTAATCCCTACCACCCCAATCTTATATATATAAGCCTGGTGTTGGCTTAGTGGTTAGGGTGGCGGCTTGGGATCCCAGGGTCCTGA
>NC_140971.1:80661189-80721189 GCF_056783735.1 Eptatretus burgeri
AGTTTCACTGGCAAGGAGTACAGTCCTGGATGGGTCGCCACTCCGATGCAGGTTACCCCAAATGGTTTTACCCCAGTACACTGGTACCCATTTCACCAACCTCAGACGATTGACAGACTAAGGATATAGTTTATTGCTTGCAATTAAACGATAAAAGCAGATTTAAACAGGCTCACAATTTCCATAATCAAGGGACTTGCCAAATGAAGGCGTCATAATGTCTACTGTTGTCATGTGCCAAAAATGTTGTTATGACGACCCTCGCCAAAGGAGGAGGGTATTGCGTTTGGGTTTGTTCATTTGTCTATTTGTTTGTTTGTCCGCACAGAACTTTCATGTTTTTCTCTGCAACTGCATTGTCAGATCGAGACAAAATTTTCACCATAGGTGTGACTCCTCATGTAGAATGTTCGAATCATAATTATGACGTCAAAGGTCATGTGGTGTGGCAGCCATGTTGGAAAAATTGAAAAACTTTGCACCTCTGTATCTCTGAAACGGAACCAAGGAAAAAAAATTGAAACTTGGCACACGGCAAGTACCCCTCGTGGGGAATAAGTGCGATTTTTATGGCGTCATAGGCCCCTCCATTATGACGTCATAATTGCATATGTAGAATGCCACATGTTATCAGTTTGAAAATTTTTGAAGGTCATCTCAGGATAAAATTGTCCACAGAAAATAAATTTGATTATGTCATCGGTCACGTGATTCGGCAACCATATTGTTAAAACAACAACAAACAAAAAAAACCTTCAAAAGTCTTCTTCTCTGAAGTGGCTGAAGAGAATGAGGTGAAACTTTACAGGTATGACCGCCTATCCATGAGTAACAAAAATAATTATAATTCTCCAACTATGATGTGATAGGTCACATTTTGTTGGCAGACTTATTGGATTTACCCGAAAACCTATAAAAAAAATCTTCTTCTCCAGAACGACTGGACAAATCGAGGGGAAACGTCACACAAATGTTTCCCACACCATGGGTGTACATGTTCGTTAAGGAATCATTTAAATGTCACATGGTTTGGCAGCCATATTGGATTGAAGAAAAATATTTAATAATGTTTTCTCTGGAACTGCTCAATCAATCAAAGTGAAACTTCACATTTATGATCGAGTGGTGATTTGGAATAAATGTTTTAAATTTCAACTTGATCGGATGCATGGTCTGGCAGTGTGAATTATTTGAATTTTTGATGTGGGTTCTCTGTTTTTTTGATTAAAAATTTTTTTTTTTGAATGAGGTTCACTTGGCTGTGCCTGGATGGGTTTGAGGATCGAGGAGTAGCAGCTGAAATGTGTGAATCCTATCTAGCTTCCTCCTGATGACTACATCTTTGCTTTTTGCTTGTTTGGGTTCCTTCTGATGATTCCAATGCAGGAACGTATATATTTGGTCTTCCATTTGATTTGAATTGAATTAATTTAACTCCCATTCTAAATTCAACTGAATAATGAATAATAATAAAAAAAGAAGGTCATGGGTCAGGGTCAGGTGTCCGATCAAAGTGGGACGTCTTGGTACCCGGTCATCACTGCCGGCAGTTATCAAGTGGCAGTTCTAATTATGTCTCATTAATTGTAAAACACACCAAATACACAAATGCCACACAAAAGCAGTGCTGGTGAGGATCTGCAATCTCTGATTGCTCTTTTTCTTGTTACCTTCGCAAACTTTGTTGCGAAGGTTATGTTTTGATCGCTGTGTATTTATTTATTTATTTATTTGTGAATATGTGTGTTCGTTTGTTTGTTTGTTATTCGCATAACTCCAAAAGTATTGAACTGAATCGCAGCAAATTTGGTGGGATGATTGGTTATTATCCGAGGACCATTTGATTAGATTTTTGGGAGCGATCGGGTCAAAGGTCAAGGTCATGAAAAGGTCAAAATCGTCTTTTTACCATAGCGTGGTCAATTTGTATCCAATTTGCATGCAACTAATGCCAAAATGTTCAGAATTCAATGCCCCATCTTGTGATATGTGACATGACACAATGACGTAATAACCGTTATTAGCGGTTGGGAGTCAAAAGTCAGGGGGGGGTCGCGACATTGCAAAATGTGCGGTTTTAGTCATAACACGGTCAATTCTTATCCGATTTGCATGAAACCAACACCAAAATGTTGACTGTTTTGTTCCCCACACTCAAATACCAATTACAAAATTAAGAGTACAAAGGTCAAGGTCGAGGTCATGAAAAGGTCAAAATCGTCATTTTGACATAGTGCGGTCGATTTTTATCCAATTTTCATGCAACCAATGCCAAAATGTTGTGAATTCAATGCCCAATCTTGTGATATACGATATGACACAATGACGTCATTACCTTTGTTAGCGGTTTGGGTCAAAGGTCAGGGGGGGGTCAACGACCTTTATTATCATAACGCGGTCAATTCTTATACAATTTGCATGTAAGTAGATTCAAAATGTTTAGAATGCAATTCCCTATCCTGTGATGTGTAATATTTGATTTCTTATAATGTGACCAGTTGTCATCAGATTGACTTGACACCAACACCCAAAAAGGTCAGGGAGTTCATACAGAAATTGTACAATGGACGTGAATCAGTGTCAAACAGCAGGAAATTTAATGTTTTTAAGCCATCATAACACATATGAGATGGCAGATGTGGTATGGGATTAAATACCCTCACAATCAACGGTTTCTGGTGGGGTGGGGGGGGGGGCAAAATGTAGCGTTGGCGAAGGTATGCGCTCTACTGAGTGCCCATTCTAGTTTAAAGATGCATTAGCATGCAAGATGTGGTATTTAAGTTAAACCCTATTCTTCCTCTTCCCTCCCTCTCTCAATCCACACCCCAAAATAAGTCCATGATACATTTTTTTTGGCTTTTTAGGGGGAGGGAAAGATTTTGGCTTTTTTATCATGGAAAACGATCCCTCATCGTGAAGGCGAGTGTTGTTTTGGCTTTGTAGCTAGTGGCTAAATCGGGCCCAAGTTCTTATTTTTTCTTCAATGGCCACAGTTATTCCCATGCTTTTGTGGGGCTGCCTGGAGGAAGCTTGGCCAAAGTCTTTCGCAAACTGGCTGGCCAGGCCTGACGACCGACGAAGGTTAGGACAGGACTTTAGAATTTGGCCAGGGTGCCGGCGATAGCTCGCCTACTTTCTGCGAAGGACCCTGTGGGATCTTCATCATCCACCAACTAATGCCGGCAGATGGGACTCCCGTTTATTGCCCATCTGAGGGATGGTACACACATTGATGAATCACCGTACCTGTGAAAC
Organism: Eptatretus burgeri; assembly: GCF_056783735.1. Taxonomy (NCBI): domain Eukaryota; kingdom Metazoa; phylum Chordata; class Myxini; order Myxiniformes; family Myxinidae; genus Eptatretus; species Eptatretus burgeri. The sequence continues at coordinate 80,664,448 of NC_140971.1, forward strand.
ACCAGGATGACAGTTTATAGCTGGGACAGGATTCAAACCCAGGCTAGACAGCTTAGAAGTGAGTGGGTGTACCTCTAAGCAATCCTGCCAGGTCTAAATCAGGCCCAAGTTGTTCCACCATATTGTAAATGTCATATTTGGAAGTTGACTTGCAGAGCAAAGAGAAGAACCAAACCGTGACATCACCATGACTGCTCATGATGCAAGATTATGCTTCACATCTTCATCCATACATTACCTGTTCAGTAAAGTCATTCACCTTTTAGCTGTCTTGCCTGGGTGGAATCTTGATCGAGGTATAAATTTGCCAACCTGATGTTCTGCATGTAAGGTGAGGCATCAATTTGCGTGCCGTCCATCAGGAGGGCGTTAAGTCGGAGGACCTGTCTGCCAGTACTGGCTGCTGGTGGACATTAAAGATCCCACTGTATCTTTTGTGAAGTTATCGACGGCACCCTGAACAAATTAAAAATTATTATTGGTACCTTCAGTTAAATAAACGTCAGGCTTGGCCAGCTGGGTGGTGAAGGACTTGGGCCAAAAACGTTCCCCGGCCGACCCCACAAGAAGGTGGCAATAATTGGGACCATTAAAGAATAAGGACAAGAAGATGATGAGGAAAGAAATTAGAGGGATATTTTATGCCAAGGTTAGTGTTAGAATTTCAAACAATGCAATTATTTCTGGCCACACGTTGTTAAAATGTGGTAAAATTTAATAGAGACGCAACACAACCTCGAAGTGCAACAAACGACACAAGGGGAGCTGAAAAAAAGCAAACAGAGTTGCAAAGTCGAAAATGGGAAATAGAAGATACAAACTACATTTCCAACACACAACAATGTATTACCTCGAAAATCAGACAAACGGTCGTCAGTGCTGGATTAACCTTTTGTGGCCCTGACGAGAAACAAATTTGTGGGCCCCATTGTAAAAAGACAAGAGATAGACACATAAGTTGGCTAACACAGTCACACACTTGTGTTTTACTTATTTTAATGCTCTTTGTGTTTAACTGCTTATATGAGGCAGTTAAGCTATATTTACCCCGCACGCACGAAGCACAAAGCAGGGTTAAGTAATTGGTTCACTTTGTCTGTCTGTGGTTCTGTCTGTATAGAATCAGTCTATGATCGAGGAAGTTCTTAACTTCAATTGAATGTTAGATTTTGAACCCAAATCAGAACATGAACCCACAGTTTAACAGTACCTTGGGCTCTGAATTTGGCAAATTGCACCGAATCTCATCCCGATTGCGCACGTGCACAGTCCGATTAAGGTGATTTTTTTTAGTCTGTCTGTCTGTCTGGGAGGTAAACAAAATTTAAAATCATTCCAAGCAGGAAACTTACTCTTTTTAGGGATGTCATAAAGGACACAAACAACAGGCATGAATAACTAATGTAACGTGTTAAACGATGCGGTGTAAAAAACGATGCATTCAACGGCGGTAAACTTCAGAATTTGGTTTTTTTCTACAACTTAAAAAAAACAAACTTTTATTTTACTTTAATTTAATTAAATACTTGAACACTGCAAAACACAAATCACCTTTATTAGCACTTTCCAAAAACCTTCCGTTTCACAGTACTTGGATAAAAAAATATTATGCCATCTCGACCAAACAAATTTGCCGCTCATGGTCTCAGCGTTGATGAACATCGAGATTCAGCCAAAATGACAGCTTGTAAGAAATATAGATCATACTTGGAAATGCAAAGGAAGAGTTTTAAAAGACCTTTCCCATGTCCCTTTTCTCAAGACTGCGTGGGGTAAGGTGTTCTATGAACCCTCTGGTTTCATCCAATTCTGCTTTACGCTTGCGTTTCTGAATGCCGCCTAAAAGTTTTTTTTCATCATTTTTTTGTTTTTGCAAGTTCTCCTCCAAACTAACTCTCTTGTTCTGCCTCTTGGCTGCGCTTGAAACAGTGTGTGCACTGAAACCTATGTTGTTTGCAGTGCAGCGACGTCACGTGCCAGTAAATGATTGCAGTGTGGAAATAAAATATAAACTACAACATGATCACATGATTATGTGGCGCATAAAATATGAACACGCCTTTCAATGAGTTCGTTTTTAAAAAAGTAACAATTTTTGTTGTTATAAGACCATTTTGAGTGTGGGCCTGATGGCATTGGTAACCTGGCCCTAATGTCCAGGCAAAAATGCTAGTTACAACTATAGTGTATGGGAGTTTTACTCTCATATACTGTAGTTGGTAACAGGTCCTACTGCAGTAGTCTGCAGAGAATTACGACAGGAAATGAATGCTAATTTTGTCTGGGTGGTCAATAACTCTCGAGGTCATGCTGGAAAGAAAAACACATGCAGTCCTGTAAGAATGAAGAGGGGGGAAAACTTAGGAAAACAAACAACAAACTTAGCAGAGAATAAAAATAGAAGTACAACACAGATGCAGTGAATGTTCACTCGCATCGTCGAGTTTAGGTGGAAAAGCAAATCCGATCATTTCAGACGATATATTTCTGAGGCCCATTAATTGTGGTCAAGTTATGGTGGAATCATTTAATTGCAGAAACGATAACCCACATACTGTATTTGGCATTGGTCAAACGTAGCTACATAATGCAGGCAAGTTGGTTTGAATTAAATTTTACAAATGCATCAATATAACACTGAAAACCTGAAAATCTCACCTTTTTAAGCCTCTCATCCCCACCACCAGTGGGAATGAATTGGTTTTCATCAGTTTTTGGCTCCCAGTCAAAAGCCTCATGCAATAATGTATTTATTCCCGAATATATCAATCTTTAGTATGAGAAACAACAGAAAGAAAAAAAAGGAAAGAATAATCAAATTAACAAAAAACAAGTCGCTTCTCAAACTAAAAGAAAAATAGTCGGAATCATAAATCCTAAACAAGTGAATACAGACATAGCTGCTGATCACAGGAAGTTACTGATTAATGAGCAAAGAAGCTGCACACTCTCAGGATGAATACCTTCAGCACGCTTCTGCTCTGCCAGTTCCTGTTCCTTTTTCAGTTTCAGGTACTTGGGTGGACGACCAACCCTGCAAGGCAATCATGGGATATAAAAAACATATATACATATACATAGTACATATTTACACGACTGGTCAAAAGTTTTAGAACACCCCAATTTTTCCAGTTTTTACTTAAATTTAAGCAGTTCAAGTTCAGTGAATAACTTGAAATGGTACAAATCTAAGTGGTAAACTTCTTCTTCTTCTTCTTCTTTCGGCTGCTCCCGTTAGGGGTCGCCACAGCGGATCATCCGTATGATCTGCATAGTGATTTGGCACATGTTTTACGCCGGATGCCCTTCCTGACGCAACCCTGGTCGCCTCTTACGACACAGGGATATGGTACACCTATTTTAACCAGGGTATACACCGGCCCAGTATACTGGTACTCATTTCGCCGACCTCGGAAGGATGACAGGCTGAGTCAACCCCCCTGGTGTATTAATTCAGTGGCCTAACGGGGCTTGAACTCAGGACCTTTTGGATCCCAAGCCGCTGCCCTAACCACTGCGCCAACACCAGGCATACAAATCTAAGCGGTAAACTACCAGAGGTTAAAAAAAACAAAAGTTTAGGTTACCAAAAACTGAAAAATAATGTAAATTTCTGAGTTGTTAAAAAAAGGCCCTTTTCAGGGAACAAGTAATAGGTTAGCAACTGCAGCTGTTCTGCAGCAATGGAAGTAAATTAAACCTTGAAAGTTGATGCAAACAATTCCCACAGGTGTCTCAACTTTTGTTAATTAGTTACAAACCTTCTGTCTTTAGAAAAGCAGTGTTGGAACAGACTGTGTTGCAACACCCTCTGAAGCATTACGTGGACAACATTGCACTGCAGGAAGTATTATATTGCTATCATAAAGGCGAGAAAAAGACAATTAACAAAGGACTTCGAGCTGCAGGTTTGACAGGTCGAGTGGCGGTAAGAAAGGCATTGCTAAGATGGCAAAATAAGAAAAAGAGGCTTGCCTGGGCCATGAACTACCGCCAGTGGACTACTGAAAACTGGAAGAAGGTCTTATGGACTGATGAATCAAAATTTAAAATCTTCGGTTCATCACGCAGGGTTTTTGTACTCCGTCGAGTCGGTGAAAGAATGGTTCATCAGTGTGTGACACCAACTGTCAAACATGGAGGAGGAAGCGTGATGGTCTGGGGCTCTTTTTCTCGATCCAGAGTCGGCGACTTGCACAGAGTGATTGGCACCCTGAACCAAAAGGGCTCCCACAGCATTTTGCAGCACCATGCAATACCCTCTGGTCTACGCCTAGTTGGTCACGGGTTCATTCTATAGCAAGATAACGACCCAAAACATATCTCCAGGCTATGTCAGAACTACCTTCCAAGAAAAGAACAAGACGCTAGGCTTCAAATCATGGAATGTCCAGCACAGTCTCCAGACTTGAACCCCATCGAGCTGGTTTGGGATGAACTGGACAGAAGGGAGAAAGCAAAGCAACCTACAAGTGCAACACATTTGTGGGAACTTCTGCAACAGTGTTGGGAAGAACTTTCCGAACAATATTTGATTTCCATTGTAGAAAGAATTCCACGAGTATGTTCGGCTGTTATATCTGCAAAATGGGGCTCCTTTGATGAGTCAAAAATTTAGATTAAATTTTGTTCAACAAAACGATTCCATGATTTCTTTTTTATCTGCAATTGTTTATTTGTTCTCTGCTTTAATTTCAAAGTACAATGAAACATTAAACTGCTTAAATTTCAGTAAAAACTGAAAAAATGGGGGTGTTTTAAAACTTATGACCTGTAGTGCATATATATATATATATATATATATATATATATATATATATATATATATATATATATATATATATATATATATATATATATATATATATACTTACACACACATTAACTGTTAGCCCAAGCCTTAACTTAACATCTTTCATAAGAATGCTTATTCAATGCATGCACAATGCAAATACATTGAGACCCTGGTTCATTTACCATGCAGGCTTACTCAGGGAAGTTTCAGAAGGAATAAAAAGAGATCAGTAAGTCTGTGGCCGAACATAATACGTTTTCAACTGACCACCTTTTTAATTCCATATTTCAATGTCAAATCTACCAACCCCCCATTTCCTTCTTTCCCAAATCTCCACCTCACCCCATCCCCCTCCCTCACTCCTTTTCTCAATTTTATATTTATTTTTACCCATCTCTTGTGCCCCCACCCTCAGGGCATCGTGCTTTTGCATACCCCCCCCACCCTTGTGCCCTCACCCTTTTGCTCTGAGCTCTCACTAAAAGAAAATATTTGAGATGAAATGTTATAAAATATTCAGCAGAAATAATAAATAAATAAATAAATATTTTTGGGAACGATCAAAATTCACCCCAAGGCCAATAATATGAATTGGAATCGAATGTGTTTGATAAAGTGTTGCTGTTTATGAGCATTGCCTAAACAAGGATAAACTTATCATGCGACAGGAAGCAGGCCTTGCTATTCAATACAAGGTCATAATCGGGGCTCACCTGCCATATAACTTGGGTCTACGACCTCGAGTTGCTGGGACAGCAGGTTTCTTTGCTGGAGGTGGCTCACTTAGTACACTGGCCACATGTTTGTTCTCCGTTTCATCTCGAGAAAGCTCCGGTACAGGGTTCGTCAATGTAGGGGCTGCAATTTCTACAGAATTCCCCTCGAGCTCCTCAATTGGTGTCGGGCATTGTCTGCAGAATTGTATGCATCATTTTAGGTCAGTTGCTATTGTGATGATGATGATCTATGAAGGTTCAACCCCCAAGAAGTCACACTGCCTTACTGTAATTTGAATGAGCAACCATTTTGTGAGCCCACCCACCGGCTTGGGTCACCGGAACACGAAGCGCTATTGTTGTCGATGTGTTTTGCACGAAGGATCGATCCAATGGTTGTCCGCTCGCTCCCGAGCCTGTCCTGCAGTGTGGTTTCCTTATTCATGTTCAGTTCTGAATATGGACATCCAAAAGCACTACCGTGATCGATGGTGGAGAAAAAAAAAATTAAGATTAGATTAGTAGGCCACATGAAAGGTTTAAATAACTTGGCATCAGCGTAAAAGCTCCTGAAATGTAAAATGTTCATACTTGGTCATCAATATCACATCTTATGTTGTTGACAGACCAGGAATTAGGTATCAAGGGACTAATTTCGAATCAATTACCAAGTCTCAAGTGTCCACTGTTTAAAAAGGTATCACATCTCTCAGGAAGAGCAGAAACACAGGAGGCAATGACACAAAAGAGTGGTCAACAGACACAAAAAAGGGGAAAAGGAAAAACATCAGGACAAGACCTGCAAATGTCGGTCTTTGTTGAACAAGGAAAATAAATAAATAAATAGAATAGCGTCTTTCTTGAATAGAGACATATTCCAAGTTGACGACAATTGCATATTTTATTGAAATCAGAAGAGAGGGATGCTGCTGCAGCCTCTGCCTGATGGAGGGGTGGGAACTATACTGCACAGAGCAGAGTAGTCCACAAAGTAATAACATGGACTTTCCGGTGATAAAAAGAGGTAATTTATGGATTGGCCAATCAAGGACAGAATTGGTCCCACAACACAAATTTGAGTGACTCCGGCTTCAAGAGATAGATCATGGGAGAGAACTCAATCCAAAATCAACCAAAGTTTGCTGTCACATCGGAAGTATGAAAGCCGATTCAGGAGGAAACCATTGATACCATTAACTGCTCGTTTGGAAATCAGTGTGAAGTGCCATATGGAATCAAATGCATGGGAAATGTTCAGTGAGATGGCCCTGACCTTTTAACAGAGAGTGAGCCCATCCATCCATTGTTGATATAGAATAGGCAATCCTGGCGTTGACTTGGCGGTTCGGGTGGCTGACTTGGGATCCGAGAGTCCCGAGTTTGAGTCCCGTTGGCTGCTGAACTTATACCAGGTGAGGTTTACTCAGCCTATCATCCTTCTAAGGTTGGCGAAATGGGTACCAGTGTACTGGTAAATAGGGGCACTGCATCAGCGGCATAGCTGTGTCCCTAACCAGTGATGCAACCAGCAGCCTCAAGGTTTCACATGAGAGTGTGTGTGCATAGAATAGGCAACATGTTCAAGGTTGAATGACCTGGGGCAGAAGCCAAACTGAAGATTGAAGATCAGAGTTGGAGAAGAGATGAGTTTAAGTGTATGCTTTAATTATTAATTTCATTATTTTGTTTATGATGGGGAGAAGGCTCACTGCTCTGATGTTAAGAGGGTCAGTTTTGAAAGCATTTTTATGAAATGGTGTAACATTGTCGATTTTTCATGATGTTGGCAGTCAGCCTTTAGAAAATAACCTGGAAAAGAATAGAGAAAAGACTTGCTACGAGACAGAGAAATGAACACTATTTGGATATCAAAGCAATGATTCCATTACAAAAAGTCACAGTGGAGGAGTAAGGGTGGCAAGGAAGTCCTTAACTTTGGCAGGAGGATTCACTTGCTGCAAGACACTTTCAATGAGGGGTTGGGGTAAGGGGGAGGGGTAAAGACGGATACAAGAAGACAGGGATTATGGACACTTGCCTTTTCTACAAAGAATTAAGACAGTCGGCCTCAGCAAGAGCAATGCCCATCATTTCATCCTTCAAGTTCCAAAGATGAGAATCACGTTCCAAAGATAGACTTGACCAACTACCACAAAACTTTGAGGATGGTTAGAGAACTGCAAGTTCAGACTTTAGATGTTCCTGGTGTAAACTCTAATGTTGAGCATCTGAGGGCAGAAACAAAATTGTTACGAGCTTTATGGAGAGAATGCAGGGTTTCTCTTGGTGGGATTAGCTTTCCAGGTGGATGACGCAAGCTGCTTTCTGGCAGCTGCCTCACTCCATGAACTAAAGGAGACAAGGAGAGAGCGAGAGAGCGAGAGAGCGAGAGAGCGAGAGAGCGAGAGAGCGAGAGAGCGAGAGAGCGAGAGAGCGAGAGATATACATACATATACGAGTTCTAGGGACTGTCCATAGTCATAGATGAAGAGATACGAGTTGTAGACCAATCACTGGAAAAAAAGGCATAATGCAGGTTTGACCACATGGATGATTAAATGGCCAGACATGGCAGTGACTTATTGTTCTTGAAAGACTGCCAGAAAGAGGGACACTTTTGAGAGCACATTACCTGAAGAGCCAAGGGGAGCTGCGGAAAAGCAGGAAAGATGGGACGTTAAGTTAGACATGATCAAGTTAAGCAGAGAGTGAGCCATTAGAGGAATTATGGCTTGGGAATCCAACAAATTGGTTAAGGTGTTAAGTGTCAAAAAAGGCCTCAGCTACAATACCAAGCAATAGTATGAGGACATATGCCAAGCCAACTGGAAATGGTCGTACTTGAAGTCATCCCAGAGAGGGCGAAGAGAGTTGTGATTGGAGGATAGGAGGGAGTCAAAGCTCGCTGAGAGCACGATACAGAGTCATCACAGTTCGGAGGGCAGTAAACCACGCACAAACAAGACAATGCTCCAGAGTGGGAAACGACACCGTGCCAAACATCACAACGATAATCACATCTTACGATTGCCGAACGGCAGAAGCATAAACACTGAAAATCACCCACCTGGCAGCATCAACAGGTAAGTGTTTTTTTTAACACAGGTTTCAGGAAGCTGAATGTGGTTTTACAAACGAAATGTAATAATAATGTTACTTACAAAGGCCATATCACGATTCCCATGTCATGTTATCAATCATTTCCTTTAATCTCAGAAATAGCTCAGACATTCAGAAAACAAGGAAATTTATCATTCCTGTTTCCTGGGATCGACAACATCCATCATCGAATGTTATCAGACAGGACACCCAGCTTAAAGATCATCCAAAAATGGCACAGTCATTAAGTAAACGCCTTTCCGACAAAGCTACATGGCAACAGTTTATAGTGGGGTCAGGAATTGAACCCATCCAAGACTGCTCAAAGTCGACTCCACGATCCGAGCTATCCTGCCAACCAATCCTCGATATTTATTAATTTACCTTTAAACTTCAGCTCTCCTCCGTTGCGATTCAGCAAGAATACTGAAAAGGACGTGGGAGGGCTAGGACCCACTCATGAGTCAGGAAGGGGTTGTGTGATGCCAGAGAAGCATTAGCCAGCCAATGAGATGCCGAGGGAATGTCAAAAGGTGCACTTAGCAGATTGAGAATTACGAGAAAATGGTTTAAAAAAATTTTTTTGACTGCAAAAGGGCCTCAGGGCAAACAATTGCATTTCAATTCAGAGAAAAGACAAAGATAAAAACAAGTTATACAAGTATTATGCACACTTGTAAAGGAAACAAAATTGTGGCTGGCAGGATGTTTCAGAGGTCTAGCAGTCAACTCCGATTGTCGAGCTTGGATTCCATTCCCGAATCGGATCTGACTACAAAGTATCATCCGGCTGCTTCAAGGTCAGGGTGTTGCATCACAGAGTACGCCGTCTTTTGGCAGGGAACTTAAGCCAACTGTTCCATCTGCCTGTACTTTTAAGAGACATTAAAGGGCTTCCTTTTCCTTTTTGAAAATAGCAGACTTCGGTGTGCCAGTACTCTGGCCAAGTTCCAAATTTCCGCCTCTTCATTCTCTGGCCAAAGTCTACCGAAGTCTCCTTATATTTGAACATGGCGGAGTACACAAAAATGGTGGTGGACGACGTGAACTCCATCCCTCAATATGTTGCATGCATGCCCCTTCCGCCATTTCACTCTTTCTTTCACAGTTTATTTTCCTTTACTCCTCACTTGTATACTCCCCGACACCAAACGTTGATTTTTTTTCCCCGATCTTGCCCTGCCTTTTCCCCTTGCATTCCTCAGTCTTTTTTTCCCCGCAAATTAGTTCTAAGCCACCTTGCCTGCATGAATGAATGGTGCAATCCCACTTTTACCTTAAACCAGTCTGTCATTCCTACCGCACACTTCACCGCTGTCACACTGTCCTCATACATATCCTGCACGATCCTCACATACTTCTCCACCACTCCCGACTTCCTCATACAATGTCACAACTCCTCTCTTGGTACCCTATCATAAGCTTTCTCTAAATCCACAAACACACAATGTAACTCCTTCTGGCCTTCCCTATACTTCTCCATCAACATTCTCAAAGCAAACATCGCATCAGTGGTGCTCTTTCCTGGCATAAACCCATATTGCTGCTCACAGATCATCACCTCTCCTCTCAACCGAGCTTCCACGACTCTTTCCCACAACTTCATGGTGTGGCTTAACAACTTTATCCCTCTGTAATTTCCACAGCTCTGCACATCACCCTTATTCTTAAAAATCGGAACCAGTACACTTAATCTCCACTCCTCCGGCATCCTCTCACTTTCGAAGACTTTATTAAACAATCTGGTTAACAACTCCACTGCAAACTCTCCTAAGCACTTCCATGCCTCCACTGGTATACCATCTGGGCCAACCGCCTTTCCACTTTTCATCTTCTTCATAGCAGTCCTCACTTCATCCTTACTGATCCACCCCACTTCCAGATTCACTATCTCCACCTCTTCCAACCTTCTCTCTCTCTCTCATTTTCTTCATTCATCAGCTCCTCAAAGTACTCCATCCACCTTCTCAAGACACTCTCCTCGCTCGTCAGCACATTCCCATTTGCATCCTTTATCACCTTAACCTGCAGCACATCCTTCCCAGCTCGGTCCCTCTGTCTTGCCAATCGGTATAAATCCTTTTCCCCTTCTTTTGTATCCAACTTCTCATACAGCTCGTCATATGCCTTTTCCTTGGCCTTAGCCACCTCTCTCTTTGCCTTTCGCCGCCACTCCTTGTACTCCTGCCTACTTTCTTCATCTCTCTGACTATCCCACTTCCTTTTCGCCAACCCCTTCTTCCTTATACTTTCCTGTACTTCCTCGTTCCACCACCAAGTCTCCTTATCTTCCTTCCTCTGTCCAGATGTCACACCAAGTACCTTCCTTGCTATCTCCCTCACCACTTCTGCTGTAGTTGCCCAATCATCCCACCCATCTTTCCACCATCCAACGCCTGTCTCACCTCCTCCCTAAATTTCACGCAACAGTCTTCCTCCTTCAGCTTCCACCATCTGGTCCTTGGTTCAGCTGTCACTCTCTTCCTCAACCTCACCTCTAAAGTCATCCTACAGGCCACCAATCGATGCTGCCGATGCTTTGGTTCCCTAGCAACAGCCGAAAAACCTTCAAAATCGGTACCGTTCATGCGAAATCAATTCCGAAAGCCATTAGTCCACGTATGCTTGTGAAATTTGGCATTCATCATCTACAGGTGATGCTCTACCAAATATATTCCGGTTTTTGTGATATATGGAATACTTTACCTGCAGCGCCCCCTACAAATGGGGTATGCCCGAAAATTGGCGAAAATTGAAGGCCCCCTAGCGACCAGGTGAGTGCATCGATCCGAATGAAACTTTGCAGGTTCATAGCACGCAATGAGTACTTCAACTTTGCCTCAGGACATATTGGTCGATATTGCTTCGGTCAGGGGTCAAAGGGCAAAAATCGATATGCGAGAGTTGGAGGTGCCTTCGCGCCAAATGCTACTCCTCCTCGGGTTATGGTCAGCTGGTCTTGAAAATTAATGCTAATCATCTGGAACGCATTGTGCACAAACGATCGAGCCGGATTTTCGATTTATATCTTTGTTCACCAAAAGCACCCCCTCAAACTTTGGGGATTTCCGATATCAAACCGCATTTTCGGTACTTTTCATTCAAATTGATATCGAGTAGTTATCAGTAGATGGAACTCGATGAGATTTGGTATGCATAATCTTAAGGTGATTCTCTATCCGCTATTTGACATCCATTTTGTTCTATATCTTATAGTTTCCAAATGGTAACCCTCTCAACTTGGGTGCCCAAGGGCCATTGAGCATTCCCGCTGAAAATTCAAAGTACACCAGCGCCAAGACTGTTGAACCGAATGAATCTTTACATGCTTATAGACCGTAATGAGTACTACAACTTTGCTCATTTGCATAATGACCTATCTCGAGTAGGTCAGGGGTCAAAGGTCAATAAGTGCATTTTTGGGCGAAATTACCATTCAAGGCACCCTTGCTCCTACACGGGTTAACCGATACGAATGAAAGTTCATAGGTACATAGTACTCAATGAGTACTACAACTTTGCTTCAGGACATATTAACCTATCTCGGCTAGGTCAGGGGTCAAAGGTCAATGAGTGCATTTTTCGGGCAAAATGACCATTCAAAGCCCCCTTGCTCCTACACGGGTTAACCGATTCGATTGCAATTTTATAAGTACTTAGTACTAGATTAACTCAGATCAGGGGTCAAAGGTCATCAGATGCTCAGCGACCCATGGCCGCCTACCGGCTTGTTGTCTTTGTTATGAGGTAAATAATAATATGTCACTTGCAACTAAAACCATCGTTATATCATCGTGCTGGTATTTCAACTCTCTCAATGGCACCCCTCCCCCCCCCGGCTGTCACCCGGGGCGGACCACCCTCCCTGGACCCCAATTAGTACACCAGTGATGTGGGGTCAGAGCAGAGACAGCAGCAACATGCCAACTATCCAAGCCCTAGGCGAGTAGGCCGGACTTTAACAAGGACACATATTCGACAATTCAACACAACTAGGCACAGTTTGACACGGAAAATTGGAAGAAACATGACCAGCAACACAGGACTGAAAATAAAACAATAAAACACAATGAACCTCCTGGTCCAGGAAACTTAAAGCCCGGTCACACCTTGACGTTTTAGCCAACGTATGCCGATTTTTGAATTTTTTTTCTAAACCGCTGGCACACGTTGAATACGTTATGGGTAAGTTTTGATAACATTGCAAGCACGCTGAAAAACACTGCCATACGTCGTTGTACGTTGGCTTTAAACGTTGTACTTTTTGGTTGTCCTCAAATTTTTTCATGCTTGAAATTTCACGACGTATGCCGGCGTATGACTCACACGTTCCGCTACGCTGGCCACAAGTTGTATGCACGGTCTGCGATCGTTGACAGAAGTCAACACATGCTACTTGTAAGTTAATCATAAGTTGAGACACGCCGAGGTAATGTTTAGCGTACCCGAAACCTATTTCTAACCTATGATTAACATGTTGTTGGCACGTTACGCGATCGTTGCCACACGTCGACAGACGTTACTTTTAAGTTACTCATAGGCTGAAAGACGTCGGTATAATGGATCGTCCTTGCGTCAGCGTCCACGGCCACGGCCAGGACACTTATTTGCAGCATTCTTCAAACTTTTCTTCGGCATGACGAGGATGTTCACACTTCGATGTCTAGCTTGGCTATGATTCCAATTGTCCATCGGCAGCGTCTATTTAAAATAGTCGAGTTTGAGCGTTTTAACACGTTCAGAAGAAACGCTTCAAATTTCCAAACCCCAGCGTCAAAAAACAAAGGCGAGTGACAGCAATTTAAATCGTTCATTGTAAACAATGAAAATAGCGAGTGGTACCGTTTAAAAGTCGTTGAGTGGAAAAAAAATCCAATTGTTGAGCGCAAGCGTCTACTTTCAATCGTGGAGATGCAGCCATTTAAATCGTTGAGTTTATCATTTAAATCGTTAAATCGTTAAACGCAAGGACGATCCATCATAACCCACACCCTCCCCCTCACACTCACCTACTACTGCCAACATGAACAAACTACTACTAATACTAATACTAATACTAATACTGATACTGATACTGATACTGTTACTGCTGACATTGACATCGACTCAAAAAGGACTCGAAAACACTGTTGGGTTCCCCTTTTATGAACACCATTTTTATATACCAATTCCCAAAACCGCTGGGAACACGTCTTTATATGGCAGTTGTAAGCTAGAAACACGTTCATTTATTTATTTTTGTCGACCAGAAGACGTCATTGGAATACGTCTACATACGTCGATGTGTGTTGGGACTACGTAAAGAATTGGTTCAAAGCACGTCAAACATAAGTTAGACATAAGTTTCGCGTAAAAAAGACATTACCGCGACGTGTTTCGACTTATGAGTAGCTTATAAGTAGCGTTTGTGGACGTGTGTAAGCATCCACATATCGTGTGTAAAACTTATCCCCATCGCATGCGGAACGTGTGTCATATGCCGAGTACGTCGTAAAATTTTGAACATGTTTAAAATTTCTTGACGTACTCTACTTACTACGACGTATGATAGCGTACTTTAGCGTTGTACTCACGTATACCAAACATACTCATACCGTATTTGACGTGCCCCAACGTTTTAGACACATTTTTCTTAGGTCGGCATACGCTGGCAAGATCGCCAAGGTGTGACCGCGATGTTGACACTTCCATTTCTACGGCAGTTATGATTCTAATCGTTGTGCGTCAGCCTTTTAATAGGCTACGTCACGACATCGTCGGCGATGCGTGCAACGCGCTATGCCGAAGTTAGACTATCGTTGGGCATAGGTTGTGTAGGCCGACAACAGGTTCAGCATTCGTTGGTATAAGTTATCTATAACACAACGAAACGTTCTGTGTAGTTACCAATGCGTTATACATAAGACCAAGTCGCTATGAATACGTCCGAATCTTAAAAAAAAAACATCAAAAGTTCAATGTAAGCCAGCGTTTTACATACATTTTAATACGTTGCCATCGCTGGCTAAAACGTCAAGGTGTGACTGGGCCTTTAGCTTTGATGAGCTGATGGGAGAAACTCTCAAACCAGTGTCACGCATGAAGGCACCCGGAACCCGAAGAGCTTATTTGAACATCGCTTATTGATATGTGCCGCTCACATAATCATACTAATATGTCTAATCTAAAGGTATTCATTTATGATTTGCATATTATAACAAACGTTTATGTCACATATTGTTCATATATAAGCAAATACTGTATTCAATTTGTATCTTGTAACATTATACCGGACATGCCATGCATATTTTCAATTCAGATTATTTGCATACCCTTCACACATGATGACATATGTGCACCCCTGGTAGAAAATCAAAATCGATAATACTCAAGGGTCCAGACTGCTGATGCACGTACCTGTGGTGTCCAGTGTACTTTGCTCCTTTTATATGTCCGACACCTGTGCATCCTGGCGTAGGACAACCAGATCCAACTCCGACCATCCCAAAATCCATGAGGTCTGAGAAAAGAAGCACAAGGGTCTTACTCGAGTATTCGGCCTGGGCAGTGATCTCAGTCCTGTATACCAGTACACACTGGATACAGAGACCACGGCGAGTGAGATTTGCCCGGTGGTGTGGTTTGAAATCCATTAACGCGGTTTAAGCAGAAAATAGACGCAAGATTTAAATAAGCGATACAAGTCAGGAGCACTAGATGAATGTTTCATTCATTTTTGCTAAAATACACAATCTCCTTTAAAGGGGGTTGTGTATTTAAGCAACACTGATGTAAACACAAGTGCTGTTGTTCGCAATACCTACACATCAAATGTCTGTAAGACCATTAATGTAGTGGTATTATTGGTGCACAAATGACAGTGCAGTATTGGGAGCTGTATCATATACAGCCTGTCCATATATATATATATATATATATATATATATAGATATAGATATATATATATATATATATATATATATATATATATATATATATATATATATATATAGATATAGATATACACACACACACACTTTACATACATATAAACTAGTGGGGTATGCTTACACAATGTAGGCAATAACGAACCGTGCTTCATACATAGGGACATAATAAATAGCTGCAGTTGCAGCATGACCTCCCATTGTCTTGGGTTGCTCACCTGCAGTGAGCACAAAGCTGCACTTATTTTTGGATACTTTCCGATGGTTCTGTGATTTTTTCCCAGTGTATCAGCATCGATGTCCGTCGGCATGCAAAATTTTCATCTTTCTACGTCACCCGGAAGGTACCGAACATTAATCGTCAGTCAGTCAGTAAGTAAGTCAGTGGTTATTATGATTTTATACATATATATATATATATATATATATATATATATATATATATATATATATATTTACAGCAATCTGTGTGTGTGTGTGTGTGTGTGTGTGTGTGTGTGTGTGTGACTGTGACCGCCGTTTCTCGACAACCACTGGTCCGATCTAATTGAAACTTGCCAGATATATTGCTGGGGACCTGAGGATGTGCCTTTTCAAGGTTTGATATTAATCGGACAAGTGCTTCCCAAGTTATGGCCATTTATTTACCAAACCAATGATAAGACACATTGTTGCGTGGGCGTGGCCGATGGGAAAGGGAAGCTCAGCCGCGTTCGCCATTACGGGTTACAACGTACGGGCTTCCGGATCCATTACGGGTTACAACGTACGGACTTCCGGAAAATGATGACTTCGTGTATTCTAATAATTTGTCGATTTCTTATGCGCATTTATAGATAAACACAATGCCCCAAGTTATGATCGTTTTCATATTAGCCGGTGTATAAATTTCGGTAACATCAGAGTGCTGGTATGCTCCGAACCAGGAAGTAAATTTTTTTCTCTCTTCTTTTTTTGTTTTTCCTTGCCACGACATTGCGAAAAGGTAAAATACGTTGGCGCTAATTGAATAATTGGGTATTCAAACTAAATTGCGAATAATCGTAACTGCGAATAATATTCGAACTTCCGCGCCACGCACGTACGGGCACTCGAGAGCGAAGAAACGGCCTGTGTGGTTGTTGCTTGTTGATCGCGGTTTGAATATTTATTTATTATTATTATTATTATTATTTTTTTTTTTACGGGCACGTACTAGTATATATATAATTGTACTTGTATTCCACAAGCAGAAAAATTATTGATTAAATAAGGAAAGAACTGGAATGCATCTCGAAATGCAAGGCCCGTCTGCGTCCACTTTGTACTCAAATTAAACTTGACGAAAACAACAGCAAAAAACAAAACAAAACAAAAAACCACATTTTCTTTATTTGTGTTCTCCATATTCTCACAACAAGGGTTTGTTGAAGATTTGATGACAAAAGCTGAAATGGGGTGAAAATGTCATGGCATGGACAGACACATTAAAGCTAAATGGTAAATAAAGAAAGAAACACAGAACAAATTTGAAAAACTCGCCATGTCGCGCTTAACGCGCTGTGGACGGGCTGATAAGGCCTATTTGTACTCACTGACTTTGCCCTTTGACATTTTGACCCAATTATAAATGAGTCTTCTCCATATTATCATAATAAGGGGTTGTTGGAAAATCGATGACAAAATCTCAAATGATAAAAACACGAATGCGCACACACATGGACGCATGCAGTGAGCAGCACATGAGCTCTATATTTACAGTGGGGAGAACAAGTATTTGATACACTGCCGATTTTGCAGGTTTTCCCACTTACAAAGCACGTAGAGGTCTGTAATTTTTTATCAGAGGTACACTTCAACTGTGAAAGATGGAATCTAAAAAAAAAATCCTGAAAATCACATTGTAAGATTTTAAAATAATTAATTTGCATTTTATTGCATGAAATAAGTATTTGATACATCAGAAAAACATAACTTAATATTTGGTACAGAAACCTTTGTTTGCAATTACAGAGATCAGACGTTTCCTGTAGTTCTGAACCAGGTTTGCACAGACTCCAGCAGGGATTTTGGCCCACTCCTCCATACCGATCTTCTCCACCTCCTTCAGGTTTCAGGGTTGTCGCTGGGCAACACAGACTTTCATCTCCCTCCAAAGATTTTCTATTGGGTTCAGGTCTGGAGACTGGCTCGGCCACCCCAGGACCTTGAGATGCTTCTTACGGAGCCACTGCTTAGTTGCCCTGGCTGTGTGTTTCGGGTCATTGTCATGCTGGAAGACCCAGCCACGCCCCATCTTCAATGCTCTTGTTGAGGGAAGGAGGTTGTTAGCCAAGATCTCGCGATACATGGCCCCATCCATCCTCCCCTCAATACGGTGCAGTCGTCCTGTCCCCTTTGCAGAAAAGCATCCCCAAAGAATGATGTTTCCACCTCCATGCTTCATGGTTGGGATGGTGTTCTTGGGGTTGTACTCATCCTTCTTCTTCCTCCAAACACGGCGAGTGGAGTTTAAAACAAAAAGCTCTATTTTGGTCTCATCAGACCACATGACCTTCTCCCATTCCTCCTCTGGATCATCGAGATGGTCATTGGCAAACCAGACGGGCCTGGACATGCGCTGGCTTGAGCAGAGGGACCTTGCGTGTACTGCAGGATTTTAATCCATGATGGCGTAGTGTGTTACTTATGGTTTTCTTTGAAACTGTGGTCCCAGCTCTCTTCAGGTCATTGACCAGGTCCTGCCGTGTAGTTCTGGGCTGATCCCTCACCTTTCTCATGATCATTGAGGCTCCACGAGGTGAGATCTTGCTTGGAGCCCCAGACCGAGGGAGATTGACTGTTATCTTGAACTTCTTCGATTTTCTAATAATTGCGCCAACAGTTGTTGCCTTCTCACCAAGCTGCTTGCCTATTGTCCTGTAGCCCATCCCAGCCTTGTGCAAGTCTACAATTTTGTCCCTGATGTCCTTAGACAGCTCTCTGGTCTTGCTCATTGTGGAGAGGTTGGAGTCTGATTGATTGAGTGTGGACAGCTGTCTTTTATGCAGATAACGAGTTAAAACAGGTGCAGTTAATACAGGTACTGAGTGGAGAATGGTCAGGTCGGGTTGTCAGGTTAGATCTGTGACCTGCGTCAGGTACCATGTAAATCTGTACTAACCTGTTCCATGGTCAGGTTGTCGGCGACTAAACCGTCTCCCCACCAGGTTCTCTGGTGAGGAGGGTGTTTGGATATGGACACCCAGCAGGATTAAAAACAAAACCTGGCAAAGGGCGGAGGAGCTCCTTGTGAGCCAATGGCCATCCATATCTAGTGCCCAACTGTGTCTACAGACGTCCTCCTGCAGTTGGGTTACTTTTTTATTCGGAGGTTGGTGGCAGGATTTGCACTCCGGCCACCGTAAAACCCTTCATTCCGCAAAACATAAAAACGCAAAAAAAATCTGAAAACCCACTCCATCGGAGTACCTCCTGTGCAGCTTCCCTTCGCAGGGCAGCTCACCGGATGGCGGGATTAGGGCAAAGCCTTCGGGACCCCCAATCTTTGATGATAGGAGGGAAACCACGGGGTAACATCCCTGGGTCAGATTGCGGGAGAGTGTGTCGGAGTGGTGCTGAGGTGTCGTCCACCAGACGGCGGTCTCCTTCGGTTAACCTGAGGCGGTCTCTTCGGGTGGGTGCCTGGAATGTCCTATCCCTAAGAGAGGATGATCACCTGTCTCTGTTATCATCTGAGCTCAATCGTTTGGACATCGGGATTGCAGCTCTCTCTGAGGTTCGGAGACCGGATTGCGGCGAGATAATGGTGGGTGGTTACACCTACTATTGGTCTGATCGCTCTGATGGTTACCATACCCAAGGAGTTGCTGTAGCTGTGTCCAATAAGCTGACCCCAATGATAATTGAGGTAACACCGGTCAACGAGCGTATTATGAGATTAAGGATTCGTCACTCCTTAGGTGTCATTTCCCTGGTCTCTGTTTATGCTCCGACTGAGGCGAGTGATCTCACCGTGAAGGAGGCATTCTACGCCACACTCGAGTCTGTGGTTGATCAGTACCCCAGACGAGATACACTTCTAGTCTTGGGGGATTTCAATGCATCGACTGGAACTAATAGGGATGGTTATGAGGTGTGTGTTGGTCCCCATGGGTCAGGAACTATGAACCAGAATAGCACTAAGTTCCTTGACTTTGCAAGAAGTTATGGACTTAGGGTGGCTGGTTCATGGTTTCAGCACCCACAAGCTCATCGCTGGACTTGGTATTCCAACGCTGGTGGTGCGGCAAAGGAGATTGACCATGTCCTCATTGACAGTCGCTGGAGGATGATCCAGAACTGCAGAGTCCACCGGAGTGCTCAGTTCCTCAATACTGACCACAGGCTTGTTGTAGCAACTCTAAAGCTGCACCTTAAATCCTGGAGAATGGTACCATCCCAGCCTAGGCTGGATGTTAGCAAGCTCAGGGATGAGAGAGTAGCGAAGGAGTTTGCGAACAGGCTGAGTGGACACTTGGGGGGTCTGGGTGCTTTGGGGGGTCCTGAAGAGTTGTGGAGTGCCTTCAAGACCACCGTCCTTGATGTTGCCGGTGGATGTCTTGGAACTCACCGCAGGGCAAAGAAGAATTTTGTCTCTCAAGGGACACTGGATACCATTGACCAGAGTCACAGGGCCAGGCTGAATGGCAGAGCTGACCTGTTCAGGGAGCTGAGGCGTAAAACTGTACGTGCACTGAGGGTGGACAAGGAGGCCTATGTGCAAGGAATCTGTGAGGGGGTAGAGCATCACCTGTGGACAGGTGATTCTCGTCCCGCTTACAGGGGAATTCGCGCATTACGTTCATCCAAGCCCATCCCTCGGAACACTGCAGTTAGAGCAGAGAGTGGTAGGCTCTTGACAGAGGAGTCTGAAGTGAAGGCCCACTGGGCCGGTTACTTTGAGCGGTTGTACCAGGCTGATCCCCCAGCTGTCGAGTTGGACGTCAAAGGTGTTACAATCCCTGTTGCTGACCCTCGAATCAACTGTGGTCCACCTTCGCTTGTGGAAACACGGGCTGCGGTGAACCGGTTGAAACGGGGCAAAGCTCCAGGGATCTGTGGCATCCATGCCGAACTTCTCAAGGCTGGTGGAAATGCTGCACTCGTGTCGTTGCATGCAGTTTTGTGTTCTGCCTGGAACACAGGCATCATCCCAACTGACTGGAAGAGGGGCCTTGTTGTTCCTCTCTGGAAAGGGAAGGGTGATCACCAAAACTGCAACAACTACCGAGGGGTGACGCTGCTCTCAGTGCCGGGCAAGGTCTTTTCTCGGATAATTCTTGATAGGGTTCACCACCATCTGCTTGAGCACCAGCGTCCAGAGCAGTCAGGCTTTACACCAAAGAGGTCAACGATTGACCGTATCCTTGCCCTTCGTGTCCTCACCGAACGCAGACGAGAGTTTCGGCAGGGGCTGCTTGCAGCCTATGTTGATCTCTGTAAAGCGTTCGATTCAGTGAATCGGGATGTCCTCTGGAGGATTCTTGGTCTTCGTGGGGTGCCACCAAAACTGATCGATCT
Source organism: Eptatretus burgeri (assembly GCF_056783735.1). Lineage (NCBI taxonomy): Eukaryota > Metazoa > Chordata > Myxini > Myxiniformes > Myxinidae > Eptatretus > Eptatretus burgeri. Next base: position 80,685,525 of record NC_140971.1, read on the forward strand.
GATGTCTGAACTCTACTCTGGTACTGAGAGTGCTGTGAAGTGTGGTCGTACCATCTCTGACTTATTTCGAGTTGTTACTGGAGTTCGTCAGGGGTGTGTACTGGCCCCCACACTTTTCAGCACTTGTATGGACTGGATTCTAGGGAGGATGTCGGAGAGATCAAGCTGCGGTGCATCGTTTGGGAATGTCAAGATCTCGGACCTTGATTTTGCAGATGATGCAGTCATCTTTGCGGAGACTTTTGATATCATTTTGGGGGCCCTCGAGGGGCTGAATGAGGAGTCGGAGCCGCTGGGATTACGAGTTTCTTGGGTCAAAACTAAGATCCAGGCTTTCGGTGACATCTTGGATGCTGCTGTCCTGTCTGTGTCTGTTTGTGGTGAGGATGTTGAGGTCGTGGAGAGATTCACTTACCTTGGCAGTGATATTCATGTCTCTGCTGGCTGTGAGTCAGAGGTCAATAGACGTCTGGGTCGGGCCTGGGGAGTCATGGATTCACTGGATCGTGGGGTGTGGCGCTGCCGGTACCTGTGCGGGAGGACGAAAGTCCAAGTCTTCAGGTCCTTGGTACTTCCAGTCTTGCTCTATGGATGCGAGACTTGGACTCTGACAAAGGATCTGAGACGGAGACTTAATTCCTTTGGTACCAGGTCTCTTTGGAGAATCCTTGGCTATCGCTGGTCGGATTTTGTGTCCAATGAGCGGTTGCTGAGAGAGACTCGGATGAGATTTGTTACCTGCATAGTCCATGAGCGTCAGCTGCGGCTGTATGGACATGTGGCTCATTTTCCTGACGCTGATCCTGCTCACCAGATTCTCTCAGCGAGGGAGTCTCATGAGTGGAGGAGGCCGGTGGGCCGACCACGTGCCTCGTGGTTGCATCAGGTTGATCGGCATCTCAAGGAGATGGGGATGGGCCTGGCATATGCCTGGGGGATGGCCAGATGGAGGCCCCTGGAGTACCGGCGGAAAGTGGACGCAGCGACGTGCTGTTCTGGCACATGCTCCCATACCTACCTACCTACCTTAAAGACAAAACTAACAGGTCTGTGAGAGCCGGAATTCTTACTGGTTGGTAGGTGATCAAATACTTATTTCATGCAATAAAATGCAAATGAATTATTTAAAAATCATTCAATGTGATTTTCAGGATTTTTGTTTTAGATTCCGTCTTTCACAGTTGAAGTGTACCGATGATAAAAATTACAGACCTCTACATGCTTTGTAAGTGGGAAAACCTGCAAAATCAGGAGTGTATCAAATACTTGTTCTCCCCCCTGTATGTACAGGGCATCCACGATGTCTTGTCAACCCAGTGTAACATTGGATTTACCTCTAGTACAGGTACATTTTTGTTGCAAACTGTAAACCCTCGCTATGCACAATTCAACATTCTGCCATTCACAGTTTCGTTGGGTTTGCCATTCACAGTTTTGGCTATTTGTGGGTTCACCTGGAAAAAAATCATTACCTCGTTGGACAGCTTACATTCTTCAATGTGTCTCGTTAGCTCTCTCCATGTCCATCTCTCCCCACCCCTCTCTCTGCTGAAATAAGCCTTTTGTTAATGAAAACCGTACATTGTCATTTGAAGTGTGAGGCCTCCAATAGGCACGAGTGAATTACAAAACTAGCAGATAACCTGGTTCCACCGAGGTGTTGCAGGGAATTCATAGTGTCTGGAATGTTATGGAGTTTGCTAGGAATGTCCTTTGACAGCATATCCACGGATCCACTGTAATCTCACGGAGTGTAAAATGTGACTTCAAGTCCTCAACCCCAAGATTTCAAGTCCCCTCCTTACCCCGTCCTCAAATCCTCTCTTCCAGCTCTCTGTCTCCTCTCTGCCCTCTCCCACACTCCAACTCTTTATCCTCTTCACCTCGTTTCTTCTTCACGTCCTCAACCCCCAGCCCCCCCAACCCTAAATCCACAAGCCCCCTTTCCCAACTCTATCTCTTATCCACCCCCATCACCCACTCCAACTCTCTGTCCTCCACTCCCCCTTTCTTCTTGAAGTCCTCAATCCTCTTGGGGAAGTTCACTCACTCAAACTCTGGGTTGCACTATCAGCCACAATCTTTCTTGGGCAACCACATTTCTAAATTGACTGCCAAAGCCAGCTGCCAACTGGGCATCCTCCATTGTACAAAGTCATTCCTTGGCATATCTGTACTCCGATCCACCTAAAGGCATTCATCCACAGCAAGAGGGAGTTGTGCTCTCCCCTCTGGGCTGGCTCCCCTGCCTCACACGTTACTCAGCTTGATGCAGTGGAAACAAAGACCTTCAAAATCAACAGAACCTCCCACACTGAAGCTGAGTCGATGGGCCAATCACTTTCCCATTGGAGACAGGTCGGTGGTCTCTTTGTCTTCTTCCACCTCATTTCTGGTCTTGCACTCTCTGCTCTCTCCATGCTTTGTTCCCATCCCCCCTCCAGGATTTTGCAGGGCACACACGATGCACCATCAACCCCCTTCTGGTGAAACTATCTAAATTCAGAATCACTGCTCACCTCCATTCCTTCCTTCCTCTTTTTTCTCAACCAACTTCCACATCCTCTTCAATATCATTCTTCCCTCCAGGTCTTCAGGACAGCTGTTCACAACCATCTCAGATCATCCCCCAATCCAAAACCATGATATTTTCTACCCCCATCAATCATACCCCAAGCCCTCCTCCTTCTAAGTTTCCAGTTTTTCCCTGGTGGTCCCTCCGTTCAACTCCATTGTTGGTGATCCCCCTCCCCGCCCCTCCACCCTTCTCCTGTTCTTTTTGTCCTGATTACACCCTGATCCATTCTTTGTACTAGCTCTTCCACAAGCCTGGATTCTGTATTCAAAAAGGCACAAGAACAACCAAGCAACCACCTCCATCACCCCCCCCTCCACCTTTCACACCCCGCGCCTATGGCTTCCTCTTTCTTATTTGAGTTCTCAACTCCAACCCCAAATCCTCAACTCCCCTTTCCAAACTCTGTCTACGTCAGTCAGTCAGACCCCCCCCCCCCAGACTCAAACTCTATCCTCCACTCCCCCTTTCTTCTTTGAGTGCTCAACGCCCCCCCCCCAGACTCAAACTCTATCCTCCACTCCCCATTTCTTCTTTGAGTGCTCAACGCCCCCCACCCCCAGACTCAAACTCTATCCTCCACTCCCCATTTCTTCTTTGAGTGCTCAACACCCCCCCCCTCAACCCCAAACGCTCACCCTCACCCCCTTTCCCAAGTCTGTCCCTTCTCAATCCCACCACACCTCTCCCCACCCCAACTCTTTGTCCTCCATTCCCCCTTTCTTCCTTAAGTCAAGTCCTCAAATCTGCTCGCTGTGCAAACCAGTGACTGAGATTGTACACCGCCAATGACACTGTGCTTCCGCTCACACAAGGCATTGTCAGAGCCTTCTTTTGTGCACCTTGCGTGTACATGAAAAGGTATTGGAAGCACTAGTAAAGAGTCCCAGGTTTTGTTTGTCAGGGAATTCATTCCCATTGGAGTGTGGAATATGTGTGGAGTTTGCTATGAATGTCCTTTGACAGCACAACAGCCACAAACTGTTAAGATTGCAAAGGTTTCTCGGTGAAGTAAGTCGATGGAAAGGTAATTATATGTTGGACGGAATTGACTGGATAGTTTGTGGTTGTACAGGGTGGGGCAGAGAAACGGACGATTTTAAAAACTCAGCAATTAAATCAACATTTTGTATTTGCCTAATTACAAATATGCCATCTTAACGTACACAGCATGCCATTTATTTATTGAAGATCACATCCTCGAGGTGACCTCTGTCTCCGCACAGGCATTCCTCTCATCTTCGATGCATGTTTCCCATGACGCGGTGTAGCATCTCCAAAGAAATTCCGGAAATTTTTTGACGAAGTCTTTCTTCCAGCCCTTCAATACTGTGTGGGTGATGAGTGTCCGCTCTGTTTATTTAACTGCCCCCATAAAAGAAAAACGTCACATGCTAACAGGTCTGGGGACCTTGGAGGACAAGCAATACGTCACGATTCCTGCAGATGATATGGTTATGAAAAAGTAGTCGTACGGCGGCCATTGACACTCTGGCGGTATGAGACGTCGCGTCATCATGTTGAAACCAACTGGCATCATGTCATCAACACCCTGCAGCCAATCAGAACATGGGCAGATATCCAGCACAACTTATGAACGTCTACCTTGTTGAGATGTTACTACCAAATTAAAGCTTGGTATTGGCTTAGCGGTTAGGGTAGTGGCTTGGGATCCTAGGGTCCTGAGTTTGAGCCCCATTGTCCGCTGAATTAACACCAGGGGGTTGACTCAGCCTGCCATCCTTCTGAGGTCGGCGAAATGAGCACCAGTATACTGGTAATAGGGGTAATAGGGAGCACTGATAACTGGTCAGCGGCATAGCCGTGCCCGTCACCAATGATGCAACCAGCAGCCAAAAAAGGCTGCACACGATCATAACTACCTTGTTGAGAATAAAATAAAATAAAAACTCACTGGAAATTGATCAGAGTTTACTGGATTAAGCTTCGTTGCGAGGGTACGCGACATCGCCGAGAGTCCAAACAAAGGAGCGCCAGGGATCATTCGGGATCGTTCACAATGGCAAAGCAGTGAAGCCATGTACGGTAATCAAAGTGGTTGTTCCCAGATCACATCCCGGCTGAGATGCTGGAAGAAGGATCGTGGCTGGATAAATCTTTGGATGGCATCAAAGAGTGAAATACCATTTTTCAAACACCCTGCGCCGACATCAAATTCCATAATCAAGGCAAACTTGATGGTACGCCTCCCAAAGTAGCACAAATAATGCATCGAATCGTATGCCATGCACGAACCGGTGAAGGTCCTTTTTTGTGTGCATACAGACGTTATGGCAATTGAGTGTGTTTTGCAAAGGGATGGTGAAACGTCATCTGTCAGACGGATGGGTGTTACGAACAAATTCAACATTAAAACAACAACATTAAACCTTTTATCTTTTTGCCAAGTTGGATTCAAAGTCATCCATTCCAATTCTTTTTTTTTTTTGCTCGTGTCCCATTTGGAGCCAAAATCTGAATTACTTTGACGTCTCTACATTTTTCACAACATGTGCAAATGCAACAAAATATGATGTTTGCACCCAGTGCGATGGACCTGCCTTCCCCTTCGACACCTCACACCGTACAGTTATCCCCATACGGTCTGGAACACCTTTTTGGTTTGCAATACGTACTCGCAGGAGGCTGCAGGGGGTGTCCGGTTTTCTCACACCAGCCGACAGGGTGGAAGTCTGGGCTGTCCGCGTCCAGCCAGTAATCGTACTCATGACTCCAGCCATCAAAATGTATCTTTTAAGAGACAAGACATGGCAGCCATTTTGCTCGATCAGGGAATGAACTCCAAAAGCTTATCTTTATTCGAGGCTTGTTGGCTCATGCAAGTTCAGGCAGAGGTGACATTGACAAACCTATCTGTGAACCAGTGAGAAAACGAGGCTGTGCCAGGGAGATGCATCAGCATTTATTATGATCACCTGGATGCGATGATCCTCGACGCCGGCTACCATAGCGGCACGAATAAGTGCCGGGTTCCTTTTATCCACCGCCTCGAGTCGCATGCTGTGCTGGAAACCATGCGCTGGTCTCTGTAATCAGCGATGTTTGGAGGAATAAACAAAATTACAGGAAAACACATGATATGGTGTCTGGTTCATCAACTATAATAATTGCCAACAAATAAGGAACTATACAAAGAAATTCAGAAGTATAAATAAATTATTTCACCTCTGTCATTCCGATGTCGCATGCACCATACAGATGCTTTAGCTAATGGTCGGATCATGTGGTCACGGTAAGAGTCTAAAGAGCGACTACTCTTGTGAAAGATGATTGCAAAACATGCGGCCAGCTCAAGATCCCTTCCCAAAGGATAGTATGCTTCAAGATCCGGTTACCCACCTGGGGTTGCAATCTAACATGGTCACCCGAATAACCAACTGGTAAGCTGATATTTACAACAATTCTATCTTTCCGTGCCATAAAGCAAAACGGTGGTTATTATATATTTGAGGTCATGGATTCAATGGCTTTCATGAAAATATGACAAGAAGCGACAGATGTCAGAGCACAATGAAGCTGCATTGTTGGTAGATAGGAATGTACTGACAAACTGATCAAGGCAATGATAAAATAAATAATTAATTAAAAGTGAGCCACACGCATTAACATAAAACAGAATCTTCAGCTAAACGTGTTTTTATCATAAAGATTCAAGCTTATGAAACTTAGTACCTCTTCGGAGTTAACACATATATAACAGAACTATCCATAGTTTCCGAATGAAAGCTTCGAGATAATGAGAGCGACCAATGCACACACTCTCCAGGGTGGCTTGAAAGTCACTTTACCCCTGTTAAATTTCTCACACCTCCCCCCCATTCCCCTCCGCCCACCCCCACTGCGGAACGTGGCAACACCGACTCACTAACGCGGATGTCGGTAGGAAGTTCGACAGCATGGCAGACACAAGTTGTGAGTGTTGAAGAGCAGTTGGTTGTTCATGTTTGGGTGTATGAAACACACATAGGCCAAACAATTGCTCAGGCGGCTTTCACGGAACGCACTGGAAAACCCTCTCCACCAGAGCTCGTCCACCGTGGCCACCACGTAGTCCAGATCTAAGGACTCCAGAGAACTCTTTGCTGGGCTTCATCAAGGAGAAAGTGTCGACAAACCGGTATCGGACGATTGAAGAATTGCGTGCTGCAGCCTTGGCCTCTTTCGCACAGGTGACCCCACTAATTGTGACACAAGGTGTCCAAAGAGGACTTTAGGATGAATTCAGCGGTGCAAGGAGAATGGAGTGCAATACAGATACAATGACTGATTATGTATTGTAAGTGCTGCACAATAAGTCCAGTATATTAAAAGACTTTAAGAATGAATGCTACACTGGGGAGGGGTAAAGTGACTTTCAGGCAACCCTGTAGAATATACAAGATCAGAAATGTACAAGGATTCAGCACGCATTTAAGGCCCCCTCGTGGTGCTAGCCACCTTTACCTGCTTGAATGCACGTGCTGGAGCGGCCTGACACCCGGTTTCTTCCAGATATCTGTCCCAGGTAAAGGTCCTGTACTCGAGGTAAGCTGTGCACAAATAGAGACAACTCAATTCAATACGACCAACAAATAGTCTGAGGGTTCGCAACATGACAGACTGTATATGAACAAGATTTGATGATGCGCATTTGGTAGGCGAGCTGTCGCTGGCAACATGGCCAAATTGAAAGTTCCTGCTCTAACTTAGAGAGGGCACTGCATTTGCAGCACAGCTGTGCCCTCAGAAAATGACGCTACCTGCAGCCATGTGCTACATACGAAAGAAGAAGAATAAGAAGATGTATATATATGTTGTTGTTGTTGTTCGTCTTTCAGCTGCTCCTGTTAGGGGTCGCCACAGCGGATCATCCGTTATGATCCGCATACCGATTTTGCACAGGTTTTATGCCGGATGCCCTTCCTGATGCAACCCTGGTCGCCTTTTACGACACACGGATAAGGATTGGGTTTCGCCATGATTCCAGGCTGCTCTACACCCTCTCATAGCGTGGCCCAGCACAGAGCTCCCGTCCTCAAGCGATCCTCCAACCCAAGGCTCTGAGTAGCCGGATTACAGGCGCATGCCACTACGCCCGGTATAGGAAGATGTATATATCCATTTGAAATAGAAACCAAGAGTTAGATGTCATGCAGGGAATAAATGATAAAGCGTGTTGCGTTAACAATCTCTGAATCGAGGAGCCGTCTCAACCATGAGGAGCAAAACTCACTCTGAGGTAGAGAAAGCATTCGGCCATGTTCTTGACACCAACCCACCGGATGGATATAAGGACTGCTTGGATCACACCTAGTGGGAAAGTAAAAGAAGAAATAAATAAAAACAGGTAATAAGGTGTCCGTCTGCAAACTACCTAACATATCCAATAATACACACTCCGCATCCTAATGGAGATGCACAAACCCAAGCACATCTAATAATAATAATAATAGACCTGGTTACCATTGTAATAGAACCAAGGACTCACTGACTGACTGACTTACCTACGGACACTGCTCGATCGCAAAAGCTCACCGGACTAAAGTCCAGGTGAGCTAAAAATATAAAAACAAACTTCATAATATTCGATCCAAGTTTTAATTTGACATTTCAGTCAAAATAGCTGTTATTACCTTCGCCACAAAAGGACGGACGTTTTGTTTTCGCCCCCCGTTTGCGAGCAGGATATTTCAAAAAGTTACGGACGTATTTGGACGGAACTTGGTGGACAGGTTTGGGTGTGTGACAAGGACGGATTGAGTCAACTTCAGCAAACATCGAGATACAAGAATTTTTTTTAACGATACATAGCATGATATACGGTATACAAAAAAATTACCGATGGATTTTGATGAAACTTGGGATTTTAACTCAGGTCTGGATCCAGATCTGGCCTGGTCAGTGGGATACAAAATGTAAACTGTTTCGCCCGGCGGAGGTATGCATTCCACCACGTACAGTTCACGTTAGAAATGAGATGACAATAAAACGATCTTATTCACCAAAACAGGACCACGGGCCCTGAAGCTCACCTGGATCGGGAGCAACGGTCAATGACGTCATAGAATATCGAAAGTTTGTTCATGTGCAAAATCTGGTCACGTGATTGATTGAATGGAAGCTCTCTCTCGGTGATGATTACGGCGATACATGTTTACAGGTCATGCTTTTGGCTTAGGGCATGGTTGTGCTGTTTATGCAACGCCGCTGTATGTTGGGGCAGGAATTTTGTTTTCGCGTTTTAAGCCTGTTCTCAACCCGTTAATGAGCGCAGATTTTGATGCGGTCAATACACCTTCGTTAGGCATCAGATATGAAGCTTGTGGCCAAGTTTCATCAAAATCGTGTGTTTGCTTCAAGCGATAATGACTGAAGTGTTTACAGACTCACTGACTGACTGACTTACCTACGGACACTGCTCGATCGCAAAAGCTCACCGGACTAAAGTCCAGGTGAGCTAAAAATATAAAAACAAACTTCATAATATTCGATCCAAGTTTTAATTTTCTTCCAAACTTTACTATTCACTGAGCTAATTTGTATCGAGTGTAATATGAAACCAAAGTTGCATCGGTTTGTGCCATCTTGGCCGACTGAGCGTAACCGCTCCAGGCTTGAAACTCATGATTTTAAATACCATGGAAAAAGCGAGCGACTGAAGGTTATTTTATTGTCTGGCCAGGAGTATTAGTCCGAAGAATAATTCTGGTCATACAATAAAATAGCTGCACTGTATTGCATGGAAACTCCTCAAAACTCCTGACCCACATTAGTCCCATTTCTTTGAATGCAGTCCACAATAATGGGATGTGCTGAAAGTTTAGAAAGGCAAAAGGCAAATCTGGGTCAATGGACAGGAAGTCAGTTTGATACAGGACTCCATGGTGGAAATTCATTCTGGAGATGTCTATCCGTTGTCATTCCACGTAATGGCTTGATGTCCATCTCAATCGAGTCTTCTTGGAATAGTTGGTGCAGGTAAACAAATACAAAGGTGGATGGAGATTATGTTTTCACTGCAGTCTGTCTGTCTGTCTGTTACTTGCAAGATCGAAGATTTTTCCAAGTGGATTGGTCAGTTGATTTTGTTATCTGTCTGTCTGTTTGTGAATCACCTACAGGGCACAATTTGAAACCGATCTTCATGAAACGTTACCGAGTTGTTGGGGTAGTCTGAACTTAGAACCCAATTTATTTTGAGGTCAAAGCTCAAAGGTTATCTTGAGGCAAAATTAGTAAAATAGTCATTTTTCATCCGATTGACTTGAGGATTAAACAGCAATTGCACAGTTCATCACTGAATTGGGGGAAACAACAATTTTTAAGGTCAAAAGGTCAACTCAACGTCAAACTTCCAAAAATCATCAAATTTCATCTGAAAAAGAATAAATTTTCATCCGATTGACCTGAACTTTGATTAAGTTGTCAATTTTAATCTTAATGAAATGGACAATTTCATGTATCCATGGCAACCTTTGGCGAGGGGGATGGATTTTGCAAGTATCATGCTCTGCACGACATCTTTTTCTTGTTTGCATGCTTATCACCTATAGGTCACAATTTGGTGACCGATCTTCACAAAACTTCACCACATGGTGGAGTTCGCCACAAGCAAGAAGCCACTTGTTTTTGAGCTGAAAAGGTGAACATAGGCCAAAGGTCAACAACTTTGTGAAATTTCTAAAATCCTCAATTTTCATCCGATTGACTTGAAATTTGAAGAGGATTTGCAGATCTGGTCACTGAATTCAACCACCAATTACTGTTGAGGTCAACATTGGCTCAAAGGTCAACATAAGCCCAAAACTTTGACGTGGGCCAAATTTCTAAAATTGTCAATTTTCATCTGATTGCGTTGAAATTTGAAGAGGAGTTGCATATTTGGTCATTGAATTCAACCACCAATTATTTTTAAAGTCAAATTTGTTTCATGGATTTTGTAAGTATTGTGCTCTGCATGATGTCTTTCTTGTTTGTTACTTGCGAAAATCAAAGATTTTTCAAATATGTTGGTTGGTTGTGTGCATTATTCTGTCTGTTTGTTTATCACCTATAGGTCACAATTTTAAACAGATCTTCACAAAACTTCACCACGTGGTAGAGTTGAGGTCAACACTGAACAAAATATCAACATAGGCCAAAGATCAACGACTTAGGTGAGATTTCTAAAATCCTCAATTTTCATCCGATTGCGTTGAAATTTGAAGAAGAGTTGCATATTTGGTCATTGAATTCAACCACCAATTATTTGTGAGGTCAAAATTGTTTTTTGGATTTCACAAGTATCAAGCTATACATGACATATTTCTTGTTTATTTCAAAATATCTCAAAAAAAGTTGTCGACAGACTTGGACGAAATTTGGTGGAGAGCTTGGGCATGTGACAAGGACGAAAGGATTAGATTTTGGTGAAAATCCGAATACCGATCTGGATCCGAGAATTTTAAAAGTTATTTTTCACCATTGAGAGACGGCCGAAGACGACATATCGCAGGATATCACAAAAAGTTGCGGACGGATTCAGACGAAACTTGGTAGATGAGTTGGTTATGCGACAAGAACAAGCTGATAAAATTTTAGTTCAGTCTGAATCCAGATCCGGCCTATCAGTGGGACACAAAACGTAAACTAATCAGCCTGGCAGAGGTATGGTCCCTTCCAAGTGCCCTTCTAGTTTAATTACGTTCCATTTTGTGTTTCAAGCTTGGAATGGAGCATATTCACAGTGAAGTAGCATAAGCAAATGGATGTGGATTTTAATGGCTATACAGCTAAATTATATCGTACTCAGTACTTCTGTGTAAATTATGCCTGGTGTTGGCTTAATGGTTAGGGTGGTGGTCTTAGGATCCTGCAATCCTGAGTTCAAATCCTGCTCTGCCGTTGAATTAATGCTAGGTGGGGTTGGCTCAGCCTGTCATTCTTCCGAGGTTGGTAAAATGAGTACCAGCTTGCTGGGATGATTGAGCCATTCGAGTATCCCACGTCGGAGTGGCGACCCGTCCAGGATTGTAACCAATAGCCAAGGAGACTGCTTTGGCAGCACCAACGCTCTGAACAGAGTATGGTCCCAATGGATGAATGGACTTCTGTGCAAATTGGGAATTCTACACTTAAAAAAAAAAAAACTCATTGAATAAGTTGTTTTAAAGTTGGTGAAAATAGTCTAACAAATAGCTGTAATCAAATTGCATGTACCAGAGGGCCTTGTCATTTGTGGAGGTTACATTCTTGAAAATCCCTGGGAACTGCAGATCGGTGATGCGCAAGCTTAAGGGGCAATGGGGAAAATAGGGTTTGGGACTTCAACCTTAAAAGTTGTAACCCCTTTGTGCTAAACTGTACCCTTAATTAACATGTTTGTGCATCGCGTTTGTGCTATTTATTCTCAATAATAAAAGAGTTATTAAGAACATAAAATAAAGTATTATTTTCTTCTGTTAAGAACACAACATAAAGTTAATTTTATTGGGCTATTAAGATCATGAAACTTACTTTTAATAATAACTAGATGACCCATAAACCCGTTGGGTTCCCGTTGTGACAGCGGTTGATGAAAAAAATCATTTCAAGAAAAAAAAGATAGCTCCAGCGAACTATACCGCTGAGGGTGTTTGCATTGATCAAATTTTTCCGAAGAGGACTTGACTGAATCGGGAATTGATTTTTTAATTATTTTTTCTTTGCCCGATTTGAACGAAACTTGATACTGCACACCGCAGGCAAATGGTGAGTAAGGTGGCCCTAATTTTTTTGTGCTATCGTGTACCGTTTTGGTTGTATTTCGGGAACATACATACATACATACATACATACATACATACATACAAGATGAGAGTTTTAGTAATATATAGATGATGACAAACTTGATTCAATAATGCGATGGTGATGGCGATGTTGATGATGGTGATGATAAAGATGATGTTGGAGGGCAGGAGGGGGTTGTTGTGTTGACGGCCTGTGTTAGTTAGGTGAATAAATGTGGAAAATAGTTCACTAACTCACGATTATTCGAGCACATTGACTGCAATCCGCCAACCTCGCCTCAATAAATTCATCGCAATCGAGCAAATCCACGAAGGGGAAACCCAAGAATGGCAAGGCCCTCCTGTATTTAAATTAGGAAGAGTCAATGTTACATAAAAATAATCGCCTCCATTCCTAACTGCCTCCTGCTCAGTGGAACGAAAATAAACTTAGTGGGGCAGATAACAGAAATTTTTGAGAGGAATTGTGCAAATGATGATACAAGCATCAAATTTGGCACATTTGTTCTCCAGGGGATTCTAATCAAATCTGCCTGATTGGCCATTTGAAAATCCAAATTTTGAAAAATTTGAAAAAGAAAATAAAACTTCAAAAAAGTCAAGATCATGAATCAATGTTGGATGCTGGCTGAGATTGGTGAATGTTTCAGAAACATCATCAAAGACGTTCCAAGTCTGCCATGCAGTTTTCTTCCCTTTACCGCGGAAGGCAGACACGACGTCACATCCAGTGAACGCATGGAAGTGTGGGATCCCTCTAGCTTTCTCAGGCCCTATTGCAGAAACTACCTCATGGACTGGAATCCATCGCACATTGGCTCCTTGGCCAAAGGCAATCCACATGTTCTCAAGACCTCGTTCCTGTAAGGATGGCAGTACAGATATTGCTATGACTAGTACGTCCGTGTCATTAGCCTTAATGATAATGGACTTGCCACCATCCGTCATTGCATCCCTGGCGTGTACAAATATTCGAGTGTCAGCTTCTTCATGACAACATGGAGACACAGTATCCAGTGACTTCCTTGTGTTGCTAATGGCATCTTCTCCTTTTGTGACAATGACTGTGCTTGTCGTCTGTGCGTCACACATCTTTTCCGCAAGGAAGTGAAACAGCTCAGTCTTGTTGCTGTCATCTCGAAGAAAGCTTCTCTAGTTACTTGGGGTCTTACTGGTTCCTGTCACTCTTCTTCTGATTCCTTGCCGCCTTTTCGTCCTTGCCTCGGACTTCAGACTTGACTTCTTGTACACATCAAACACTACGTCCACCCTCTCGTACCTGGCACCATAGGATTCCACCTTTGGGATGATGTCTTCTTTAGCATCGTCATCAAATATCTTTGGAGTGCATGGAGGTAGGGCATTGAGAAGTGCTGAGCCATCAATGATGACTGCATCTCCCCTTGGTTCTCTGTCTGGGATGTTCACTTGCACTTCAAGAATTACAGCCAGCTGTGACTTCAAATTTTTTGGAAGTTTTTTTTTTGTTTTCAAATTTTTCAAAATTTGGATTTTCAAATGGCCAATCGGGCAGATTTGATCAGAAAGCCCTGCAGAACAGAAATGCCAAATTTGATGCTTGTATCATAATTTGCACGATTTTTCTACGATCAACTACACTAACTGTAAACATGTACCCTGAGAACATAAGTAAACATTTCCATTGAATGCACACCAGTTTGGAAATGCAAGCGTTTTGTTTTTGGAAATACGGAGAATTATATAACTGACCTGCCATCCATCAATATTAAAAAAGGAGCTCGGTCTCAGCATGCCTGCGTCCGTCCGTCCGTCCATCCATCCATCCATCCATCCGTACCTGCCTGCGTCCGTCAGTCCATCTCTGCCTGCGTCCACAATTGTCATATAGGGGATACCACTAATCAATCCCAATCTGCAAACTATGATAGAGTTGAGTAATGTTTCAAAAACCATGATATAGTTGAGTAAGGAGAGGATAGATGGGCCAGTTTCAATTTAAATTACGACAAAAACTCTTCCTCTTTCATATTCTTCTTCACTTATAATAATGGTGAGTCTCATTCAATCCCGTTTGTCATGTTGATTAGATTCAGAAAACGCTTGCGAGATTCATTACTTTTTTTTTTCCAACATTTCTATTTTATTCATACAAGTCAAATATCACCCGATTAAACAGTATTTCTGAATATACACCACATTTTCCTCTACCTACTTTGCAACACAGGTGAGAAAAGGATATGAAAAAAAGCAGCTGATAATTCAATAACCTGTTCGCACGATATTTAAATGGTGAAAATTAATTTTTCGCCGGGTACCCCTTCTAGTATATGATAAAAAAAATACCAGGCATTCTGAATGCGACCAACCAGTAATCATAGGAGTCGTCCCAGGTGTCAAAGTGTACAAGGAGACGATTGTCTACAATGTCTGTTATGCTCGCCACGCAGATGAGTGCAGGGTTCCGCCGGTCTACTGCCTCGAGTTTCATTCCCACACGGAACCCCATTGGTGTCACCGTCTGCAAAATGAATTGTAATAAGTCTCCATAGCTTGGTGATAACAGGACTCCATGGTTTCCAAAAGAATCATTTATTTACAGATTTTTACATATGAAGGGGGGTGGGGGGAGAGAGGAGAGGGGAGGGAGGGTGGATGGAACAAGAACAAGACAAATAGTGAAAATTAAGGCAAGGAGGGAAGAGAGGAAAGTGAAAGAGCAGGGGATTATCAGGACAGGAGTAAAGGGTGAGAGGTTCTACCATTTTATTTTATGAAATATGTTGATGGGCCCCACATACTGGGTTGTATTTCTATCACATGCAGTTGAACGTCATTTGAAGACCACAGTATACTTCCAGATGAATTGAACGACATTAGGAGACAATGGACAAATCAACAGAGTATATGGGAATTTAACCTCGGATCCCAAGATCTATGTTAAGACAAACACATTTTTGGAGCTCACCATGTTGTAATTCTTAAATAGATGTCTTGGAGCTGCCTGTCCTTTGCAGACCTTTAGATACATAGGCCACGTGAACTCATCTTCTTTATAACCTTTGTAGCATGGAGAGAGAGAGACAAGAATGTTAATATCAGACAGACAGCATGGAACAATTCATACAAGATACCCTTTCAAAATATGGGATTATGCACGAAAGTGTCCTAACCCATGGACTTGCGCTATCACAGGTAGGCCTAGCAACGAAGAGCAGACCTTTTGGTGGTTGTAGCTTGTGTCCAGTTTTCTCACACCAGCTAGCAGGGTGGATGTCTGGAGAGTCAGCATTGAGCCAAAAGTCGTAGCACTCTGAGTATCCATCAAAGTGCAGCCGCATACGGTACCCGCATACCTGTGCAAGGTACCCACTGTATAACTAGGCCTCAACAAAGTCTACAGCGTTGCTTAGTCCTGGATGTCTGGGATCTTTTTCGATTTGGGACTTGTGCGGTAACAAGCCAACGGGGGGGGGGGGGGGGAAGGGGCACATCGATTATAAGAAATAAATAAATTGAATTTGGATTGAGATATTTTCAGGATTTTCCAATGAACATTCATGATGTCGCACTCACTGATCATTCTACAGCCCGTCGAGCAATAATTCAACCTGTTTCTACAGCAATGGAATAAGGCTGAAGTTACCACCAGGTAGATGAACCACTTACCTCGGCCACGGAGAGCACACAAAACATGGACTGATGCCTCGGGTCGATGCCCTCCAGGCGCATGCCCACACGGAATCCGTTTCTAATTTGGGGAACGACCTGAAACTGCATGAATGGCAGAGGAAAGGAAGCAAGGAAAGCAGCGTTAATGCTGAGTGACTGTTCATTCAGAATTTCCAAGTTGAGGATATACCGTCTGCACGCACACTCGAATGAATAGCGTTATGTCCATCGCAGCAACTAAGCAGCACAGCTGCACCCTCAGCAAATGATGCCACCCACAGCCATGTGCTGTATAAGAAGGAGGAAGAATAAGAAGTCTCACCAACTGGTAAAATGTCTCACTGGAAATGTACATCTCCTTCATATTGCTTCATCCACTTACAACAGATCTTTGACGTGACAACAGCAGCGCAATGTGAATTATGTGGTGAGGGAGGTGGAGCCGAGTGGGCTTTTTTTTTTTTACATTCTGACTAATGAGCCTCTAAGCTTTGATTTTCTTCGTGAAGGACTGGAGAGAGTGAAGATGACTCCACAGGTGAGAGAGAGAGAGAGAGAGAGAGTGAGAGAGTGAGAGAGTGAGAGAGTGAGAGAGTGAGAGAGTGAGAGAGTGAGAGAGTGAGAGAGTGAGAGAGTGAGAGAGTGAGAGAGTGAGAGAGTGAGAGAGTGAGAGAGTGAGAGAGTGAGAGAGTGAGAGAGTGAGAGAGTGAGAGAGTGAGAGAGTGAGAGAGTGAGAGAGAGAGAGAGTGAGAGAGTGAGAGAGTGAGAGAGTGAGAGAGTGAGAGAGTGAGAGAGTGAGAGAGTGAGAGAGTGAGAGAGAGAGAGAGAGAGAGAGAGGAGGGGAATGAGAGAATGGAGATGAGCATTAAGCTTAGATATGGGCAGGGTAACTAGGTGCCGGTTTCTGGGACAACATGTGCGAGCTTGAAGTGTAGGGGCAAGAAGTAGGGGCAAGAAGTCGGGAAGAACTTGATTACATTGAAAACTTCACCTGTTTGGTTTTCCGTTATTAAAAAAAAAAAAAACCACAACACAAATTGTCTGCTTTTACCCAATTCTACCAATGTGAGGTTTGGCTGTTTATTCCTGTCTGCTTGTTTTTCGTTGCCCCAATGTTGGTGTGCTGAACTTCCATATTCTACATGTTACATGAGCCATGACTGGTGGACTGAAAAATGGTGTTTTCAGGTTTCTTAGTATAATATACTTCCCCCTAAAAATGGGAAGAAGGAAGCTTTCACAACTGGTTTTGCTTTCTAAAATTAAACTTCAATACTCGTCTTCTGTTGTGTTACAGACGTTTCAGGTTTGCATAATTTTTTTTAATGAATAATTGTCTGTAAATATATATATATATATATATATATATATATATATATATATATATATATATATATATATATATATATATATATAGATATATAAAATGGAGGGAAAGTATGTTGTATGTACATTTCATGTCCTCCTCCAAGAGGATTTGACCGAGAAAACTGAAAACTTTCAGGGATTACTCAGGACGACATGATTTCCTGAAGTTTCGGTTGATTCCATCAAGTTTTGAAAAAAAAAAATTCTGCCAATCTTGGCATTTTCTTCCTTTGGGAGGAAGTGGGGTGTACAATTGGAACCATCCGAGCTTTATAACCACGATGCATTATAAATACACATAAGCATTAGGCATGTTTTTGCTTCATGTACGTAACCCCGGGTTATTATTACTTCTGGGAGCGATCAAGGAAGCGGTCCGTTACCGATACACCGCCCAAATAAAAACAAGTGTCAGAAGAACGTGTCGCATGCTCGGAACAAGAACGCCGGTAGAATTTGGGCCGACATGGTATTACTAATAATGATAGTAACATGACCCTTCATGGCTGCTCCCACAAGAAGCAGATGCTTCCAATGTTCTTCTTACTACAATGCAGCGATCACGTATGTAGGTATGTACAATATGTACGCAGCTGAAATAGCAGAAAGGTGGTGTGGTGGTGTACCCTGGTGGTGTGTGGGTGTGTGCTGTCCCAGAAAGGGGATGGGAAACTGAAGGTAGAATTAAATTGCAAAGAAATATGTGCACACCAAATAATTTTAATTTGAAATGAATTAAATAATGTAACTACTACAGAACATGGTTATACGAGCTGTTTGAGAAAAATAGTACTTCAGTGCCAGTTGTAAATGTGTCCTTTAGCTACTAATATTATTATTAATAATA
Source organism: Eptatretus burgeri (assembly GCF_056783735.1). Lineage (NCBI taxonomy): Eukaryota > Metazoa > Chordata > Myxini > Myxiniformes > Myxinidae > Eptatretus > Eptatretus burgeri. The sequence goes on from NC_140971.1 coordinate 80,703,733, forward strand.
ATAATAATAGGATTAAATGCAGATGTGGTTCTTGAATGTCAATCAAAAGATTAAATATACCATCAGAGATGGGGAATCCCCCACCATTGAAAAATAATTGAAATCAGATAAGTGGTTTCCCATTTATTACAAAAAACATTTTTTTCAAGATGGCCACCCCAGTCGGCCATCTTGGATCCGGCTACACCCAAAATCAATAGGGTTCTTCCTTTTCAGGTGGTACATGTGTGACCCAAATTTCAAATCGATACGGCGAACAGTTTATGAGTTATCGCACTCACAGCTAATATGGAATAGGCAAAGCCTAGAAGCGAACGTAGAATTCTTCTTACATTCGCTTCTGACTTCACCTATTACCTCAACATTACCTTCACAACAACTACACCGCCTAGAACAGGATCTCATCTAAAACAATAAATATTACCTCAACATTACCTTCACAACAACAACACCGCCTAGAACAGGATCTCATCTAAAACAATAAATATTACCTCAACATTACCTTCACAACAACAACACCGCCTAGAACAGGATCTCATCTAAAAAAAAAAATACAAGATTGAACGTAGAATTCTTCTTACATTCGCTTCTGACTTTACCTACAACTTGTTCACAACTGTATACGCAATTTCCGGTTACTTCAGCCTGGATACGGGATCAGCGATCAAATAACGTAAATCACGATAAAAAAAATTTTTTTGATGATGCGGGAGATATCTTTATTAAAATTAACTTTGGGAAAAAATAATTGAATACATAAATAAATAAACAATCACTTCTGGTCAAGAATAAAAGAAAATATAAGTTCCGGAAAGAGTTTCAAAATCACTCCCGGTAATGTTAAATACAAAATAAACACTTCCTGTCATGAAAAAAATCACTTTCGGAAGTATAAAATTAACTTTGGGGAAAAAAATAATTGAATAAATAAATAAGCACTTCCAGTCATGATCTCCCGGCATGCATCATTCCCCATGACAAAAACCGGAAACAAAAAAAAAAAAAACAGAAACAAAAAAAATGGAAGCAAAAGGGTCATCGCCAACGCCACGGATTCACAATTGGCAGGGTATTGTGTTGTTTTTGTTGTTTCCTATTCTCTCATGTGCATGCGTTAGTAATATTCACAAGATAGAAATAAAACCCAATCGTGTTTATACACCGCACAGCGTTTAAAAACAACCGGAAGCAAACGGTCATATCCAACGACACGGATTCCAAATAGCCAGGGGTATTGTGTTGTTGTTGTTTCCTATTTTCTCACGTGCACGCGTTAAGTAATATGGAATAGGCAAAGCCCAGAAGCGAACGTAGAATTCTTCTTACATTCGCTTCTGACTTTACCTATAACTTGTTCACAACTGTATACGCAATTTCCGGTTACTTCGGCCTGGATTCGGGATCAGCGGATTATCATTCGGATTCATTGGGATGATCATTTAATCACGATTAAAAATTATTTTTTGATGATGCGGAAGATATCTTTATTAAAATCAGTGGAGGAAATACACACGATGTCTGATATTATTTGGGTATTTCATGTCTCCGACGATGCCTTTATCTCCCGGCATGCATCATTCCCCATGACAAAAACCGGAAACAAAAAAAAAACCAGAAACCAAAAAAAAAATGGAAGCAAAAGAGTCATAGGCAATGACACGGATTCAAAATTGCCATGGTATTGTGTTGTTGTTGTTTCCTATTCTCTCATGTGCACGCGTTAAGTAATATTCACAAGATATAAATAAAACCCAATCGTGTTTATACACCGCACAGCATTTAAAAACAACCGGAAGCAAAAGGTCATAGCTAATGACACGGATTCGAAATCGTCAGGCGTATTGTGTTGTTGTTGTTGTTTCCTATTCTCTCATGTGCACGCGTTAAGTATGAAGCTTACTGCATTCGCTATAAATGTTGACGCCCAGCCAGCCAGCCAGACGGACGGACGGACAGCCGGACGGACGACCCGGGTGACAACAATATCCCCCTCCACCACGCGGCGGGGGATAAAAACGAAATACAGACAAGCAAAACACACCAGCGATAGTATCCCTTGGTCAATGAAATAAGGCATGTTCGATAAAAATATCACCAGGGTATGGCTAACTTGTACCTAATCTCCATTAGCAGGTTTGAGCCGTTCGGGACAGGCACTGGTTGCATCTCCATTGTCCTGAATTTGTGGATCTAACTTCGCTCAATCATGAAAATACCGTTCAGGTTTAACTCTGGTACCTTCTAGGGCCGGCTGGGGAATGTATAACATCACCATCAGTGCTGATACACCGTTAACAAGCATTCGCTATTGCGTACTTTTGAGCCTGTCTCGCTTGGCTTGCCCTCCGTTTTGTCTGCCATTACCTGCATCCATAGGATGTTTTTAACAACACGTCAAACATATGGATGTCTGTGTACATCAGGAATGATGTTACAACATCCGCTTGGGCTCAAGAGAGACGCAACCCAGGACAGATTTATCAATACCAGGGCCCATCACAAATGGCTTAAATATGCGAATGAAGACTGGGTATTTATAATGAGAGAAGCTGGTGTTCATATAGCTGGCTGAAGCTCTGGTAGAGGAGAAATGAGGAAGCCTGGATGTTAAAACCAGCATCAAGCTGTATGATAGCAAATATTCTGAGGCTTTCACTGAATGTAACACCTTTTGAGGGGAAAAAAACAAATAGGCAGTTAAATGTGGGCTGTAAAGATGGGCTCGACTAGATGCAGCACTGGATTTATGGTCGTGGAGGCCCCAGGGCACACACGGATGATGGTGGCCCTTTCTGCCACCAACGATGAACTAAAAGCAGCGGTTTTGAACCTTTTTCACCGATGGAACCCCAAACTCTTATATCTCAGCACCCCTGTTCAATTATCTGTCTGCATAGTTGCCTGAAGAACATTGCAGGCTCCACGAGTCAAATTATTGGATAAAATACATAATTTGAGGAGTGTTTTTGCGGCCTTTTATTACCACCAATAGATTCCAGACACAAATGAAGATTGGAAAAGTGTACATTTAGCCGGTCAAAAGGATGTTGTAATAATGTTACAACTTCCAAGCTACACTTGATTCAATTTGAGTCATGGAACTATAAGTAACAAAACAAGAAGCATTGCTTTATATGTTCTTGCTATCGGATTCCACCGACACAGAAAGTAAAAATCCCTTGAACAAGTGAACGTGGACGAGATTAGTGGAACAATTTCCAACTAGACTTGTCAAATACCCGTTGAATGGCCAAATTTGTAGCAAATTTGTGACAATGGTTAATATAGGGTTAATAAGCTATAATGCACAACAACAAGAATAATTAACAAGACGAGACTGCTGCTTGCTTGTTCATTTTCGGCTGGCTAAGTAAGGCATGCAAAAATACGATATATCATGACAATAATCCTGGATGAGCCCTTGGGTGGTACAGGCCCCGAGGAACGTGTTGGGTGGCGAAGGCCCAAGGACTTGTGCACCGGCCACCCTTGCGTAAATCTGGCCCTGACTAGAGGTAGAGGTATGCACACTCCCCTCTCAGATATCTAGTCGAGCCTGGATTTGAATCTAGGCCCAGCTATAAACTGTCATCCTGGATTTTTGCATGCAGGATGAGACATCAACATGTGTGCACCATTTCTCGGATAGATGTTAAGCTGGGTGCCCCATCTGCCAGCATTAGCTGGTGGATGTTAACGATTCTACGGTGTCCTTCATGATATCGTTGGTACCCCACACACACAGTCGAGTATGCTGCGTCGCAGTCGTGACCCATCTGGGATTGCAACCCTAGCCAAAGAAACTGCTTCAGCAGAACTGCCGATCTGTATAGAACATGGTGCACAGAGACAAGAGAGAGTGAGGTGTCGAAACAACTGATTATCGCACCAATTTGTATTTCTTTATTGGCCAAATCAAATGCTGCAATGACAAGATAAACTTTCAACCTACAGTTTTATACACAAGCACAGTGCTATATATCTGACCTCTTTAAAAAGCTTAGATGGAGCAGCGATCGCTTTTTCCTCATCAAGGTATGAAGACCAAGACCACGCTTTCCGCCGGCATGAGTGCGATCCTGTGGAATAAAACACACACGTGCCAATGCCCAGACACTAAGGCCCGCCGATTGCCCAAGGAATCTGGACAACAACACCAAATATTTTTTCGGGCATTGGGCAAAACCTGCAAAATGCAAATTCAATATTTTAAATATGCACTTTTATAGCAGGGATATGAGGAAGGAAAAAACTCCACAATATTGTTTTCTTTTGAACTAAAGCTGGTGTCATTTTTCATGAATTTCTGATTTATCATCCATATGACGAAATGCAATGCACTGTTTTCGATTCCTGACAATAGGCATTTATTTAATAACTCCAATCTCACATTTAAATGCATACAATTTAATAAGAAAAGCAATAACAACTAGAACTGCCGCTTTATAACTGCTGGCAGTGATGACTGGGTACCCAGACGTTTGTTTGCCTTTGATACAACGTGAGACTTTCTGCAGATGATAGTTGCAAAGTTTCGCTTCGATAGGATAAGTGGTTCCAGAGAAAACATTATTTCATAGTGATACAAATACACCCCTGTTTCGATACAGCGCAGGACAGACGAGTCACGAACTGGGTAGCACAAAGTGTTCAATCTCATAATTACGTACGCAGTTAGCCCTTTTTCCTGGGGACATTGTCGGTATCAATTGAATTGCTATTCGTGTACCCTCACAATGCATTCAGGTGCAGCCAAGTGAGCCTTCTGGAAAAAAAACAAAAATCTAAAAGTTCTCAGATTCATATAATTAAATAATTCTGGCTGCCAAACCGCGTGGCTGATCGGGTTGAAATTTTAAACCCACGTTTCACATGTCGGCTAAATTATAATTGTGAAGTTTCGCATATATAGAAGCAGCGGTTCCAGAGTAAACATTAATTAATATTTATCCTTCAATCCAACATGGCTGCCAAACCATGTGACCTATCAATTAGAAATTAACAAACATATTCACTACGCTGTTCTGGAGAAGGAGATGTTTGAAGGTTTCAGGGTAAATTCAATATGGCCACCAAACCATGTGACCTATCAATTAGAAATTAACAAACTTGTGAAAGGATGTCTTGGGGAAAGTGTGTGTGAATTTTTGCCTCAATCTGTCCAGCTGTTCTGGAGAAGAAGATTTTTAAAATTTATTAATTTTAAATCCAAGATGGCTGACGATCCATGTGACCTATGACATCATAAATTTACATTCCGTTTCAAATCCTGTAGGGGAATAGGTGTCTGAAGTTTTGTGTTAATCGGATAAAGTGCGTTTTTCTATCAAAGATGGCCACCAAACCATGTGACTTGTGATGTCATAATTTTTAACAAGTATGTAGACGTATAGGTAGATGATGGATGCAAATTGTTGCTTCGATGGGTTTAGTAGTTCCAGAGAAAACATTATTTAATATTTTCTTAAATCCAACATGGCTGCCAAACCATGTGACCTATCAATTATTTATTAACAAACTTATATCCCCTACCGAAGAAAAATACATTTGTGAAGTTTCCCCTTGATCTGACCAGATGTTCTGGAGAAGAAGATGTTTGAAGGTTTTCAGGTAAATTCAATATGGCCACCAAACCATGTGACCTATCAATAAGAAAATAACAAACTTGAAAAAGGACGTCATAGGGAATGTGTGTGTAAAGTTTCGCCTCAATCTGTCCAGCCGTTCTGGAGAAGAAGATGAAAAAAAAAAATTCAAAACAAGATGGCTGCCGAACCAAGTCACCTATGACATCATAATATGTTTTTTCTACAGTGAATTTTTGTGTAGATGAGGCTCAATAAATTTCAGATTTTTCTGATGCAGCGTTCTACTTGACGAATTTTCACCGGGATACACTTCACTGATGACGTCATGAAAAATCACCCGTGTTCCTGATGTGGAGTTCATCAAAATGTATGAAGCGAAATTTTTTTCCATTGCACGGTTTCAGAGATACAGAGGTCCAAAGTTTATCGTTTTTTTCAAGATGGCGCCCGTACCACGTGACCTATGACGTCACAATTATCAATTAAGTTTGCTATCAAAAAAGATACATACCATGGTGAAAATTTCGTGTTGATCGGACTTCGTGTTCCTGAGAAAATGGTTTTTAAAGCGAAAGAACTCGCAAATTGCCGGCGGAAAAAGAATAAAGGCCCGGTCACACCTTGACGTTTTAGCCAGCGATGGCAACGTATTAAAATGTATGTAAAACGCTGGCTGACGTTGAACTTTTGATGTTTTTTTTTTAAAGATTCGGACGTATTCATAGCGACTTGGTCTTATGTATAACGCATTGGTAATGGACACAGAACGTTTCGTTGTGTTATAGATAACTTAAACCAACGAATGCTGAACCTGTTGTCGGCCTACACAACCGATGCCCAATGATAGTCTAACTTAGGCATAGCGCGTTGCACGCATCGCCGACGATGTCGTGACGTAGCCTATTAAAAGGCTGACGCACAACGATTCGAATCATAACTGCCGTAGAAATGGAAGTGTCAACATCGCGGTCACACCTTGGCGATCTTGCCAGCGTATGCCGACCTAAGAAAAATGTGTCTAAAACGTTGGGGCACGTCAAATACGGTATGAGTAAGTTTGGTATACGTGAGTAGAACGCTAAAGTACGCTATCATACGTCGTAGTAAGTAGAGTACGTCAAGAAATTTTAAACATGTTCAAAATTTTACGACGTACTCTGCGTATGACACACGTTCCGCATGCGATGGGGATAAGTTTTACACACGATATGTGGACGCTTACACACGTCCACAAAGGCTACTTATAAGCTACTCATAAGTCGAAACACGTCGCGGTAATGTCTTTTTTACGCGAAACTTATTTATAACTTATGTTTGACGTGCTTTGAACCAATTCTTTACGTAGTCCCAACATACATCGACGTATGTAGACGTATTCCAATGACGTCTTCCGGTCGACAAAAATAAATAAATGAACGTGTTTCTAGCTTACAACTGCCATATAAAGACGTGTTCCCAGCGGTTTTGGGAATTGGTATATAAAATGCTGCTCATAAAAGGGGAACCCAACAGTGTTTTCGAGTCCTTTTTGAGTCGATGTCCATGTCAGCAGTAACAGTATCAGTATCAGTATCAGTAGTAGTTTGTTCATGTTGGCAGTAGTAGGTGAGTGTGAGGGGGAGGGTGTGGGTTATGATGAATCGTCCTTGCGTCCGCGTGTCCACGGGTAGGAGACATCTTTTCACCATTGTTCGAAGTTCTTCGCGGCTAATTTTTTATGGGGCTTTTTCAACAATGAGCTATAGCTTGTTTTTACGATTTAGGTCTATTCATAACGGGTTGGACAAATGCACAATGAACTAATAATGTGCATAGAGCGCTTTGATTACTTATAGATACGATATAACAACGAATAATTATCGTGAAGCCGGCGTTCACAAACTATGCCCAACGATAGCCTAACTTATCCATATCGTGCGGCAGTTTATCTTTGCCGGTGACATAGGGTTTGCTATTCATAGGCTGCCACTCAACGATTTAAATGGCTGCATCTCCACTATTGAAAGTAGATGCTTGCGCTCAACAATTGGATTTTTTTTTACACTCAACGACTTTTAAACGGTACCACTCAGCTCTTTTCATTGTTTACAATGAACGATTTAAATTGCTGTCACTCGCCTTTGTTTTTTGACGCTGGCGCTCGGAAATTTTAATCGTTTCTATTGAACGTGCCAAATCGCTCAAACCCCACTATTGAAAGTAGACACTTGCGCTCAACAATTGGATTTTTTTTTCCACTCAACGACTTTTAAACGGTACCACTCAGCTATTTTCATTGTTTACAATGAACGATTTAAATTGCTGTCACTCGCCTTTGTTTTTTGACACAGGGGTTTGGAAATTTGAAGCGTTTCTTCTGAACGTGTTAAAACGCTCAAACTCGACTATTTTAAATAGACGCTGCCGATGGACAATTGGAATCATAGCCAAGCTAGACATCGAAGTGTGAACATCCTCGTCATGCCGAAGAAAAGTTTGAAGAATGCTGCAAATAAGTGTCCTGGCCGTGGCTGTGGACGCTGACGCAAGGACGATCCATTATACCGACGTCTTTCAGCCTATGAGTAACTTAAAAGTAACGTCTGTCGATGTGTGGCAACGATCGTGTAACGTGCCAACAACACGTTAATCATAGGTTAGAAATAAGTTTTGGGTACGCCAAACATTACCTCGGCGTGTCTCAACTTATGATTAACTTACAAGTAGCATGTGTTGACGTCTGTCAACGATCGCAGACCGTGCATACAACTTGTGGCCAGCGTAGCGGAACGTGTGAGTCATACGCCGGCATACGTCGTGAAATTTCAAGCATGAAAAAATTTGAGGACAACCAAAAAGTACAACGTTTAAAGCCAACGTACAACGACGTATGGCAGTGTTTTTCAGCGTGCTCTCAATGTTATCAAAACTTACCCATAACGTATTCAACGTGTGCCAGTGTTTTAGAAAAAAAATTCAAAAATCGGCATACGTTGGCTAAAACGTCAAGGTGTGACCGGGCCTTAAGGAAATAATAAAGAAATAAGAAATAAACAGAAGAAAAACAATAGGTTACCCAGTCCTGATTGGGTACCCTAATTACAATAGTTATATATACACGGTGTCTCAATAAAATGTATACAGACAAAGAGAGGGAGATTGTGAGTGTTACTAATACCTAACAGATGGTGCAAGTAAACATGTGATAATGTAATGATTGCACATCATCAATCAGCTGTTATCCAAAAGGAAGTGCAGAAAGACGAGAATATAGTTTTTGATGTATAAAGTCTGTATACATTTTCTTGAGCCACTCTGTATATAACCGAGTTTGCTTGCTTGCTTGATTAACAAGTTCTACTATGCTCCTCGGCAAGAGGGCATGGGATGGCAGCCAAAAACAACTGCCTCAAAAATCCCTGTCAAATATGTCTTCAATTTTTGGGAGAATGAATGAAGACAAATTCATTAATTTAATCTTTAAATCCCACCCAAAGGTTTCATTACCTCCGCCACCGAAGGTGGATGGAGGATATGTTCTCACCCCTATCTGTACGTCTTCTTGTGAACAGAATATCACAAAAGGTTGTGGACAGATTCAGACGGAATTTGGTGGAGAGCTTGGGTATGTGAGAAGGAAAAAAAAAATGATAAGATTTTGGTGAACATCTGAATCCGAGAATTTTAAAAGTGATTTTTCACCAATAAGAGATGGGCCAAAAACCAAATATAGCAGGATATCTCAAACTTGGTGGATGAGTTGGATAGGTGACGAGAACAAGCCGATTAAATTTTAGTTCAGGTCCGAATCCAGATCCGGCCTGTCAGTGGGATACAAAATGTAAAGTAATCAGCTTGGCGGAGGTAAGCACCCTACCGAGTGCCAATCTAGTTTTCTTTGCATATATTATGTCAATGCTAAATGTACTCAAAAATCTCCAAACGTTTCAAAATATTATCACCAACACACAATACAATCTTAGAATTCAACAAATAAGTTGAACTAATCTTCAAATTCACATTTTTATACCCCCACCCATATTAAGGTGGGTAAACAGCCAGTAATAATAACGAGAAAGTATCCCAAAATGCAAAGACCATCCAGGTGTGCTTTGTAATTGAACTAAACTTGACAAAAACAGCTGAAAATCGATACAAATAAATGTCAGAGTGTGTGCGTGTGTGCGTTTGTGTCTGCTCCATAACTCCAAAACCATAAAACCTAGCAGCATGAAACTTTGCATGCATACAAAGGAAACTCCAAGGAAGTTAATGACTAAAAAGTGGGCGTTTCCCGTTTAGATTAATTAAAACACCACTTTTTAAGATAATTAATGGCCTTCCTTAATTGTATCTTTTATCAGGTGCTCCACGACCGCCTCGCTTTCTAGGGTCTTAAGGCGTATCCTGGGTTACCTAACTGGGGTCTGAGGCTGTTATGTTTTTTTGGCCTGCTCAACCATGCCTTGACTTGGAACAGGCCACAACGATTACTGAAAGATAAAATACGTATTTCACTTTCCTCACAATTTATCAAATGCCTGCTAATCAGTGCTACCAATCGCTGTATACATCGCTTGTGTAAGTGCCATAGTTTTCAAATTAGGAGCTTGGAGTGATTTCATGCATTAAATGATACGATTTTCCACAATCTACTCTCAAAGACTAATTCAAGTGTATTATTGAAATATTATTTCGGTTTTGAGGATCGGATATCGTCCGGACTAAATAAGTGTCGAAATCTGTTGTGAAATCTGATAATTTAAAGAAATAACGAGTCTTATAACTAAGCCGAAATACCTTTTTACTTTAAGCAAGCAAGGCTATGTTCTCTCCATACATCCACAAGAAAATGTGAAATATCCACAGCATCAAACTTATCTTTTTGTACTGTTTGGAGGATTATATTGAGTAAACAAAAGATTTAGGAATGTGCCAAAATTAACCATCTTCATTGAGCGATATGATTTTATGTATTCACTGTTTGACGCCCTCATCCCGTCTCCCAGAGGGACTGCCTATCCATAGTGTCTGCCAGATCTGTGTCTATATTTTCGGAGGATTCGCGAGGTGCTCTACAGGGAACCAAAGCAAATCATGTGAAAAACTGACATTTAAAAAGAAAGTTATAACGCTTGCGTGGACCGCAAAACAATGCATCACGTGATGCCTGCGCAGACGAGCAAGCAAAATGGCGGATTTCCGACAATGTTTATTTCACGGAACCAGCTTCTAAACTGTATTTAAAAAATTATACGTCGTTCGCGGTTGCGTGATTGCGTCATTTTGACGTATGATTCCGCTTACGATCTTCCCATAAAAGGTCATGTGATTCATGTGGTATGTCACTTATTGCTTGTCTGGTGTTAGTTTTTTTAATAAAACGTTGGATTATTTATATTAGACCTTGAATTCCTGTCTCCCATCTTTGCTAACTTTGAGATGACAAGGGAACAAATAACACCAGCTTTATAAATAAATAAATCTATCTATCTTATCATTCATTTTTTTTGTGGGCCCCCTGGAGTTTGGGCCCTGGACAAATGTCCCGTTGGTCCTCCCCTAAATCCGGCCCTGCCTCTCGGTATTCCCATCAGCGAAGCGACGGGTGGTGTATAAATATATTTGTACATTTCATTCATCTGCCTTCTCAATATTCACATAATAAAGGTTTGTTGAAGATTTGATTTATGACAAAAGCTCAGATAGTACAAAAAAGAAAAAGTTATGGCCTGGACAGACACACTGAAGCTCAATGGAAAATAAATAAATAAACACAGAAGTGATTTAAGAATGCGCTATCATTATTATACTCGACGAGCTATAATTATGCACCATTTTCGTTATCATTATTAGTATCAGCTGGGATTATGGAAGAAGCCCTGAACACTTTGATCGTTTTCCCTGCCGAGAAATAAAGTTTACAAGGAGGGGCCTCCATGTTATTGTGCTTTTCCTCAAGCAACCACATTCCGGAACTGGTCTCAAAGGCAAAGAAAACCTGTGGTCTCGCCCTTGACATGCTGCGGCCACATAATAAGGGGTGCTTATAGTTACTAAGACTTTGCCCTTTCACATTTCGACCCAATAATTTAATATTTTCTCATATTCTCGTAATAAAGGTTTCCTAAAAATTTGATGACAAAAGCGCAAAAAGTTATGGCTTGGACACACGACTAGACAGAAGGATGAACACACAGACACACACACTAGATGCCCAAGGATGTTTCTCAGTACTAGTAAAGAACCCGTCCTTATGAAGGGGTTCATTTCCACACTTCTGTCATGTCCAGATACGTATGCAATTTGTAGAAGGTCACATTTGAGTGGTTATATGGCCCTCAGAATTTTCAGGAAGTGAGTGCTCTCAAGGATTTTCAGGAATTATGTACAAAATGGAGAGGTATGGTCAGGCCAACTGGGGATACCAACAACAGGCCAATCGAGTCAGGCCAACAGGGGCCAAGGGGATCGATCATGCTTCATGACCCTACTCCTCCCAGGTAGCATGATATGATGATTTACATAGAGTATCGGGGTCTTCCTTCCAACGTGAACCACATCACAGGGTATCAATTTTGCTTTTTTAACTGCCTAAAACCTTCTCGAGCACACAATGAGTACAACCATCCGTTTTAAACTCATTCCGTCCAGCAGTTCAGGAGTGCATATAAGCCAAAAGAAACACACAAACATACAAGAATGGCACTCGATGGAGTGCATACCTCAGCCAGGATAAACAATTAACATTTTGTAGCCCACTGATAGCTCTGATCTGCATCCAGACCAGAACCAAAATATAATCAGCTTGATCATGTCACCTACCCAACTCATCCACCAAGTTTTGTTATAATGCGTCCACAACTTTTTGAATTATCATACTATATAATGTTTTGGCCCCATCTCTCAGTGGTGAAGAATCACGTAAAAATCCAGATCCGCATCTTCATAAAAATCGAATTGATCCATCCTTGTAACACACCCAACCTATCCACCAAATTTCGTCCAAATTCGTCCATAATTTTTCGACATATCCTGCTCGCAGACATACAGCCAACCAGACAGACAGGGGTGAAAACATAACCTCCGCCCACGTTCGCTGGTGGAGGTAACAAATACACAAACAAGAACAAAACATCGTGCGGAGCACGATACTTGCAAAATCCATGAAACAAATTTGACCTCAAAAATAATTGGTGGTTGAATTGATTGACAAAATATGCAACTCCTCTTCAAATTTCAAGTCAATTGGATGAAAATTGACAATTTTAGAAATTCGGCCATTTTTCACCTTTTTGCTTATGCTAACCTCAAATAATTGGTGGTTGAATTCAGTAACCTGATATGCAAATCCTCTTCAAATTTCAAGTCAATTGGATGAAAATTGAGGATTTTAGAAATCTCATCTAAGTTGTTGACCTTTGGCCTATGTTGACCATTTGGCTGAGGTTGACCTCAAAAACAATTGGGGGCTGAATTCAGCAAGCTGATATGAAAATCCTTTTCAAATTCCGAGTCAATCGGATGGAAATGGAGGATTTCAGGAATTCAACAAATTTGTTGACCTTTGGCCTATGTTGACCTTTTGATCTTTTGACCTCAAAAACAACAGGCTCCTTGCTTATGACAAACTCGACCCTGTGGTGAAGTTTCATGAAGATCGGTTTAAAACTGTGACCTGTAGGCGGTTGACAGACAGACAAACAGACAGACAAGCCGGTAGGCGACGAGGGATTCGCTAGGTTCGAAGCGCTGGATACGATGCTTTTCATTCTGACCGATCCACCGACAAAGATTCATTGCCAAGACTTATTGGTTCACATACAATTGTTCCTCTGCCTGGCAAGATTTTTCCTATTGCATATTTTGCCAACTGGCATTCCTCATAAAAATGACGGTAAATAGACACCCTATTTTTGAAGGACTACCATTTGAAAAATAATCTGTTTGCTGGTTTGTGCTGTGGAGCCTCGTGTTGCACGCACGCACGCGCGCGCGCACGCACGCACGCACGCACGCACGCACGCACGCACGCACGCACACACACACACACACGGAAAACCCGATAAACTTCTCTCAATGCTCTTGTTTGACCACACCTCCTGAGCCACACAATATTTTTCATAAGCCACGCCCACTTTCCAACGCCACTCCCACTTTAAATAATAAATAATTGGAGGTGGTGAGTGGGTCGTGGAATCGTTTTCGGTAAATAAATAAATAATTGGAGGTGGTGTGTGGATCGTGGAATCGTTTACGGAAAATAAATAACTAATTGGAGGCGGAGTGTGGGTCATGGAATCGTTTTCAGTAAATAAATAAATAATTGGAGGCGGTGTGTGGGTCGTGGAATTGTTTTCGGTAAATAAATAAATAATTGGAGGCGGAGTGTGGGTCATGGAATCGTTTTCAGTAAATAAATAAATAATTGGAGGCGGTGTGTGGGTCGTGGAATTGTTTTCGGTAAATAAATAAATAATTGGAGGCAGTGTGTGGGTCGTGGAATTGTTTTCGGTAAATAAATAAATAATTGGAGGCGGAGTGTGGGTTGTGGAATTGTTTTCGGGAAATAAATGAATAATTAGAGGCGGTGTGTGGGTCGTGGAATTGTTTTCGGTAAATAAATAAATAATTGGAGGCGGTGTGTGGATCGTGGAATTGTTTTCGGTAAATAAATAAATAATTGGAGGTGGTGTGTGGGTCGTGGAATTGTTTTCGGTAAATAAATAAATAATTGAAGGTGGTGTGTCGGTCGTGGAATTGTTTTCGGTAAATAAATAAATAATTGGAGGTGGTGTGTGGGTCGTGGAATCGTTTACAGTAAATAAATAAATAATTGGAGGTGGTGTGTGGATCGTGGAATTGTTTTCGGTAAATAAATAAATAACTGAAGGTGGTGTGTGGGTCGTGGAATCGTTTTCAGTAAATAAATAAACATATTATTAGAAATCCACAAAGACAGAAATGCCGGTGATTCCATTTATTTTGGATCCTTTTCACTTTGGTCAATAACGTTTGGATCGAGGAGAGATCGAAGGTGGAACGACGGTGTAGTTCCTTACAAACACTGTATACACATCTTAAATGACGGTAAATAGACACCCGATTTTTGAAGGACTACCATTTGAAAAATAAAACCTCAATCAAAAATCGGCTCGAGTAAAATTTTCTAAATATCTCTGTGTTTAATTCCGAAGTCTCGTTTCTCTACATTCAAAACTGAAGGACAAGTATTGAAAATACTGTACGCGGTTTTTCGGCCGCTGCACAGCAACGGGTGGTTGCTAGACAACGAAATTCAAACGCGCACATTCCCAGTATATATTCCACCTGTTGGCAAAGTTTCATCGAAATCGGTTCGCTGGTTCGTGCTGTGGAGCCTCGCGTTGCAGACAGACACACACACACACACACACACACACACACACACACACACACACACACACACACACACACACACACACACACACACACACACACACACACACACACGGAAAACCCGACAATAAGGGATATCTTGCATATATAGCGAATCCAATATGAACCTACCAGTCAAGTTTCATCAAAATCAGTTGACTCCTCTGGCCTCCAGAGCTGTTCATTACATACAAACAAACAGACAGATGGACATACAAACATACGGAAAACCTGAGAATAAGGGTACTCGAGCGACCAGCCAACAAGCTGGTAGGCGACATGGGTGGTCGCTATATAATTGCAGAGTAGTCATACAGTTTTTGACGGATCGGGCTGAAATTTTTTGATAAAGAGGTTGATTATAGTGCGCATAAAAGCACGGAAGCAGATTTTTGATTTTCAAAAATTTTTTTTTCGGATTTTTTCAAAAATTTCAAAGTCCCGTTGCTCGGCAACGGTGGCATCCATAGCAACGGTGCTCAAAAGCATACAACTAGATCCTGGTATGAACCTACCAGTCAAATTTCATCATAATCGGTTGACTCCTCTGGCCTCCAGAGCTGTCCATTACATACATACAGACAGATGGAAAACCTGAGAATAACGGTAGTCTAGAGACCACCCAACAGACAAACAAAATCGACTGACCAATATACTTGAAAAATCTTCGATTTTGCAAGTAACAAACAATACACAAACATACACCTTTCAAACCATATATACAGTATTATTATTTGAGAATACATTTCAGCAAGTGTGACAAAGATTGTTGGGCCTTTGCTACCTGTCACACTTCTATAAATCATCCACCTTTTCCTCTCACCTTCTGAGTTGCGTCTCAATTTAATGGAAAGTTCTGTTGGACTGGGAACTTTCAGTTTTATTTTCAAGTCTCCTTTCTTTTCCTAAGGGGAGTGGGGGGGGGGGAGAAGAAGACACAACTCAGTAAAATAACCCTAATGGCAAATGAACAGGATGACGATGAAGAAATGTTGTGGAATTTATAAGATCACAAATGGGAGCAGTACAGTTCAGTTTGTTAGATGCACCAAACATTTAGCTACCCATCTGGTCTCCGTTTGATCCCCAATGGGGTTGGAGTTTCGTAAAAAAAAATTACCCTTTTGTTTTCGTTTCTGCAAAGTGCAGAGTGTGGTTTGTTCTTTTCTTCTCATGTCCAAATGAGTATAGATGAGACAGTCAGATTAACATTCACTTGGTAAGAATGTAGACTTCAGCATGCAACAACCCCTGCTGACATCAAAGCACTATTTATCAGATTCGTTTCTGCAATGGATTGTGTGAAGAAGCAGACCATGGAGAGGACAATGCAATCATGTCACTAATTCCCAGACTTCTTAAAATGCATGTTTTGAGTGAGCATCTGAGAAAAAAAAATAAATTAAAAGAGCACAACCCTTTCTTCAGCTCATAAAAGGTAACCAACCATCACAGAGCACAACTTACCGAGCAATCATTTAACGGCCACATTGATGATCATACCTCTCGGTCGCTGCCATTAGCGGGTTGGTCAGGATCTACACGCGCATTCAAATTTAACTTCCTGCTTCGCTTCCGCTGACAGTCGCTTCCCAACCGTGCCTCTCCCGTGGCTTGCGAGGACAGCCTGCAAGACCAAACAACAGTTGGATTGAAAGGTGAGGTCCCGTGTCATGCAAACACAAGCAATCGTGTCGTATGAAAGAAATCAGGAAAGCTTCCTCTTCATAATAATAAACCCAATGTCTACGATTACAAAAAAATGAAAATTGTAGTTTACACACCATGTGTTTGAACAAGTCAGTGGTGGACCCTCTCTTTATGAATTTACCCTCGTGGCACAACGTTTCTGCGTAGCAAGTCATTAATTCAACTGCAAGGGTAGTTGAAGGTTCACGTGGACTTCATATGTAGAACATGTACAAATAAAAGCTCAATGCTGAGATTTTGTACAATAATATTGTCTATTCTGAGCAGGCCATACAGGAAGTAGCATCAACGCTGGTCAGAGTATTCTCGGTATAACCAAGATGGCAGCAAATGCAGTCACATGTCCTATGGAGCAGATGGCTATCATCAAGTTCCTTGTGTAGGAGAACAAACCAATCTAAATCCACAGCAGACTGTCTGCACAATGTGGTATTGCGATGCAAGTATTTAATGTAGTTGTGTTTGAATGGTGCAGCAAATTCAAAAGTGCTTGTGAAATAGGAAACAATCTTGAGCGTTCCCACATACAAACAATTGCTGTGACTTATAGGAGATCGCTAAACATGATGAACAGCTCATTTTAGAGAATCGCCGGGTTGCTACATGTGAATTGCAGAATAATTTCACATCACAGTTCAAAGTGTGAAAACAATCATACAGTTTCACTTGAAGTTGAACAAAGTTAGTGCAACCACAGGGCTTCACGTCTGATCAAAAGGTAACTCATGTGGCCATTGCAACATACAGTAGCTTCTGGAACGCT
>NC_140971.1:80726189-80771189 GCF_056783735.1 Eptatretus burgeri
GCATCTCACATACCACACCCACTCAGGGTATATATCAATATATTGCATGGTTCTGGAAGTATTATGAAGAAATTGTATTGTACGGTGTTCAAGTATATAATTGAATTTAAACAAAGGCTTAAAAGGTATATAAATAAATTCATTCCTGGTTTTACCACCACTTAACCCAGTGTCTATTACACCACCCTATGTAACACGTTACATTAGTTATTTGTGCCTGTTGTTTGTGTCCTTTAAAACATCTTTAAAACAGTAACTTTCCTCTTTGGAATGATTTTCAATGTTGTTTCCCTGCCAGGTAGATAGAATAAAAATATTATCTCTCTCCTCTCTGCACATGTATAGCCTGGTGTTGGCTTCGTGGTTAGAGTGGCAGCTTGGGATCCCAGGGTCCTGAGTTCAAGCCCCGTTGGCTGCTGAATTAACACCAGGGGGTTGACTCAGCCTGTCATCCTTCCGAGGTCGGCGAAATGAGTACCAGTGGTACTGGTCCTGGTGTATGCCCCGGTTAGAGTAGGTGTACCATATCCCTGTGTGTCATACGAGGCGACCAGCGTTGGCATCAGGAAGGGCATCTGGCCATAAAACATTGCCTCAAGAAAAAGCCCAACCCCTGCACAGCAGGGAAAAATGGCTGTAAAAACGGTCATTTTTTAAAATTTTCTCTGCACATTTACGATCGGGATGAATTCAGAGACAAAGTCCGTTAAAACAAAACACTGGTCTTCCTATTCATGTTCCGTTTCCTTTTAATTTAACATTTAATTTAACCAAGTTGTTCCTCGATCATAAACTGATAAGACAGACAGACAGACATGAACCAATTGCTTAACCCTGCTTTTAACTTCTCATGTGCGGGGTAATAAAGGACGGACTTGACTCTGGGTTGAATTCTGATGTGGCAGTCGGCTTTGAAAGAAACATGACCTCGAAACATGATCTCCCCAAGAGTGTTTATAGTTGATAGTGAGGGCCAGGTGTTCCAAAGATTACCTCTCCTACAGGATGATCATAGAAATATATTGGGAGATTTTCTCATCTCTCCTTATGCATGGACAAAGTGAGAAAGTGGGACTTTCCTGCTTTTAAAAGATGTCTTCCAAGAAGATGAACAGTTATTCCCAAGAACGGCAGAAATCAGTGCTGTGGCAACCTAAATGGCAGAGCAGTGAAGAGAGTGAAGTCATCGCAAAAGTGAAACGATAAAAAATTTTTTTCTTCTGATAAACAGATTCTCTTGGAGGGTTGGGGGAGTGGGGGGGGGCATGGAGAATATGTAAATCCACCTATTTTTGGGGAACCTGGAAGACCGATGAACCTTGTGACCAATAATCTCATAAAAGATCCAATATTTAAAGGAAATGGATTTCTTGAATTCTTTGTTAACTGTTTCTTCCCTTCACCAGCATATCAGCTTCCACCCTTACACTATTGACGTACCCTTCCACCCCTTTTTGCCCAACAAACTAATGTATAGGAAAACAATGCAATAGCTGCTTGCATATTCACACTCACCTGTCAAAGGAATTCTGAGAGCATTTCTCACTGCAGAAACGCTTTCCATGGCAAAAATCGTCAGCAGTTCCGTAGCGGCCGCATTGCTCACAACAGCACACTTCATCCAAGGCAGGCAACTCGATGGGGTCACAGGGAGAATGTTTTCGCCCGGCAGCCATTGTTGCAATTCCCCCAGTTCCACTGCTTGGCTCAGCCATGCCAACATCTCGGCCACCATTACTCTCTGCCGCAACAAAAAGATGCTGTAGGTTGAACAAAAAAATAAAATAAAACTCGAGCTGGTGTTTGGAATGCTGGAGACAATACTCAAACTCAATCAAGGAGGCAATGTACCAACTGTCTTTTACTTACAAACATAAGTAAACTCATTTTTTTATGTACGAAAGTTAGGGGAGAGAGAGAGAGAGAGAGAGAGAGAGAGAGAGAGAGAGAGAGAGAGAGAGAGAGAGAGAGAGAGAGAGAGAGAGAGAGAGAGAGAGAGAGAGAGAGAGAGAGAGAGAGAGAGAGAGAGAGAGAGAGAGAGAGAGAGAGAGAGAGAGAGAGAGAGAGAGAGAGAGAGAGAGAGAGAGAGACAGAGTCAGAGAAAGGGAAGAGAGAGAGAGAGAGAGAGAGAGAGAGAGAGAGAGAGAGACAGAGTCAGAGAAAGAGAGAGAGAGAGAGAGAGAGAGAGAGAGAGAGAGAGAGAGAGAGAGAGAGAGAGAGAGAGAGAGAGAGAGAGAGAGAGAGAGAGAGAGAGAGAGAGAGAGAGAGAGAGAGAGAGAGAGAGAGAGAGAGAGAGAGAGAGAGAGAGAGAGAGAGAGAGAGAGAGAGAGAGAGAGAGAAAGAGAGACAGATAGACAGAGAGACAGATAGACAGAGACAGACAGACAGAGACAGATAGACAGAGACAGACAGACAGAGAGACAGACAGATGGAGAGATAGAGAGATATGACAAAGATTGAAAAGGCAATACTGATAGTGGGGGAAGTGGGGCCACAATTGGACACATCAAGCAAGGGAATGAATGAACAGGAACGGAGGAGAGAGTAACAGAGAAGGCTGAGTTAGGTTGGGTTAACAAGGGAATAAAAGATCATGGGTAGGGATGAGGGATGACATGAGATGGTGTTGTATTACTTTCTTGAAGCTCTGGTGAGAAGAGTGCGATTGAATAGCGTTGGGAAGGCAGGCCCCCAAATGGGCAAAAAGAACAAAAAGAGTGGTGAATGTCATGTCTGGAATTTTGAACCAGAAGGGGTTACTGGAGGAATGTGTGCATTCTTGAGGAGGTGGGGAGGATGGGAGGGCTGAGAGAGAAGAGGGAGCAAAACCAGAGGAGGCGGTAAAAACCATACGTCGCTGATCTGTCTCAGATGTGAAAGCAAAAGGCCTTGTGCTCACCGTCATTGTGAAAGATTCCAATAATACTGAGAGCTTCATATTGCACAGGATCAGAGAGAAAGAGAGGAGTGAGTCTGGGGCCCCAACCCACAGGGGAGAGCAGTACTCCATCGAGTTAAGCATAAGGGGATTGTAGGGCTGTGAGTAGTTCAGATTTTTCAAGGAATGACTTGGAATGATGGAGGATGCCCAGCTATATGGTCAGCCCAGGAGATATCACGGCTGATGGTGAGGCTGAGATGTTCTAGTGAAGGACACATTTTAACGTGTTTCGTGCATTTGTAACTTAATATTTCTGCACTTACAAGTTACACTATTAAAACAAAATAAATTAAGTTGAATCTCAGTCGTCATGTGAACCACAGTTATTGGATGGTTGCAATCAATGCAGAAAACAGAATCAATGCAGAAGAGAAGGTGACACATTTGATGTTTCTTGGGAGTTGGTTCACTCGCCTTCCCCACCCTTCCCCCACGAGATGGTGGTGCACCACTTTCTTGGAGCCCTGGAGGGAAGAGTGTGATTGAACAGCTTCTGGAAGGCAGTTCCCCAAATGGGATTATGATTTTTATTTGATGTACCAATGTACCATACTCTTTTCAGAGCATTGGTGCTGCCGAAGCAGTTTCTTGACAAGGGTTATACCAGGTGGTTTGTCATTGCCTTCCCAGCGTTGCTTGTCTGTGCTCTAATCCTTTTGAATGCCGAGTGACAAGCAAGGAAACAAGGAAGCAGCATGTAGCATTTTTTTTTAAAGTTTTTCGTCTGACTCGGAAGCCTGGTGTTGGCTTAGAGGTTAGGGTGGCTGGCTTTGGATCTTCGGGTCTTGAGTTTGTGACCCTGTCGACTGTTGAATTAACACAGGAGTGGGGTTGACTCAGCCTGTCATCCTTCTGAGGTCAGTGAAATGAGTACCAGTCTACTGGTAATAGGGGCATTGCATCAGTGGCACAGCCGCGCTCTCAGCCAATGATGCTACACGCAGCCATGTGCTGCATACGAAGAAGGGGGAGGAGGAGGAGGAGTCTGACTCGGCCGGGGTTTGAACCACCGACCTCCCAGACTCGGAGTGGATGCTCTATCCATTACGCCGCCATATTAAGTCTCCAACCATATTTTGTCTGGTTGGATTCTTATTGCAACTAACAATTTGCAGTTAAAAAAAAAATCAACGTTTTCTTCTTTAAGGCCGTTTTAAATACTCAATTCCTTGGCAGAGAAAATAATCTGTAGAAAATAAATACTTTACATTAAGTAAATTATATTAAGTGGTAAAAGATGGGTGAAAAATAAGCCATATTTTATCCGTCAAATTTCAATTCGGAAATTGGATTGGTACAGACCCAGTGGTCAAATTTCTCTGGTCTATATTGCATTTTCCCTGAAGTGCTCTAATGATGCAAAGGATGGCATTGGTCTTGAAAAGTTTCAGCATGGCCCGATTGATATTCTGTAAAGTTGCACAACAAAAGTGGTGTGAAGCACATCGATTAATCCTTAAAAATGGCATCTAGAATTTTCACAGATGATCCCACCGAAGTAACTGAACATGTTTCAAATGCAGCTCGTGAATAAGAAGAAAGCCAGGGTCTTGTCAGCAGCGACAATGAGTATTAAAAATATGTATCTCTTGCAGTGGAAATGCCAAAGATACTCGAGACATGGATAAAAGACGCTCAAGTTTTGCTCCCGATTAAAGACGTGGGCACCAACTTCGCCCTCATCTTTTATTCAAACTGCCTATCACGGTGCACTGTTGACTGAGGTCTGCTTGATCCAGTTGCTTGTTGTTGAGCCTGCAATGAAACATTAATGGGTACTAATGACAATATCTTTTCAGATTGTCCAGCAGATCGGTGTTACAATCATACATGTTACGATGGCGCGAATCACCAAAAGTATTGACTTTTAATGGTTTAGCCGTTGGGAAGTTAAATGCTCAATGAAATAAACATTAACTCTCACACCGAACTCATTCATCTACATCCTACAAATACAATATATCAATATTCGCTCTTCTTGGAAATCACAAATCAAGCCTCTGAATTTCAAGCAAGAGGCTTGGACAGTCTTTCAAATGAAATTCTAGTCTCTACTCGGTATAGTGCTTTTATACCCTATGGAATATTAGTCTCTGAAGGCCAGTGCTACTTTGCACTGGTGGACAAGGTAAACAATGGATTTTATCAACTAAAAGCTGAATAAAGCATGTTGACCACAGTGGGAAGCCTGCTGTTAGCTTAATGGTTAAGGATCTTAGGGTCCTGAGTTCAAGCCCTATTGGCTGCTGAATCAACACAATGTGGGGTTGACTCAGCCTGTCATCCTCCTGCACCTCACCAGTATATGTGACCTGTCTTTGGAAGACTAAATGTTCCTGGCTTCCACAGTTAGTCTTGAAATGACGTAATCTGCCACAGATTGCTACGCACGCATGCGCAGAAATCCCAAATGAAGAGGTCCATCGGAGCGGCCTGGACGTATATCATGCATGCCAGATAAGGATTGTAGCATGAAATGCTCACAAAACTTTTAAAGAAGCCAAAAATACTGGGAAACTTCCCTCTGAGAGGCACCAAAAGATTTGTAGAATTTCCTGATCAACTCGTCCAAAACGTTGATATCTTGCAGCCCGTACTGCAAAAATTCGTAACAATATGAGCCCGTGAAAGGCCCGAGGATTCGTAGATGGTGCGTTTTTAACCAAATCTTCATGCTAAGTTTAAAATTATGATACTGTATTTACTATTAATCATATTTAGGAGGGGCAGGGGGGGGGTGTTGTGTGCATTGTGAGTGCCGGTAAATATATATATATATATATATTTTTTCTTTGGTTCCTGGGTGACGAGAAATTATACTACATTTTTGCATCTGTTGGTGAAAGGAGAAGCATCCGTCCATGTGTGTGTGCGTGTGCGTGTGTGATATCCACTTACAATGCTAGTTAATTGCATTAACAGGGAATGATAGCAACCAGACTGCTCTCATCCACTGATATTTCTCGTATTCCTATATTCTTGTGAATCCAATTTGCATTCAGGAAGAGAACAATTATGGTTAACCATTTTGAAATTGGCACTCTTTCGTTGAAATGCTGAAAAACGTTTAAAAGACTTTTAATTACAGATGTCACACCAGTAACGGCAGGTTAAAAGTGCCCTCTGAGCAGAACCGAGTCAGTGTAAACAAACACACAGCGCGTGCACAAAAGGCCTTATTTAACATTCGTACGTCATTTCGAAAGTCGCGTATGAGCATCCTCTTCCAGCCAAAGTCTTTTCATTGAAGCTTTTAACAGCATATCAGATGTTGTTTTTTATGGTGGAACTTTACAATTAAGTATTTCTCTCTCCTGCACCCTGTCCATTTTACCTTTGGACATGGTGGAAAGTAAAGCTCAAGGCATCATCAACATCAATCATCAAGCCGCTATCGGAGAGAGTTTGCCGTTTACAGAATGGTGAAATGGTGGAACTTTACAGAATACTTGTAAAAAAAACAGAAGGCACTATGGAATCGAGGGTGGATGGTAGAAATAGCTGAGGATGTTAGATCGGAATAATATTGGCAGGAAAAGAAAAAAAACAAAAAGGTTGCGATCTGTGTTGGCAAAGGAGCAGGTATCCTTCCTCGAACTCTTCCATTTGGAGATATCAACCTTCACCTCGACCAAATGTAAAGGTGCTAGGTGAGACACAGGGGCCTCAGAAAACAAAGGTAAACTGTGCATGCATTGTCACACATCATGAGGATCTACGAATGCAGCACTCCACATGGTAGACTAATGATCAATTGGAACCCACCTTGGAAAGTCAGCTTTCAGGAGTCCTTTTGAGCACTTGCTCCCCATCCTGTGATCCCAGGTTCAAATCCTATACACCGTGTTGATTTGTCCTAATGTCCGTGTTCTCCACTCATTGTGAATAAGCTCCTCTATGAGCCATAGATAATGTAGAATATAAGAGAAAATAAAGATGTGTGCCCAAAAGAAAGGTTGTATCTGATGTTGACGTCAAACTGGTAAAAAAGGCTGCTGTTTTCCAGACGTTTTTTGGAGAAAAAGACAGGATTTGCCAAATGGTCTTGAAGGAGAGACAAGGTAAAGTTGTATAACGTATCTAGGGCCAAGATCAGGTTTTGTTTCAAAGAAGAAGAAGAAGAAGGAAAAAACAGTTGCTGCTGCTTACTTGTCAATATTCTAGGGATTCCTTAAATTTTTACAACAATCACCTGCAAAGTGCGATAGCAGGTTGTCTGAGAAAGAAGAGAGATCCTTAATAAAGAGCAAAATGATGGGTTATGTAAGACTGATTTGGAAAGGAAGACGGGTTGTCAACTAACCTGCTGTTTATATGGTGGGGAGTGGGGAAGGGGGGGGGGGTAGCAAGGGGTTATAGGAAACAGTCCCTTTAAATGACTTTCAATGTTTGCCTCTTTTTATGCAGATGGAAGGCAAACAAGAGTGCAGCAAGACCTGTTGGAGAGAATATACCAGCTTGATGAAGCAGGATTTGTTGGAAAGATCCCGCTTTGTTGCCACCTCTGAAACCATCTCCTTGCGTCTGTTGAACCTGAACTTTGAGGTTGCATCTTCCTGCCTCGTAGTTGATCCGAATACCTACGACTTGTTTTTTTTTTTTTTCTTTCTTCTGTATTCAGTGTATACTTTTACAGTGATGTTTTGGAAAATTTCAAGTGAACTCCTTTAGAGTGCAAAGTCAAAGCCTACCAGTATGGCACCTGCCATCTTCATCCATCAGGACACCGGCTGCACCGCTGATCATTTCAAGAGTTCCAAATTCATTCAATCGGAACTAGAAAACAAGGAAAAAGATGAGCACGCACACGCACACGCACACGCACACCTTTTAGGACCGTTTAGATGTGCTCCCATTTGGGACTCGTTCAAAAGCACCGCACCCACCGACCATCACATCCCCATACCTTCAGTGTGCTGCCTGGAAGACTGGCAACGCCGTTGTTCCACTCGAGAGCAGTGTTGAGGTCAAAGTTCCCATCGCACTCTTTCTTGTGCTCCACCGAGGGTCCAGGCACTCCCGAGTCCTGAGCAACGCCGATTGATCCTGCGTGACACATCGCGGAAAATGAACGAACCACCACAACAACCACTTTAGCAACAAGAACGATTGATGGCAATGAAAAGAACTTCCGAATCGCGGTCGGAATCCCGCGGCTTAAACAAAAAGTCCTCCAAAACGGCCAAGAACTCAACGAAGAGACGGTGAAAGCGCATTTGGTCCAGAGCGAAATCGTGACGTCATGAAAGTTACCCAAAGTGCGAATCCCGGGCCATTCGTCCCCGATTTGCTGTAAACAAGCACCGACGATGCAGTGAACAGAAATGCCTGGACATTGTGAAGCGGACATTCTACCGAGAGGGGGCGCTGCGATTTGGAAGCAATTTAAAGTAACGATTTTCCTCCGATAGATTTATCAAACAAAGATCTCCCCATCCTAACGAGCAATTCGGTAACGCGCAACACGTCAGTGACATGCAAGGGCGCATTGTGACGTCATTGTGAAAGTGGCAAAAATAATAATAATGCAACAAAAAGCAAAAAAAAAAATTTTTTTTTTTTTGGAAAAACCTCGCTCATGTGAAGGTGGCGTTCCCCCCCCTGTTCGGATTTCATTCTCCCATCCAGGTCCCCCCCCTCCTCTCGCAAGGCCGCGCAATTAGAAGCTCTCACGAACGCCGGGAAAACAATTCGTCCCTCGATGCACGGCACTGTAACAAGCTCAAGTAGTGGGGAAAACATTATTTTCTTTGCAACAAACGGCCATTTTAAGATACACACCGACCGGGTAGTCGCACGACCTCATGGTAGCGGCCCGACGACACTTCCGAGACGGCCCTGGGAGTTTTCCGAAGGACAAAAGGAGAGACCGTGGATCGGACCGAACCCGTCCTTACCGACTGCCCTGTTTCTAGCTTCTTCCGACTTGCGTCGCTGCGCTCCGAAGCTCGCTCGCTGCGAGGTCGTCGCGTCCATGCTTCCCGAACGCCGGAACCATTTACCCGAAAAACACGCGCCGGGTGTACATGGAAAACCGTGCGTTCGCTGCTCCGAGGGACGACGGCACGTCTCCGAGCACGGCAGCGAAACGCGTCAACTCGATCCTGATAATGGCCAACGGTATTCCTAACACAGGGAAGCCCACCCCCCCCGCACCCAACCCAGTCTCAACCAACCAACCAACCAACCAAGCAACCAACCAACTAACTAACCCCCCAACCAGGAATTTCTCAGTAAACTCGGACTCGTTTGTAGGATGCTTTTTGCCCTTTAAATCCCCCATTATTGTCGAGGGGAAAAAGGGCCTCCAGCAGCGGATCTTGGCCGAGATGTCCGGATCGTCTTGACGGAGAAAGGAAGGGTCGTTACGGTGGTTGGTTGTGGTTGTGGTGGTACTCGGAAGAGTCGCGACAGAGTAGAACTAGGGAGGGGGCCACCCAAAGGTCCGGATTTTTTAATGTATATATATATATATTTTTTTTTTACAAAGCTCGAAGTGAGTTCGCGATCACGGTCCGATAAGTGGAAACGCTCCGGGGTCGCACGTTCGCTACTTTTCGCCAACGCGCGTACGCACGATACTTTATACTTTATTTACCCCCCCCCTTTTTTTTCCACGCACGGGGGTTTTAAAAACTCCCTGGGAGCGTGACGCGGGTCGAGCGGGGAGGCACGTCACCGTCAGTGGACGCGGGTCTTGAGAAAAAGCCCGCGGTCGTCACCGTTGAGCCGCTCGCCCGCGCTTCCACCGGAGAATCGAGCAGCGAAAACCATTAGAGAAGAATCTGAAGGGGAAAGGGAAAGGGGGGGGGGCGATGCTCGGTACAGTGCGGGGCCTCGACCGCAACACGACTCGATGGTGCACTTTTCACGCGATTTCCCCAGCACGGACGGCCCGCACGGCCGATCACAAAGCGCCGCAAAAGTGTCCCGGACACTTTCTCGGGCCGAGAAAATTATTTCCAGGCGGCGGCGCCTTGCGAGCCGCTGGTAAAGCACATTGGCCACACTGTACCGCGCGGCGCGGGGGCCAAGCGGGTCCATTTATTTACTTATTTCTCTTCTCCCGACAAAATGGCGGAGCGGGCTCGACGGAGATTCGCGTTGGCGATCGCTCTCTGCCGGGGCAAGTCGCCGAATCCCGAGTTCCCGAGCGGATCCTCGCCGACCGTTTCGGATGGAGCCGCGCTCGCTCGAATGACCCCCCAGAGACCCGGTCCCCAGTGACCGACAAGCTCGAGCCGTTTTGAGCGGTGTAAGATACGCGTCTTGGAGTTTTTTTTCCAAGCGCTATGTGCAGGAGATGCGTCGACACAGAGAACAGTCTGCAGTGCGAGATATGCACACGATTGGCTAACTAACCATGCGGCTTTAAATGGTGAGCGTGTGCGGGCCAGTTCCAGGTCTTCTCGTGCAGGTGCGGGTGCGGGAGGGGGAGAGGGGGGCTTTTTTCCGTGCAACGTGTTATAATAAATCAATTTGGGGGGGGGGAGTTGGGAAGAACCACAGAGAAGAAGACTCTCGACATGATGCAAGAATTGTGTTGCGGGTTCGAATCCCATCCATCATTTCGAGTTGACATCATAAACTCGATGAGTCCGCAGGTCCAGGTAATCTACCTGCTGTCCACGTGGTTCCATATTATAATTAATTTACAGTTAACGTCACATGAACACAAATTTAATTCTTGCCTCAAAGAACCGACGGTTCATCGATTCATTCACCATTTCTCCTTCCAAGATCACGGGGTTCCAACCATTCAATTAATAACGAAAAGAGCATCAAAGTTTTTGGATGTGATTTATTTTCCTTTTAAGTCGAAAAATCGAATCCAGGCAGCGCTTGTCGCGGCCATTATTTAATTTTTTTTTTAAACGATTAAACCATCATATGTACTCTTTAGTGTCATGGACTCTCGAAGGTCTCCACTGTACACATTTAAAGGACTCACCCATGGTACTTGGTCCGCCGTGTTACTGATAAATCAACCGCCGTCCAATCACGAAACGCCGTTTCCCGAGCTCGACCCACGTCCCCACTTTAGCCACGCCCACTCTCCTCCCCCTTCCTGTCAATCATCCTGCGTCGTCCCGCCCCTTTGGAACTGAAACACGCAATGCGATGCTCAGGTCGTTGTGATGGACACTTCCTTCTGGTTGGCGTGAAAATAAAGAGAATAAACTCGTTTACGACCTCGGTTTTATATGTTACGATTAATTATTATGCATGTATATAGTGAGTTAATGAAGGTAACAAATTACAGGTAAACATGGATTTCGCGCACGTGGTTAATTTAAAGATTGTTCACAAAATGCGCGAATTCACTTTTTCCTTTTTTTCCAAACGAATATTCCAAAAGTAATTGAAGTCTCCATGTTCAGGGTTACAAAAAAATTTTTTCCCCCCGTTTTGCAATAATTAGCGTGGACAGGTAAACACGATGCATGGAGTTGGGCAGTGCTGGATTAACCATTAGGCAGACAAGGCCATGTGCCTTAGGGCCAGCCAAAAATTCGGGACAAAAATTATTTTCACATTAAATATTTGTCTTTTTTTGTATATATTTTGTTCTTGAATCGGTTCATCTTTTGTCTGGGGTCCATTTCCATGAGCCCGAGATCTAATTTAAAATTTTCAGGCCATTCTCTAAAATTTCAAAATGTGCCTTAGGGCCAGCCGAGGCTTAATCCGGCACTGGAGTTGGGAAGACAAGAGACGTCGGTGAAAGGAACTTGGAAACAAAACTTTCTTGCCGACGGTGTGTCATGGCGTGGGAAGAGAGAGAGAGGGAAGAGGCGAAACACCATCGTTCGTGTGGATCGATCAGGTCAAATCTGCCGCTGTACCACGTGGGGCTTCGTTGTCACACCGCTACTCACCAGACTGCTCTTTAAACCATTCTATTCCTGCTTTGAAAGAGCTTTTGATGCTTTTGCCATTCTTTTCGTGCCTCCTCCAGGTGTGAGACATCTGCATGGGCGTACCTGCGGAGCTTCGCCACCCACGGTTCGAGCCTTTTCTGTTGAGCTGGATGTTCGGGCAGGATGCACAAGTTCCCCCCCCCCCCACCCCCACAATTCCGAAATACGAGGGCGCCACGAGGCGCAGCACGAGAACAAAGGGAAAACAAAGCAGGAACTCTGGAGCATGACTATCTGGCGAGGGGGCGGGGCTTGTTAAGGGGCGGGGTTTGTTAGCGGGCGTGGTTTGTTAAGGGGCGGGGTTTTCTCAATAAATTCATACATTATGCTCACGCGGACAAACGTATTAAATGAATGAACAAACAGCTATTATAGAACCTTCAAAACGATCGTATAATACACGATGCCCCCCCACCCCCAAAAAGCAGGACATCATTTAAATTTGGTGACTGGGTTCAGGGGTGGGGTATGGCACGGGCCTGGTGGGCCCAATGGCCTCCTGTACTGTTGACATTTCCTTGCACTGTATGCTCGAGGTGGTCGCTCAAAGCAGCAACATCTTAATTTACCTCATTTTGCACGTTCTCCGACGAAGTAGACAATACAGTGCGAGTTTATAAGGTATATATATATATACATATATATGTATGAAAAGTTATAAACCACCATAAACATCTTGTAATTAATGGATTAATTTGATGTAACTATGTGTCCGCATTCCACAAACGATGGAAGTGCCGGAGAAAAGAGAAATGTCGTTTACTACATCGTCCGATGCTTTGAAACTTTTGTGCACAAAGGCGAACGTCATCGTTTTATCGGGCGTGGCCAACGTGGAAGACGGAGGGGAAAATAAAAGCGAACAATCGTTGTGGAACGTCTTTTTGAAATGACAAAGAAATGCGCGCCAACTGGAGCCGTTTGTTTCATCTTCGTGTGGTAAGGATAAAATAATAACCTTCGCTCGACGTTATTGTTCTCTTCAAGATCTTGTGATTAAAAATTAATAATCCATCCAAACAATCGGAGTCGATTGTTATGCTTTTGTCATGTTAGCGAAAAGAATAAACCTTTACAACAAAAAAATTATTCTTCACAGAAAAAAAAAATCAGATCGCGCCCACTAATCTACGGTTCGTCCGCCACACGTTTTTTCCTCTTCTTTTATTTTCCTCTTCTTTTATTTTCCTCTTCTTCACGATGCTGTGGACGATTGATTCGTCTAATCTTATAATCTTTCAGTTTAATCCATCCACGAGGTACTTCTTGTAAGCACGTCAACCGACAAAGTTTGGAATTTAAACTGCCTTGCTATTACTTGCCGCAATAACTCGGAGCGTGACATCTCGTGATTCGTAATGAATAAAAACGTCGAGGACACTTATTTGAAAAATACACCGCCTAAGTTCAAAAGTCCACTGCATTCTCCCGCCGAGCCGAACTGAACGCAGAGGTGGAGTCAAGGTGGTGGTGGTACGGCGGTATCGAAGGAGAAGAACGACGAAGAAAGCAGGAAAGCACCAACAAACAGAGTTTAAAGCACACAATACTGTTATTATTAAACCGTGAGCGCGTGCTTTTGCATGACGCACGATGCAAGAATCGCATGATGACGTCACGACCCGTCGTGGAACGCGTTATTCCACGTCCAAGCGTTTCCAAACGTACTGCAATGATCGTCGCTGCAATGCAAAACGATCGAGATATCCCACGTTCCAATAAGAACCGTCCCCCCCCACCCCCCATCACATCCTTCCATACATAGACTGTCTGCAAGACGTCCGTGCGGCCGCACCGTGCACGCGCTCCGCATAAACAGCAAAAGCACGCGTGCGTGAATGGCAACAGAATCCAAATGGAAAGTTGTACCAAAGAAGGTGGGTGCATTTAAACATTAAATGAATCTTCACTTTGGTGCAGTGGAAAATTAAGTATTAATCGATATATATATATATATATATATATATATATATATATATATATATATATATATATATATATATATATATATATATATATATATGTCATCGAAGATTGTTAAGAAAGTATATGATATACAGAATGCACTATGTATATATAAATATACTAATGGGGCTTCCTTACAGACTACAAGCAAAAGCTGAGCTGCATCTGAAATGCAGACATAACGAGAAGGCCACTTGGTAGAGTACATACAATACAATACAGTACCTCCACCAGGCTAATTAGTTTACGTTTTGTATCCCACTGATACAACACTGATACACTGTATCCCACTGAAAAACAAATGTCAAAAAATAGGAATGACGTCATAAAAATTGATATGACGCCATAGTGATGTATCATATGTGCGGTAATTAATTTCTGCTAATGCCCTGCTCGATTCCTGCAAACAGAATTCAAAAAGCTTGCCGAGATTCGGAGATAATTTTTTCGGCGATTTCCATTGGCGGAGATATTTTGATGTCATAACTTTTTTTTCGAGGAGGAATTTTCAAAATCGGAGATGGTTACTATCTGCGCAGGGTATTTTTACGTATATATGCCAAGTTTCAGGAAGTTTTGATGAAAACTGTAGGCTGTGAAACAAAAACGTCCACAAGAAGAAGATGAAGAACAACAACGTGAGTAAGACTTAGAGATCCTCCACGAGGATCGAAAAATTATAATAGACACCTTCAAACACAAAAACACAAGAAGAATGAAGAGGGGATACTTGGACACTCTATTGAAAATATTGATGAAGCATTTAAAGGACATATAAAAATAGAATTATTTCACTTTAAAGAACCAACATCAACATCAATCATTGAGA
Organism: Eptatretus burgeri; assembly: GCF_056783735.1. Classification (NCBI taxonomy): domain Eukaryota; kingdom Metazoa; phylum Chordata; class Myxini; order Myxiniformes; family Myxinidae; genus Eptatretus; species Eptatretus burgeri. The sequence continues at coordinate 80,740,846 of NC_140971.1, forward strand.
CAATTATTATTGTTAAACCAAGAATTGAAATTCTAATTAAAAATACATTGAGCAAAATCAACACTTTTTAGTTTTATATGGGAGTAAAAATACAAATGACAAGAGAAGGTGGTGAAGAAACTCCCCACATAAGAACAACCCCTCAATTTATTACATCATTCCAAGATTTCTTAGATTGGATGTATATGATGAACTTCTGAGATATGAACAAAATGTTAATGACAACGTGGAAGGTAGTGGATTCGTTATTGAAAAAATAATCTCTTTGAATATTCACATCCTAAAATCAGATCCTCTCAACGCTCCCTCATACATTGATTTACCAAAAGAGATAAAACTTAAAAAGGCAGTTGTTAATATTCAAAACAATGATAATAAATGCTTTCTATGGTCTGTTCTTGCTCACCTACATCCTCCAAAAAGGAATGCTGGAAGAGTAACTCATTATAAGAAATATGAGAATACAATAAATGTTAATGATTTTAATTTTCCAATGTTATTGAGAGATATTCCTAAATTTGAGAAAATGAATAACCTATCTATCAATGTATATGGATTAACAGATACAAACAAAGTTCAGGTATTTAAAAGTTCTATAAAAATGATGAAACACACACTAACCTTCTCTACTTTACTTCAAAGGAAAAATCACATTATGCTTTCATCAAAAATTTATCAAGACTAACCAAATCACAACTATACAATAGAAAATGTAAAACATATCCTTGTAAGAGATGTCTCAACTCCTTTCATACAAAAGTACAATTAAACCAACATTTGAAATATTGTCATAATCATAAATCAGCCGTAATCAGTTTACCAGAAGCAGGTTCAAACATATCATACAAAGATTTTAACAAATATATAAAACATTCGTTTGTGATATACGCTGATTTTGAAAGTATCCTTGAAAAGATCGACATTGTTTCTCCAAATCAATCATTCACAAATAAATATCAAAAATATACTCTTTGTGGTTTCTGTTATTATATCATATCGTCTGTTGGTGATAAATACATGTTAGAACTTTACAGAGGAGAAGATTCCTCCCAAGAGTTTGTGAAATGACTGGAAAAAGACTGTATTCAATTATCTCAGGAAATAGAAAAAAAAGCTATAAACCAATTTCATTAACAAAAGAAGAGAAAAGGAAATTTAAACAACCACAGCCTCCTGTCATATTTGTGAGGAGAAGATTAGTGAAGGTCTAAAGGTAAGAGACCATTGTCGTCTCACTGGAAAATATAGAGATGTGACTCATCAGAGTTGTCTTCATTCCAGTATTTTTTCACAACGCTCACTATGACACACATCTTTTTTATAAATGAATTGAGTAAAACAAGTGGAGATATTTCAGCCATTCCTAACACTAACCAGAATTACATCTCCCATAACTCATATCAGATTTCTTGACACATTCAAGTTTATGTCAAGTCCATTATCTGACTTGGTATCAAATACTAAAAGCTATCCAATTCTCCAATCACATTTCTCAAATCAAGAAGAGATTGGTCTCCTATCACAAAAGGGAGTATGTCCTTATGATTATATGAACTCATTTGGGAGGTTTAAAGAAACACAACCTCCCTCAAAGGAAAGTTTCTATAATGAGTTAAATAAAAGTCAAATAACTGATAAAGATTATAAAAGACGTTTAATGTAAAGAACCTTGGGGAATATCACGATTTGTATCTTAAAATTGATGATCTTTTATTGGCTGATGTATTTGAGACTTTTAAAACAGTATGTCATGATAAAAATTCCTATGGATTCGACCCCATTCACAATTACACAGCCCCAGGTTTGGCTTGGAGTGCTATGTTAAAAATGACAAAGCAACCATTGGAATTCATGGGTGATATCGATATGCTTTTGATGATAGAGAAAGCAAAAAGAGGTGGAATATCACAAGTCTGTTCAAAGAGATATGCTAAAGCCAACAACAAATATCTTCCCAAGTATGATCTTAACAAGCTCAAATGAGCTAAGATCCTCGTCCTCTTAATGATGCGTCATAAAAACGAATATAAGGTCATTGTGATGTATCAGGTTTGCGATAAATTATGTGCTAATGCGCGGCTTGATTCCCACAAACAAAATTCAAACAGCTTGCCTAGTTTCGGAGATAATGGCATAGGCGATTTCCATTAGCGGCGATATTATGACGTCAACTTTTTCTCCAGGAAGAATTTCCAAAATCGGAGATGGTTACTACCTGCGCATGGGCTTTCTGCATGTACATGGCAAGTTTCACGAAGATCCGATGAAAACTCTGGGTTGTGAAACAAAAAAATGTCACAAAATACGAATGACGTCATAAAAATTGATATGACGTCATAGTGTTGTATCATATGTGCGGTAATTCATCTCTGTTAATGCCCTGTTCGATTCCCTCAAACAGAATTCAAAAAGCTTGCCTAGTTTCGGAGATAATTTTTTCGGCGATTTCCATTGGCGGAGATATTTTGACGTCATAACTTTTTTTCTAGGAGGAATTTTCAAAATTGGAGATGGTTACTGTCTGCGCAGGATATTTTTACATATATATGCCAAGTTTCAGGAAGTTTCGATGAAAACTGTAGGCTGTGAAACAAAAAAGTCCACAAGAAGAAGATGAAGAACAACAACGTGAGTAAGACTCGGAGATCCTCCATGAGGATCTAAAAAAGATAGTTCTTACTTGATGTATTATGATGCTGACAATTTGTATGGATGGGTTACGTCCCAATCTTTATCTTTTGGAAATCTTAGATGGGTTAAGGAGAAAAATAATGAAAAAGTTTTACAGGACATTGTTATCTCCTCTCAAAAATAAATAGATGAAGCCAAAGTAGGATATTATTTTGAGGTTGATGAAAAATATCCTGAAGAACTCCATAAAAAAAACCAAAAAGACTTACCTTATGTGCCTGATAAAGAAAGTCCTAAGAAGAAAGGGCTTCGCGATTATCAACAATCATTTCTTCCAAAAGGCAAACCAACAGAAAAATAAAAATAAACCAATGTCACCCGCAGGGTGACCCGTATCTTGCCAAAAGGTGACCACGTGTGACTTCTTTAAGGTCACACTGAGGTGAACAGAGCTGCTATCCACCAGGAGCGACTCCTTGAGGAATATCTGCCTACGAGAGATTCCGATGAGAATCGTTCTACAGAGTAACCATGAAAAATATGCTTTTGCCTCATTACGTCACTAAATGACATCATAATGTCTCAAGCTTAACATATCTAGAAAGCACTCATCGAGGTGTTCAATTTGAGGTACTACACGATATGGTTCCTAAAACTTGAAAATTTGACCTTGGGGTCAAATATGTTTGACCTGAGGCGCTAACCATGAAGGTCAAGGCCAATCGCCACCAAAAATTAATCAGCTGAGCGCCAGACCATGAACTATATTCCCATGAAGTTTGAAGACAATCCGATCAAAATTACTCAAAAAATAAGGGTTTCGTCGACTCCCCTGATTTGCGACAAAGTGACCTTGACCTTTGACCTTGACCTTCAAAATTTTGTGCTCTGAAAGGGACCTCTATAGTCCTCTGATATGCGAAGTTACAAAAATTTCCAATGATAACTGTGCTCTGCAGAATTTTTTATACGTGATTACAGACAAACAAACAAACAAAAAAAACAAAAACATACAAGCTGACTAACATATCTTGCAAAAACTTCGTTTTGGCAAGATAATAAAGTATAAACCAATGTCACCCGCAGGTTGACCCGTATCTTGCCAAAAGGTGACCACGTGTGACTTCTTTAAGGTCACACTGAGGTGAACAGAGCTGCTATCCACCAGGAGCGACTCCTTGAGGAATATCTGCCTACGAGAGATTCTGATGAGAATCGTTCTACAGAGTAACCATGAAAAATATGTGTTTACCTCATAACGTCACCAAATGACATCAAAATGTCTCAAGCTTGACATATCTAGAAAGCACTCATCGAGGTGTTCAATTTGAGGTGTTACACGATATGGTTCCTAAAACTTGAAAATTTGACCTTGGGGTCAAATATATTTGACCTCAGGCGCTAACCATGAAGGTCAAGGCCAATCGCCACCAAAAATTAATCAGCTGAGCGCCAGACCATGAACTATATTCCCATGAAGTTTGAAGACGATCCGATCAAAATTACTCAAAAAATAAGGGTTTCTTCGACTCCTCTGATTTGCGACAAAGTGACCTTGACCTTTGACCTTGACCTTCAAAATTTTATGCGCTGAAAGGGACCTCTATAGGCCTCTGATATGCGAAGTTACAAAAATTTCCAATGATAACTGTGCTCTGCAGAATTTTTTATACGTGATTACAGACAAACAAACAAACAAAGAAACAAACAAACAAACAAACAAACAAAAAAACATACAAGCTGACTAACATATCTTGCAAAAACTTCGTTTTGGCAAGATAATTACTGACTAGATTTTATGATGAAGGGGATTATGTTTCATATCAAAGGAATTTAAGACAATATTTATCTGCTGGGTTAAGAGTAAAGAAAATTCATAGGATTTTGAAATTTAAGCAGTCATTGGGTAAAAAAGTATATTGATTTCAACACAAAAAAGAGAACACTTGCTACAAATTATTTTGAGAAGAACTTTTATAAATTAATGAATTATGCTGTATTTGGAAAGACTATGGGAAATGCTATGAATAGACAAACCATAAGACTTGCTGCATCTTGCAAACAAGCATCCAAATTAATTAATAAACCAAGTTTTCAAAGAGCGGAGGTGTTTTCAGTGAACTTTTGTGCTATTCATTTGAACAAGGAAAATATTGAAATGGATAAGCCTATCTATATAGGAACATCACTTATTGACTTGTCAAAGTTGTTAATGTATGACTACTTTGACAGCAACCTAAAGAAAAAATACGTGGAAGGGGTTAATCTACTTTATATGGATACAGTCAGTTTTATTTTGAAAATCAATTTGGAAGAGATTTATAAGGATATGTCTCAGGATGTTGGTGTTTATGATACAAGCAATTATAAATCAGATAACAAACTATTTTCTACAAATAATAAAAGGTTATTGGAAAGTTTGAAGATGAGTTGAGTGGAAAGATAATGAGTGAGTTTGTGGGATTGAGAGCAAAGGTTTATGCCTATAAATATGTTGATAATAAAATTGAAAAGTGAGAAAAAGTTAAGGGGGGAAAGAAAAATGTAATCAAAGAAACAATAAATTTTGAAGATTATTATAACTTTTTAGCCTTTAAGAAAGAAGAGTACAGAAAAATAAATACAATAAGAAGCTATAAACATCATTTATGGACAGAGGAGGTAAATAAGAAGGCATTGGGGGCTTTTGATGACAAGAGGTTTATTTTAGAAAATGGGATTGACAGCTATTATGGATATATACGATATATATATATATATATATATATATATATATATATATATATATATATATATATATATATATATTTATACAGTATAGATATTATTACGGTTGTGGAAATTCACAGAACACCATACAGGTCCTTTAGATCAGTTATGTCGATAAGTGCGTGTTCAGAATAGATTTCCCCACCGATGTTTAACGGGAAATTATTTGTGTGCAGGGCTGTGAATCTTCAGTTAGCCGTTATTCTTTTGCTGTCTTTATTTTGGAACAACCACCTCCTCCAAAACGACAACCACCACCGCCTTCACAACAACCACCTTAACCACAACCGCATCTCACCACCTCCTCCAAAATGACAACCACCACCGCCTTCACTACAACCACCTTCACCACAACCGTATCTCCTCACCACCTCCTCCAAAACAACAACCACAACTGCGTTCACCACAACCACCTTCTCGACCACCATCAACATCCCCACAGACAACGGCCTCCCCAACGAATAACACCACGCCAACCAACGGTTAAAACAACAAGGTGCTCCGAAGAAAGAAATCCCGATAACGCCTGGGATTTCCCCTCCCCCTTCCCCCCCTCCTCCCCCCCGCGTGCCCGGAGGGAGGAGGGCGGATCGAGCCAAGGTTCAAAGGTGAAGTAGGGGAGGGCGCTCATTTTAGGTGGAAAGAGCCCACTGCGACCCTCCCCTTGGGGGCAACAACAACTGAGCCCAGCCGAGCTCTGCTGGAATTTTCCCCCGTGCGCCGGGAAGGGAGGGGCTAGTCTCCGTGGCTATAAAAAGGAAGCGCGGGTTGACGCCGAGAGAGTTGTTGTAGAGAATGGTTGGAAGAGAGTCGTACAAGAAGGTCGTTGTTGACCAGTTGAGTTGAGGGGCTGAGTGGAGGTGGAGAGAGGAGACGCTGACCAGCAGTGGAGTCTGGGGTCTGGAGAACGGAGGCGGACCCGGCGAACAGAGTCCCAAAGACCCACGGACACGGTCATTTTCTTTCTTTCTTTTCTGGGGTTTTTGAATGGAAGTCTATGGCGCCTTGTCCCTAAGTAAAACTGGTTAAGTGCATGTGAATAATAATCATAGACAACGGCTGTAAGTGTTTTTCTGCTCGTGTCCTGTCCCCATTCCCCCATTCAATGCATACGTGTGTATAAATAAATGTCCTTGTGTGAATGTGACCTGTTCGTTGCGTCCTTTCCCTTAATTGAGCTGCCGTACTGCATTCGGGATATTAGCGGGCTTTTAAATAGCCGATAAGATAATCAAGTCCGACGGGGCCTCGCGATAATGCACCGCTCGGCAAATCGCAAACGGAACGAGCTGCTTAAGAACGGCTTGTTTTCGTGCAGGCTCCGTTGAGGTGTAAATTACAGGCATTTCTGTCTGCGCGCATACTTAGGTAAATCGACAATTCGGCGATCGGACCCTGTCGCTCAGACAGAATAGTTGGCTGATTTATGGTGTGATTAAAAACATACCCGTAGCTAGATTTTGGCATTGATCCGAAAGCTGCGACTCGGTTTGCCCATCCGGTGGGCGAGAGCGGCCGCGATTGGCTAAAATAGCGGTCGCCCGCACGCCGAGCAGGTGGGAAACCACAACACTGGTGTCTCCGAGCAGAATTCAAACCCCTCCGTCTCCACACTAAATTAACGGAACCGGATCAGGGGTGTGCGAGGCGACCCTCCGATTCCATTAAATTCCGAGCGCGGAAATTTTTTATATCCGATACGCAAAATGGCAGCGCAAGGCGAGCAGGCACAGGGTGGTTTAGGAATGTGTTTTAACGTAGAATCCATGGCCTGGTACGGTTCTTTTTATTATAACCCCACCACTAATTGCAGTCAGTGGGGGCGCTCACCCTCATATACTGAGCATGAACTTTGCCGGCAAACAAACTCAAAGTCGCAAAATAGCGGCGCGGCCGCACCTCAGCGCAACACGGAGCGGGTTGCTATTAATAGCACAATGAACGGCACAACACAAGGCGGGGGCTCCAAACTAACGATTCAAACCATGTGGTCATGGCAGGTGAGGCAGGCGAAAATTGGCGGGCCTCGGGCACAATTGGAGGAAGAATGGAAAAAAAAAGCTAGAAAAGGAAAAACGGAAACACAATTTGGAATTAGAAAAACTGATGGAAGAGGTAAGATCAGGCGATTGGATAAGAGAAATCCGAAAACAGGTGATGGAAAGAACAGATAAATATGTGGAACAACTAAAGGAATACAGAAAGAGAACAGAGAATGAAACGTTAAGGAACCACACTGTGCAGATCGAACAATTAGAAATCAAAGCAAGACTAAAGAATGAGAAGCAGGAAAGAGAGATCAACCAATTGAAGGAAACAACGAGATTGGAGAATGAAGAACAAGAGAGACATTGGGCTAAGAAACAAAAAGAACAAGGAGTGAAACAGGAAAAGGAAATCAACCAATTGAAAGAAACTATGAGATTGGAGAATGACGAACATGAGAGACGGTGGGGTAGAAAACAAAAACAATATGAATTTGAAATTAACCAACTCAAGGAGAGAGCAAAGTTAGAGTCCACAGAGATGGAAAAACTCCGGAAAGATAACGAACAACTCAAAATGCTCGGAGAGGAAGAACGACTCAAATGGAGCCAGGAAGTAGAACAGCACAATAATAGGGGATGTGTGACATCACCACAGGGAGGAACGTTAGTGGTGCGGGACTTGATTGACATCACTCGTCGGATGAAACAACAATTAGGGCAAACCCTGATTAAGGAGACGAATAAAAATGGAGACTGTGGAAATAATAACGGGAACCCGGTGACTGAAACATGTAAGACGAGACACGAGGTGACGATGTCCGAAAAATCAAAAGAGACGAAAAGCCAGGAAGAGACCGAGGTAATGAACGAGGTGACGGAATTAACAGAGACACAAAGGGAGACACAGGAATTAAAAGAAATAACAGAGACACGGGAGATAGAGGGTGAATTAAAAGAAACTGAAGACGAACACACACACACACACACACACACACACACACACACACACACACACACACACACACACACACACACACACACACACACACACACACACACACACACGGAGTTAGTGAGGGACAATGGGGGTGAGCTGGCAGAATGCGTCATGACCCGGTGCAAGCAGCCGGATAGCCTCCTTCAGGAACAGAGGGAGACGCTATGCTCCCTTGAAGCGGATCGTGACCAGGTGAGTCTGGTCGAGCTTAACGAGGTAGAACGGGCGAGTGCTGTGGACAGGTACCCGCGAAGCTTGGAGGGTCTGGAGGCCCCGGACCACTTGTGGTGGCGCGAATCCCCAGTGTAATTGTCTCGGTGTGTGTGTTCACGAGTGTGGCGGAATGCGTGCTGAGACATGCGCATAGCGTTGGTGAAAGGTGGTGTGTAAGTAAAACAGCGTGTGTGAGTGAAATGGCGAGCGTGAGTGAAGAGGTGTGTGTGTGTGTGAGGGAAACACCGAGTATGGAAGGAACAGCGTGTGAGGGAAACAGCGTGTGTGGTTTCCAAATGTGTGAGTGAAATGGCATGCGTGAGTGAACCCGCATGTGTGAGAGCGCTGTGTGTAAGGGAGAAGACGGTCAGAATGCGGGAACATGCATCAACGTGCCCGAGTGAGAGTGTCATTTGGAGGTGTGTAAGCGTACATGGCACGTGAGAGTGCGTGCGTGAAATTGCGACGACGACGGCACCAGACGAAGGACAAAGGCCGAGTAGCGGCCGGAGCTGTTTTGGTGACCGTGCCGGATTTGCACGGCAGCGCGCGCGAGGTCCATGCTGTGCTTCGCACGAGGCCGCCGCGTGCGCGCCTGCGCGAGTGAAATCCGGTCCGGAAACTCACGCGGTGGATGTTAGCCGATCCCGCGGACGGATAAAAGGTAGGTTGGGATTATGAATTTGGAACGGATGGGTTCTCCAGGCGAGCGTGCGTGTAAAGCTCCACGAGCAGAGCACGTGTGCTCGTGTGGGAAACCTCTCGAAACGCGAGGCTTGCTTGGGATGCGCAGGGTGACATTGTGGCTGCATGGTTGGAATCCGGCAGGAGGGGAATCCCTGCCAGATGTTACCGTCCGAGAAGGGACGGGGAGCGCGAAGCTCAAACAGCTGCCATGACGTCATGCGAAAAGAGCGCGGTTTGTGAATTGCTGCGCTGGTGCGCAAATGGAGCAAAGCAAGCCTCGCCGTTTCGGGTGAACAGGATTCCCAGGCAAGGGGTGGAAGACCCCCTTGCTGGTGCACAGGACACCACTAGTTAGGGGGATGGGTTAGTTTAGTTAGACCGGCTTCATGGGGCAGGGACAAGTCCTCATGGGGCCCGTGGAATTGATTAGTTAGAGGGATTTTAGGATAGATTTAGAATGGAAAAGGGATTTTGAGGACACTGACTGACTTTGAGTGTGTCGAGGGGACGTAGCTTAGCTACGTAGTGTTAAAAGGAACGTGCTGTATTGTAAGGGATGACGAGGGAGCACGAGCTAGTTGAGGGATTTAGTGAGAAGAATGGCAGTATTCAGCGATGGAATGAAATGGAAAGGAAACATGTTGAGTGAGTGAGGGCCAGCAGGCCTGAGTGTATGGAGTGAATGTGGTATGCATGGTCAGGCCCGTCGCTAGGGGGGGGCATTTGGGTGCAATGCCCCCCATAGCGCATCTGATGCCCCCCCCACTTGTACGCCACCCATTTATGCCCTGTTGCACCCTGTAAACTCCTTGCTGTTTAAGAGTTCACCTGTGTGAACTATATCCCTTATTCCAGATGTTCAACGTGGTGAATAATAAGGCCTTCTTGGATAAACTGTTCTTTAATAATATCCTTCTTTGAATAACAGTTAAGAGATAAGTGTGCGCTTGCCAGCGCATCTCCAAAAACAATTGGCAAGACAATACAGTCCAAGCCCACAAGATAAAAGATAATAACGCAAGCACCAACGCCAGCAGCCAAGACGACAGACAGCCGTAAGACCTCGTGTCGAATGTCGATGTTGTGGGTGGTTATATATATATATATATATATATATATATATATATATATATATATATATATATATATATATATATATATATATATATATATATATATATATATATATATATATATATATATATATATATATATATATATATATATATATATATATATATATATATATATATATATCGTGGATCATTTAGTTTTAAGGAATAGCCAATCAACGTCTTCCATATGGAGGCCCTAGTAAGCAGGTTACCTGATTGGTTGTAAGTTAGGTATAAATGTAATATAGTCATAATATGATAATATGATAAAGGAAAAGACATAAATTTACATTATTAAAATTGAAGTGCACCGCGTGACCTTCACAACCCTCCATCTTACAAAAGTAATTTTAAAATAAAAATTAAAAATATGTGTTTGCAATCGTGCTTACATTTGAAATTATGCAGATAAAACCTGTTTTTGATGCATGCATCATTTAATAAATAAAACCGTCAACCGTCAAATCTCGCGAGTCGCGAGGGACGGATCACAGAGCACAAGCTCACAGCAGGAGAAAAAGACGTGGATGATGGATATACGAAAAAGCCTCAGAAAAGAAAAAAATGCAACCGACGAAAATTAAGAAGATGATGAAAGACATGTTGTGGGAGGAGTTGGAGGAGGAGGAGGAAGAGGAGGAGGAGGAGGAGGAGGAGGAGGAGACGATCATGTCGATGAAATACTGACAGAAGCTGGCCAACCTGGCCAAGCCAGCAACATTAGCCCCTGCGGCTGTAGCCCTAGCGCAGACAGCCGAGTTGCCATGCTCGGCGGCGGCCTCGGGACCGGCTGTGAATGTCAAGCCGCTTCCCGGTGATCTTGGAAGCGAGAGACCGAATCGAGTTGTTCTACAGCGGTACCCTGGCCATCTGTTTTAGAACAAGAGTCGCTCGTTTGTGTCCTCGTGGTACCAGACTAATGAATGGCTGGAATACAGTGTGCAGACAGATGCAGCATTCTGCTATCCATGTAGGAAGTTTTACACTGCACGTGGCCCAGTGGACTCTACTTTCACAGTGCGAGGCTACCGGAATTGGAAACATGCCGTTGAGAAAGGCAGGGGGTTTCACAAACACGCAACTTCAAAGGAACATTTAACTTGTGTTTTGAGGTGGAAGGAGAATGAGAGGCGCATCGATTGTGGTGAGGAGATTTCCACACTCCTCAATGCTGACCAGCTAAATAGAAACCTGTACTATGTGTGTGCTCTTATAGATGTTGTGGGATTTCTCGCCGAAAATCAGATACCTTTTAGAGGGAGCCTTGATAATTTTGAGGATATGTCAGACGGGCACAGTGGGCTCTTCCTCTCGCTTTTAAACTACACACTCAAAAAAAGACACCGAGCGAGCCGAAATAATGAAGCATATCCAACGAAACGCAAGCTATACTAGTTCGGAAATGCAGAATGAACTGATCTGCACATTGAGTAATGTTGTGAAGGATGCCCTCGTGGAAGAAGTAGGCACATCGTGGTTTACCATCAAGGTGGATGGGACGAGGGACCCCACTGAATGTGAGAACATATCAATCATCATTCGCTTTGCATCGGCATCAAATGAAGCAACAGAGCATCTACTCACAATAGCTACAGCCGATGCTGGAGATGCAAAAACATTGGCAGACCTAATAATTGCAGAGCTGACACAAACAGGACTTGGCACGTCAAAAATATTAAGTCAGGTGTATGACGGGGCTTCGGTAATGGCTGGGAAGCACGGTGGGGTGCAAAAGTTGTTGCAAGAGATATTGGAAAGAGAAATCCCCTATGTGCACTGCTTAAATCACCAACTCCATCTGGTAGTTATCCACGCACTGGCAGCAGAGAAAGCTGTCACTGATTTCCTTGAGGTTTGTTGTTGCCTGTACAAATTCTTCAGAAAGCCCACTGTTGCTGCACAGTGTTAATGTGAGCGGTTAAAACGACTTCTTGATCAAAGGTGGACAGGAAATTTAGCCAACGTGTCTGTGATCATAAGATCTTTTAAGGATATCACATCCTTACTGTTGGAGATTGATGCAGAGCACGCTTACGGTGCAGGGATGAGGATGGAGGCTATTGGGCTTTTGCAGGAAGTCTCTGGGCCTGCCTTCATGTTCATTGCTATCTTTGTACAAAAACTGCTGAAGTTGTTAGATGGCCCTAACAGACTCTTGCAGGCAGAGGACATGGACTTGCTAACAGGGTTGGAACTGGTGGCGAGTGCTACAGGGTGTGTGAAGAAACTCCGCTCTGAGGATGAGTTCACTGATCTGTGGAACAAGGCCAACGATGCTTGCACTTCTACACCTGCACCACCAAAACGGAGACGCACGATGCATAAGAACTTGGAACAGTTTGTAGTTTTGGAGACCACAGGACAAAACAATGACAATGACAAGACGGAACTGCAGAGGGTTTTTTACAGCGCAATTGACACTGTGCTTGGCGAGATCGCTCAGCGCTTCAGTGAGCGCAACACACAACTCGCCCGTTCACTCGCTGCCTTGAATCCTGAAAATGGCACGTTTTTGGATCCCCACTTGCTCCAGCACATCATGACATTAACAAAGTCAAACATCAGTGAAACAGAGTGTGTGGTTGCAAAGTAGTTTATTCACTCACAGACAGAAAAGCAGCCAAACGAGAGATGGACAACACAAAAACTCCTCTCAACATACCACAAAACGCTGGAAGCCATGCCAAGTGTAGTGACTGCTATGAGACTTGGACTAACATTTGGTGCGTCCACTGCCATGTGTGAAAACTCATTCTCAACATTGAGGAATGTCTTCACTGACCACAGATGGTCCATGCACCATGCACGCAAGGCACAACTGGTACAGCTGGCCTTCGAGAGAGACCTCACACATAAATGCCTGAATGAATGGAAGGAGAAGGTCCTCAGAAGATTCCACACTGAGATGCGTCGCCTGCAGCTCTTCTGACAGCGAGTACAGTGGTATAAAAACTATACGAGGAGTTCAGATTGTGTGTGTGACTGCTGGTGATGCGTGTGTGGTTGTGGTTGCAGTGTGGTTGTGGTTGTGGTCAGCACCCGCCGTGGTCGGCTGCTTTGTACTTGTGATGTTTAAGTTAAATGTTGTGTTTGGTGCTTTGCATATCCCATATCTAGCGCTTTGTGCATAACCTTACCTCTGTGTAATTGACTGCTTTAAATGCGGACTTTGTGGTATCTTCAGGCCGGTCGTATTTGCTGTTGATAGTTTAACATGATGATCGCAGGTCATAGCCTACTGTATCTTATTTGAAAGTGCACTGATTCTAGTGCCAACCTCCCCTGTTTAGTCATTGTATATCTGGTATATTAATTTTCTAATGCCAATTCTTGACAACACCTTGTATAAGTGCACCTGAATTGGTGCCAATTGTCTCATCATTGAATATCTGCATTGTGAATGTGCCAGTTTGTTGTGGCTCTCCTGCATTCGAATAATTATAGGCCAAAAACATCGGAACATATTAAATCTAGCTGAGATCAATTTGGATAGTATGTGACAGCAACCTCAGTATAGATGCGTCAATGCTGCATGAATACAAGAGTATACCGGGTTATCAAAAATTTCAATATAATAATTGTGCCCCCCCCCCATCCAGTTCATATTCCCCCCTTAATACTGAGCCCTGGCTACGGGCCTGTGCATGGTGCGATGAGTGATTGGGGGGGAGGAGTGATTGGGAGCACCAACAGAGGGGAGGAGGAGGAGTGAGCAGCCCGTGCTCCACCCAAGGGACCCTGGGGTCAGTGTAATGTGAGTTAGTGGGTTAGTCAAATCGACAAAATGGAGGTCGTTTTGCTGTTGGCGGGAACGTAGGCTCGAAACCCGTTTGGAGGCGTGTAGGAGTCCTGTTGACGGCTGGGAGCGTGGCTGCGAACGGTGAGTATCGCTTAGTGGGTACTTTGGGCACTGGGCTAGTCGGCCGCGGAAGGCCAAGGGCCCAAGAGGGGCCGGGATAGCGTAGTGGGCACGGGTGGGCCCGCATGATGCGGGGCCCGTGGCGCCAATAGCCATGTGGGCAGTGTCGTGGGCACGGGCTCCCGGGGAAGGGGCCCGTAGCGCCAGCCTGCCACGTGAGCGTCGAGGGGGAGTAGCCAGGGAGGGCACTCCCCAAATTTTAGGGAGCCGATAGGCTCGGAGACAGTCGCAGGGCCCGGGGGTGCCATCGTTGGAGAATCGGCAGAGGGTAGTTCCTGCCAAGGGAGCCACGCGTCCCAGCCATGAGACCGTGAGCGGACACGAGGGAAAATTGGAGGGCAAGGCCCAAATTTGTGAGGACACCAACACAGGCGACGGGAATCTTGGTTGCTAGAACCAATAGTTTAAGTGACAGGCGCTTTTGGAAAGCCTCGGGGTAGTTAAGGAGTAATAAATGTTGGAGTAGATCGGGAAGTGTACCCCTCCGCACCATCCATCCCTTCGCTCTCGTTGTGGGCCGCTGGACCCACTTTGGGTTAGATCGCTGAGATCTGAGGAGGCCATTCTGAGGCTTCATGGGGCCTCAACACAGGACGCTAGCTCTCCCTTATTCCCCTCCAGGAAGGGAACGTAGGGGTTGGGAGTAGGTTAGGACAGGATAGGTTAGCCGGACAGAGACTATAAAGGGGGTTAGGGAGACGAATTATAATAAAATAAAAAAATAAAATAAAATGGGGCTAAATTGGTTGGGGTTTTGCAAATTTAGGGAGTGGGTATGGACAGAGACAGGCAAAGGCGATAGGTTGGGAGGGAGACAGTAGGGTAGGTCCGAGCCCGCCTTCAGACCTGTCGGCACGACCGCACTCCCTCCACCAACCCCCAGAACGAGACAAGAGGCCGGCCAGCTTCATATGCCGGCCTGTTTTGCTACAACGGCCTGTGCCGGACTTGCCTTACCATGCCTTGTCTGTCTGCCTCTACCTTGGCCCCATGCCTCCTAGCCTTGTTGCATTTGCCCCATTCTATCCATCACCATGTGTGCCAGGATCATCGCGTGAGCTGCAGGGACTGCCCTGTAGGCAGCCGCAACACGGAACTGCATTGGACAGCCCGTGCACTGTGTTTGTATCCATCCATCTGCACACGGAGACTGCATTGAGCAGCCCGTGCTCCATTCATTTTCTTGTGTTGCTTGAGTCAGTGTCCATCCAGTGTTCTGCAAGGACTGCCCTGCAGGCAGCCTTACAGGGGACTGCATTGGTGCAGCCCGTGCACCGTTTTGTGTTCACTGCACTCATTTCAAGGGGGAGGCCTAAGACTGCATTGGGCAGCCGGCCACATTCCCTGCACAACACCTGCATTTGTTTCATGAGCCAGAGATGCATTTGGGCAGCCTGGCTCCCTGCTTCAAAAATGGCCTGTGGGATAGCGCATAGCCACCGGGTTGGGGTGAGTTGCCTTCAGCGGCTGAAGACATGAAAAAGGTTTTGTGACAGACAACGGGGCATTTTGAACAGGCCCCGAAGACATCCGACCTTTGGCTGCGGGGGGCGCTCACCCTCAAAATACTGACATTACTATGTGCCTTTTTCCCACAGAGTCCATCAGTCCTGGGCCATGGTTAGTGTAAATTTATAAGTTAAGGTTAAGGTAAATTGTAAATTGGTTTTGCTCCCCCTGCATGTGTGTCTTAGCGCCGACAATTTATTTAAGTCGTCTGCATGAGTGAGTTTGTTTAGTTAGTTACTCAGCCCGAAGGTTATTTACTTTTGGGACACAAATACACCAAATGTCGCACTCAGGGATCCAGAGGTAAATCGTACGAGGGGAAACTTACACATAAGGGCACACGAAAATTTGACAACTTGGGACGAGTCTGTAAAAAGGGGAGGGGATAGTGTTACGGTTGTGGAAACTCACAGAACACCATACAGGTCCTTTAGATCAGTTATGTCGATAAGTGCGTGTTCAGAATAGATTTCCCCACCGATGTTTAACGGGCAATTATTCGTGTGCAGGGCTGTGAATCTTCAGTTAGCCGTTATTCTTTTGCTGTCTTTATTTTGGAACAACCACCTCCTCCAAAATGACAACCACCACCGCCTTCACAACAACCACCTTCACCACAACCGCATCTCCTCACCACCTCCTCCAAAACAACAACCACAACCACCTTCACCACAACCACCTCCACCAACCTCCAGAACATCCCCACAGACATTCTCCACCACCGTCAACATCCCCACAGACAACGGCCTCCCCAAGGAATAACACCACGCCAACCAACGGTTAAAACAACAAGGTACTCCGAAGAAAGAAATCCCGATAACGTCTGGGATTTCACCTTCCCCTTCCCCCCCCCCCCCCCGCGCGCGCCAGGAGGGAGGAAGGGCGGATCGAGCCAAGGTTCAAAGGTGAAGTAGGGGAGGGCGCTCATTTTGGGTGGAAAGAGCCAACTGCGACCCTCCCCTTGGGGTATATATATATATATATATATATATATATATATATATATATATATATATATATATATATATATATATATATATATACCCCAAGGGGAGGGGTCGCAGATGGCTCTATATATATATATATATATATATATATATATATATATATATATATACACACACACACACACACACACACACACACACACACACACACACACACACACACACACACACACACACACACACACACACACACACACACACACACACACACACACACACACACACACACACACACACACGCGGTGAGTCAGAAGTAGCGCCCAATTTCTGTCAGTTGATTGTTTGTTTGCCATTTGAATTACAGTGTACAGGAAGGTAGAAATATGTGAATGACATGTTTATGTAACCATTTATTCAAGAAAAAATATTACGGAACTGTACCAAGCTGTTTTACTTGCAACTTTAAAAGTGCCCTCCCTCATGATCGATGCACAATTGCAGCCGAGCAGGCACAGAGCGGCATACACGTCTGCAGAGTTCGATATCAATTTCCTCAAACTTTGCAGTGATTGGAGCCTTCAATTCCTGAATGGTACAAGGCTTTTCACGATAAACAAGGTCTTTCATGAGCCCCCAAAGAAAGAAATCTGGAGGTGTAAGGTCTGGGGAGCGTGCCGGCCACTCAATCGGACGGCGGCGGCCGATCCACTTTCTGGGAAAGTTTTCATCAAGCCACTGACGAACATAACGTCCATAATGAGGTGGAGCTCCGTCATGCTGGAAATAACAATCCTGATCTTGTACCCTGGGCCAAAAGTTTTGCAGCATATCCAGGTAAATTTCTGCAGTGACACATCCCTCAAAGAAAAAGGGTCCAATTATCCCTAATGGGGATATGGCTGCCCAAACTGTCACTCCAGGTAAATTTACCTCCTTCTCAACTGTCACTCTTGGGTTATTCACAGCCCAGTAGACACAACTGTGTCTGTAAATTGTGCCATTAAGCTTAAAACATGCCTCATCTGACCACCAAAATCAAAAATAAATATATTACGAAAATTAATAAACTGCAAGACATTTATTAACAACATGACTTCCCAGAAATAATCTGACAGCCGAAAAAACAGAAATTGGGCGCTACTTTTGACTCGCCCTGTACATACATACATATATATATATATATATATATATATATATATATATATATATATATATATATATATATATATATATATATATATATATATATGCTAGGTGAATGCACCTGGCGCTACCCGGGTTCTTTTTGAATGAATTTAATCTTCAATACCGATGTCTGACGCGAGCACAGTATCAGTTCCCGATTGGGCCATGGCAGTCATAGGCTAAGGGGGTTGGTGAGGGGGAAACACACCCCCCCCCAGCCGAGGGGCCTTGCCACACAGCCTATAACCTTCCCGGGGCCCATCCCGACATTTTTTATTCCAGTGGTTAGCTCCTATCTTTCACCTTTCAGGAGATTAGCGCGTGCAGACAAACAAACAGACAAACAAAAACTTAAAATCATATGTTAGATATGTTGTCTATGGCATTGGCCCCATGTCAATCGGCTGAACTTAAAAAATTAACGTTACGAAATCAGGTAATGACGTCATAATTCGGAAACTGAAAGTCGGAAGTACAATTATTTTACATCGGGACACTCCCGGGTACATGTTCTGTCAGCATGTGAAGTTTGATGAGGATCAGTCCAGTACTTTTCGCGTGCATAGGTCACAGACAAACACACTTTCAACTTTATATATGTATATATATATATATATATATATATATATATATATATATATATATATATATATATATATATATATATATATATATATATATATATATATATATATATATATGTATATGTGTATATATATATATATATATATATATATATATATATATATATATATATATATATATATATTGTTGTGGGCCGGGGGTCAGGTGAGAAGTCCATTAGGTGGAGGAAGCTACTTCGATTCCCACCAGACTCCCCGGAATTGTAAGCAGTCGCACACAGATAATTCCATGACGTGGCGGGTCGCTTAACCGACCGTAGACGCCATTACTCAACAGCGTGACCTAGGGTCCTCCCGTCTCTGGGTTAATTGGGTTACCTAATTAATCACGTGGTTTAATTACCGGGGAACCACGCCCTCGGTACGCCTTGCCCGAACCGGATCACACTACCGGCTCGGATCACTTTTCCGGATCGGATGCAGCCGAGCGACACTGCCAAGGACGTACCGGCTAAAAGGAACGGATCGTTGGGAATAAAGTCCCAGCTGGAGTAGGATTTGGACCATGCTGGACCAATGGGAGAAAAGACAAAGATGAGCAGGGAACATTCCTAATAATGATAATTTATTCACAAGCAAACGAGGAAAGGTATGTGGCACAGTGAAGCTTTATTGGGGTATGTAATGCAGGGAAAGAGGAGAGAGTGTGGAGCATGACAACAATACAAGAAACTTACAAAAGCAGACACAGGGCAGACTTGACGTGAGATTAATAACAGTAACAACAATAATGATCTTCTACAGACTTACTTAACGGACAGGCGCCAGCACACTCAGACACACACAGAAAAAGAAACCCCAATGAGAAGGGACTTTTGCAGCCAGGGAGGGAGGGGGTTGAGGTTATGCTCTCGGTATCTGGGCGTTTCGGGGGAGGGGATGCTCCATGGTGCGGTACCCGGCAGTAGTTGCGTTGTCTCTGGCCCAAGCCGCACGTGTGGAACCTGTGTTTTGAAGGAGGAGCTTGAGTGGAGAAGGGCGGAGTCCAGAGTGCGAGGGTGGAGTAGTGAGCGGAGACTAGAAGCAGGAGGCGAGGTCGAGGTCGTGTGGGCGGAGGCGAGAAGCAGGAACACACTGCGTGAAAACACCCACACACACAACACCACACTATACCACACAGACGGAGGAGCTTCTCTGTCTTTTATAGAGCCCGAAGCTCGGAGGAGGGGATCATGCCGAATTCGCCGTCATCGCCCGAATCGGGCGCTTTGATTGGCCCCGACCCCACAAGTGGTCCGCCAGCTTGGGCCGGGTTTTGGGTAGACGTTGGTGCAGCAGATCCTCCATGGTGGTGCAGAAGCCCATCCACCTTACAGCAAAAATGCACGTGACTCACCGCACATGTCGGGTTTCGGGTAGATGTTGGTGCAGCAGGAAGACTTGCCTCAAGAGTGATCGGAGGGAGGATACTGTGGGTTGTTGTGGAACCTCAAAGCGACAGCCTAGTACCTAGTGCACATCGCGGATTTTGCCTCAGAAAAGAAAAGGAGAGTGGGAATGAAATGGAGGGGAAAATGATTTAATAACCCTTACTATTAGACCGTCGCTACACACTCCCCGTTGTCCCACTAAACAAAAGGAAGGGGTCTATCTACACGTATATTAATGGCATAAATGTCTTGGGATACCTCTCTGTTGTGTGCATGCGGTTCTGAGAACCACAACAATATATATATATACATGTATATATATATATATATATATATATATATATATATATATGTATATATGTATATACATGTATATATATATATATATATATATATATATATATATATATATATATATATGTATATATATATATATATATATATATATATATATATACATATATATATATATATATATATATATATATATATATATATATATATATATATATATATATATATATATATATATATATACATATATACATATATATATACATATATATATATATATATACATGTATACATGTATATACATGTATATACATATATACATATATATATATATATACATACATATGCAATAAAATAAGGGTTGGTGCATTTTAACGGGCTACCGCTGCCTTTTTTGTTTTTTTACTGGTATACTCGACGGTGTTGAGTAACCATGAACAAATATTTGTTGGAACTGATGAGTTTTGGTGTCAGTCATGTAAATTTTTGTAAGTGCCTCAGAACTCCTGAAAAAAGGGAGGAAGATTTTGGGAAACTTTGGAAAGAAAGGAAGTGAAAAGAGAGGAAATTGGGAGGATTTTCGTGTCATTCTGTAACTTTCTCCATTTTCCCCCATTCACTTACATGTACACATTTGAGGTGCACCAGAAGCCCCAAAGTCCTACTACTCACACCCCCAGAAAATGATACTATCCACAGCCATGTACTGCATAGTCGTGGGGCAACTTAGCTAAATATAGAATAACAATTGTGCATTTTGTGAGGAAAGCACCAACTTTGGCACACCAGTAGCCTCTCATATTATGAACAGATTTGGATGTTGGGCCATCTCAAATTCAGCCGCTGATGGCTGTGGCAGCCATTTTCCACTGCCATCAAAAATTTTGAGATGGCCCAATATCCAAATCTGTTCATAATATGATAGGCTACTGGTGTGCCAAAGTTGGTGCTTTCCATACAAAATGCACAATTGTTATGCTAAGTTGCCCCACTATAGGAAAAAGAAAAAGAAACCCTTTCCTAATGATATACCTTCTGATATCCTATGCAGTATGATTCTGCAGACCACTTTAACATCAGGTCATGAAAACATGACCATTGTTGCTTGCTGCATGAGTTGACAAAAAAAAACATTATTTGTCAGCGTTAACTTTGCTACTTGCGTGACTTTTTCAGATTGTTATCTTCAACTTAAGCATGTGCCTCATCATCTTCTATGCAGTGTACTACATGGCTTCAAGTATTTGTTTTGGAATTTTCAGGTAAGATGTAGATAATAAAACATGACTTGTTTGTTCGAACGGAGATAATAATGATATGTAAAAAAAAAAAAAAATCACTTCCTACCCCCTCTCTCCCATCATATAATGGTGACTTGGACCACGTTTGGTTGAAATGGTTCCAGCAAAACAATTTGGCATTTTATATTGAAGAATAAATTAGTGCATTCTGGAAGTCTGGAAGTTTGTGGATGTTCAAGATTCGGTGATACTTTTTGAAAAGAGTCGTCCATTGTGTACTGGTGTGTTCGTCTAATCCCAAAATTCTGTCTTAGTCCACAGGGGTCACAGAGTCAGCTCATTAGCCACGCTTCATTGAATCTCAGTCAAAGATCCATTTGTTAGATCATATAATTCATACAAAAGGGCTTATAGTAGTTCAATCAAAGAGGAAGGTAGTTTTGAACAGTACCTAAAGCAATGGTCTAGCATTCTGAATGGGCCATTCAGCTTGATTACTGTTTAGTGTTGTGGCTTAGGAAGATTTGTGATTCCACACCATGTTCCACAATCTCGTCTTAGATCCGCACTACACCATCTGCTTGGAAGGTGAATCGTCATTCTGAAACATGCAATCATTACCTGTATATGTGAGCAGCAAGATATGTCCCACTGTTAAACATTTCCTTGGCTTGCATAATTGTTGCACTTCTGTGTTTTCTCCAGTTGAATCTAATGTGTTGGCTGGCGGTGGAGCCAGAGATGTTGCAGATGGAGGATAGGATGGGGGTGTTGGGGAAAGGGAGGGAGGATGGGTCAAAGTTTTACTTGAATGTGAATACCATCCCAGAAGCTAGCCAATGGCATTTTGTTCAAAGAAGCTTGTCTATACTAATAAATGTCAGTGTGTGTGTGTGTGTGTTTGTGTGTGTCAGTGTGTCAGTGTGTCTCCTCCATAACTCCAAAACCATAATACATAGCAGCCTGAAACTTTGCATGCCAATGAAGAAAGCTCGACGGAAGTGCAAGAGTGAAAATTGGGTGTTTGGGTTAATTAAAACACCCCTTTTGAAGATAATTAATGGCCTTATTTAATTATATCCTTCATCAGGCAATTATTGGCCACCTCGCTCTCTGGGATCTGAAGGCGTTTCCTTGGTAAATTCACTGGGGTCTGAAGCCGCCATGTTTTTTGGCCTGTTCAACCATGTCTTGACTTGGAACAGGCCGCAACGATTTCTCAATGATAAAGTCGTTTTTTTTCACTTTCCTTAGGCCTAAGTCGCATTTGGCACGGCAGCCGTAGGGTCTACAAAATCTACGGCCACGAGCAATTATAGGGCGGCCGCAGTATTTCCACGGTCACACAATGTAGCAGTCACATATGTTTTTATTTTTCAGGGAGCCGCACAGCGTATTTAGAAATTGTGGAGACCGAAAACGTGGGGGTGCCGTACGGTCTATGATTTGATGTCGCACGGTGACCTTAGGGCGTCTCTGTGGCGGCCATAGAATTTTCAAGGCAGGCACAAGGTAGCCTCAAGGTGCCCGCAAGGTGACTGCAGGGGGGCCCTAAGGCGAACGTGCGGCCAGATGGACGGTAACAAGTGGGTATATATACCAGTTCTTTTTTACTGAAGTAAAAATATAACAGTTCGGAATATACCAGTATATATAACTGAATATACTATAACTATAATATATATAAAGTTGAATGTGTGTTTCTCTGTGACCTATGCACGTGAAAAGTACTGGACTGATCCTCACCAAACTTCACATGCTGATAGAACATGTACTCGGGAGTGTCCCGATGTAAAAGAATTGTACTTCCGACTTCCGGTTTCCGAATTATGACGTCATCACCTAATTTTGTAACATTAATTTTTCAAGTTCAGCCGATTGACATGGGGCCAACGCCATATACAATATATCTAACATATGATTTCAAGTTTTTGTTTGTCTGTTTGTTTGTTTGTCTGCACGTGCTAATTTCCTGAAAGGTGAAAGATACGAGCTAACCACTGAAACAAAAAATGTCGGGATGGGCCCCGGGAAGGTTATAGGCTATGTGGCAAGGCCCCTCGGCCGGGGGTGGGGGGAGTGGGTGTGTTTCCCCCTCACCAACCCCCTTAGCCTATGACTGCCATGGCCCAATAGGGAACTGATACTGTGCTCGCGTCAGACATATGTATAGAAGATGAAATTAATTCAAAAAGAACCCGGGCAGCGCCGTGCGCATCCACCTAGTAGTATATATATATATATATATATATATATATATATATATATATATATATATATATATATATATATATATATATATCTGAATATACCAGTTCGGAGTATAGGCAAACACCTATACTCCGATCTCTAGCAGTCGCGCACGGTGGACGCACGGTCGACGCAGACTGCCACGGAGGTCGTACGTAGGACGCACGGCGGGCGTAGGGGAACCGTGCATCGACCCTGCGTTGCCTGCAGGTAGTCACACAGACTGCAAGGCCACTGTACGTTGAACACAGGGATGCCTGAGGACTACTCTACGGCGACTGTGGAAATAGTGCGGCCGCCGTAATTTTTTGGGGGTTGGCAAAATTCATTTTTCATCGATAAGAGCCTACGGTAGCCGCACGAATAACGCAAGCCCACCGTACACCCAACGTACAGTCGACGTGGAACACATCTACGTCACAGCTTGGCTTGTCGAATTGCTACGGCCAACATAGAAATGAAAAAAGTTATAACTCCGCGCTACAATTCCATGGCGACCCCTACATCCTCTAAAAGATCGCCATACAGTGTCGGGCCACCAAACCGGGCGTAGTGGCGTGCGCCTGTCATCCGGCTACTCGGAGGCTTGGGTTGGAGGATCGCTTGAGGATGGGAGCTCTGCCCTGGGCCCGGACATGTACGTGTATGAGACGTGTATGAGAGGGTGTAGGGCAGCCTGGAATCATGGCGAAACCCAATCCTTATCCCTGTGTCGTAAGAGGCGACCAGGGTTGCATCAGGGAGGGCATCCGACGTAAAACCTATGCCAAATTAGTATGCGGATTGTAACGGATGATCCGCTGTGGCGGCCCCTAACGGGAGCAGCCGAAAGACGAACAACACAACACAACGGTGTCGGGCCACCCTGAGGCCACCTCAGAAACTCTGCGGCTGCCGCACGTTTCTGTCAATTCGGGGGGGGGGGGGGTACGGCCACCATATCCTCGCCGTAGAGCAAATGTGACTTAGGCTTTACTCATATTATCGAATGCCTGTTCATCATAGCTTTGAATCGCTGTATACATCACTTTTGTACGGGCTATTCTTTTCAAGTTAGGAGCTTGGAGCGATTTCATGTATTATATGAAACAATTTTCCACGATCTACTCTCACCGACTAATTAAAGTATATCATCGAAAATTTATTTCGGTTTTGAGGATCGGATATCGTCCAGACTAAATAAGTGTCTCAAACTGTTGTGAAATCTGAAAATTTAAAGAAATAACGAGTCTTATAACCAAGTCGATATAACTATTTACTTTAAACAAGCAAGGCTATGTTCCTTCTCCAGACATACACAAGAAAATGTGAAATTTCCAAAGCATTAAACTCACCTTTTTCTACTGTTTGGAGAATTATATTGAGTGAACAAAAAATTTAGGAATGGACCAAAATTATCTAGCTTCATTGAGCTATATGATTATGTAGCTTCATTGAGAGCGCAGGGTCTAGCATTCACGACTAGACCTCGCGCTCTGTCCCCCAGAGTGACTGCCTATCCATAGCATCTGCCAGATCTGTGTCTATATTTTCAGAGGTTTTGTGAGGTGCTTGCTCTACAGGGAATCAAAGCAAATCTGCTGAAAAACGGACGTTTTTGTTTTTTAAAGTTGTAACGTTTACGCGGACCCCGAACCGATGTACCACGTGATGCATGTACAGATGAGCAGGCAAGATGTTAGATTATCTGCAATGTTAATATCACAGGTGACGAGGCTATGTTCCCTTCTCCACACATACACAAGAAAATGTGAAATTTCCAAAGTATTAAACTCATCTTTTTCTTCTGTTTGGAGAATTATATGGAGTGAACAAAAAATTTTTTGAACGTGCCAAGATTAACCAGCTTCATTGAGCTATATGATTTAATTAATGCATTCACTGCGAGACCTTGCGCTCTGTCCCCCAGACGAACTGCCTATCCATAGCGTCTGCCAGATCTGTGTCTATATTTTCGGAGGTTTCGCGAGGTGCTCTTCAGGGAAGCAAAGCAAATCTGGTAAAAAAAAATTAAAAACCCAGACATTTAAAAAAAAGTTATAACGTTTACACGGACCCCAAACCGATGTAAAGACGTGACGCGCACACAGACGAGTCAGGAAAATGCAGATTTTCTGCAATGTTTATTTCACGGGTGATTGAACTTTGCAATGTCTCCAAGGTTGTCCTGCATTAAACAGCAACTCTTATGCGGAAAAGGTCATTATTTGAACGAATCCATTTTATTTCACTAACTGCTGCATACGCGGTGAAGACCTGCTTTACAGTTAAAGGGATCCTACATGATATGCAGCGACAGCCTGGCCAACCGTTCCTTATTAACCATTTCATTGGAGTGCTTGCATGAGTGCTTAAGCAACTTGCCGAACGCCTTACATTCAATAGCGGTACTGCGCTACGTCCTTCTGAACGAATCATTCACTCACTGCAGACACTTTTGCCCGCCATGTCATTCAGAGTGAGTGGTCCGTGCTACATCACCCTGAGCGAGTGGTTCATGCTCTGGCACCCTGAGTGAGTGGTTCATGCTCCACCATCCTGAGCGAGTCGTTCGTGCTCCACAACCTGAGCAAGTGGTTCGTGCTCCGCCACCCTGAGCAAGTGGTTTGTCTTCTGCCACCCTGAGCTAGTGGTTTATACTCCGTCACCCTGAGTAAGTGGTTTGTGGTCCATCACCCTGAACGAGTGGTTCATGCTCCGCCACCCTGAGCGAGTGGTTTGTGCTCCGTCACCCTGAGCGAGTGGTTCATGCTCCACCACCCTGAGCGAGTGGTTCGTGCTCCATCACCCTGAGCGAGTGGTTCATGCTCCACCACCCTGAGCCAGTGGTTCATGCTCCACCACCCTGAGCGAGTCGTTTGTGTTCCGCCACCCTGAGCAAGTGGTTTGTGCTCTGCCACCCTGAGCGGGTGGTTCATGCTCCGCCACCCTGAGCGAGTGGTTTATACTCCGTCACCCTGAGCGAGTGGTTTGTGGTTCATCTCCCTGAGTGACTGGTTCGTGGTCCGTCACCCTAAGTGAGTGGTTCTTGCTCTGTCACCCTGAGCAAGTGGTTTGTGCTCCATCACCCTGAGCGAGTGGTTCATGCTCCGCCACCCTGAGCGAGTGGTTTATACTCCGTCACCCTGAGCGAGTGGTTCGTGGTCCGTCACCCTAAGTGAGTGGTTCTTGCTCTGTCACCCTGAGCAAGTGGTTTGTGCTCCATCACCCTGAGCGAGTGATTTGTGCTCTGTCACCCTGGGTGAGTGGTTCATGCATTGTCGCTCTGAGCGAGTAGTTCGTGCTCCATCACCGTGAGCGATTGGTTCATGCTCTGTCACCCTGAGCAAGTGGTTCTACCTCCATCACCCTGAGTCAGTTGTGAAATAACACCCGATTTCCAAACTGTTTGCCGTATTAATGTATTTTCTAAATTACCAAGCGAATTTTTTTTCCACCTGTCACACGCAGCTGTTTTTAAAGATTAATGTTTGTGAACATATCCCTGAAACGTCTTTCTAAATACATCGTTGTTTTTCGGTGATAGCTACTCATGTTTTTTGGGCTGTTGCTGATATCTGCCAAGCGTGTGTGTGTGTGTGTGTGTGTGTGTGTGTGTGTGTGTGTGTGTGTGTGTGTGTGTGTGTGTGTGTGTGTGTGTGTTGTTGTTGTTCGTTAAGCATAACTCACTCTCTCTGTCCCATCCTTGCTCTACCCCTCCCAATACAGTGCAGTACCCTCCTCCCACAACTCTCTCACTCTCCCCTCTCTATCTCTCTCTCTGTTTCTGTCTCTGGACATATCAGGACGGTTGTTATCGATGGACGGTGTTTGTCTCGGGACGTGCCCGTGCAGGATTTGTCTCCGGATGTGTCTGGGCGGTGTTTCTCTCTGGACGCGTCCGAACGGTGCTTGTCTCTGGACGCGTCTGGGCAGTGTTTGTTTCTATATGCGTCTGGGCGGTGGTTATCTCTGTACGCGTCCAGGCGGTGTTTGTCTCTGTACACGTCCGGGCGGTGTTTGTTTCTGTACGCGTCTGGGCGGTGTTTATCTCTGTATGCATCCAGGCAGTGTTTGTCTCTGCACACGTCCGAGCGGTGTTTGTTTCTGTACGAGTCCGGGCGGTGTTTATCTCTGTATGCATCCGGGCGGTGTTTGTCTCTGTACACGTCCGGGCGGTGTTTGTTTCTGGATGCGTCCAGGTGGTGGGTGGTAATTAACGCTCCACCGCACGTCTGCCTTCCCTTCCTCTCACCTCACACTGTCTTCCCTTCCCCCACCCCTCCTCGCTTCCCCTCCCTCCTCTGTCCTCTCCCTTCTCTCCCCACTCTCTATCCCGTACCCCTCTCTCCCTCTTCCCCCCTCTTTTTCTCCCTCCACCCTTTAGTATTCCCGTCAGCGAAGCGATGGGTGGTATTTGCTCGTGTTAATAATAATATCCATTTTTTAAAAATACAACAAAATTGAATAACAAAAGCAGCACAGGCTTAAAATCAGTTAAAAGCACAAATCCATTTTTGGTTTTTGATTAGTTTTCTCAGTTATAACATCAACTCAAAGAGCAATCAGAAATTGCAGACCTTCCCCAGGACTTGTTTTGTGTTGTGTGTCGAGGATGCGTTGATGACGTACAGTAGGTTTATGTTCATTCAGCAGACCGACCTTTTTGGTTTTCTTGCATAGATTCACATTGCAATCATAGTACTCCGTGAATGATGACACAGAAACTTACAATAGTACGTACTTAGTCGGTACCTTATAAAATGGTACGTGCTTTATAAACGTACGTATGTACAAATAATACATACTTTATATGAAAAAAGCACGTTCTTCATATTGTAGATGTACGTACATTCTCAATAGTACGTCCTTTATAGACGTACTTGCATTCTTGTAGTACGTACTTTATAGACATACTCACATTCTAATTGTACATACTTTATCGAGCTACTTGGTTGAAAAAAGATAATGTGTAATACTCGATACCACGAGGTGGCGTTTGTGGCCTACATTAGCACATTGTGCAGACAAACAGACAAACAAACAGACCCAAGTGCAATACCCTCTGGCTGGGGTAACTGGAAAGTATCCCAAAATGTTAAGCCAGGCTGCATCCGCTTTGTACTCCAATCAAACTTGATGAAAATAAGGCTAAAAAAAGGAATTTTTTCATTCGTCTTCTCCATATTCTTATAATAAAGGTTTGTTGAAAACTTGATGATAAAAGCTCAAATGGTAAACTAGAAAGCATCTCAAAATGCAAGCAGATTCAATAAAGAAACATGGAAGCAATAAATAAAAAACACTGCCATCTCAAGCTGTGTAATGGACGGACTAATGTGGGCTATTTGGACTTCCTGTGACTTTGGCCTTTGACATTTTGACTCAATTATTAATTAGTCTTTTCCATATTCTCATAATAAAGGTTCACTGAAAAGTTGACGATAAAAGCTCAAAATGTAAAAAAGTTATGGCCTGGACACACACACACACACACACACACACACACACACACACACACACACACACACACACACACACACACACACACACACACACACACACACACACACACACACACACACACACACACACACACACACGAAAAACCCTGTCTCCCGCTGCATGGGCAGATGGGATAAAAATTGTTGCAAGGAATTTTGAACATCACAGTCCCTTGAGTACATTTCCTCACTCCAGAATATTTTTGCAATTGCAGCCATTCTCTGGTCCCTCCGTGCAAATGGCTCAACCACTTTGGTTACAGAGAGACCTCCCTCTACACATGCATAAACATGTGTGCCAGATCTGTCAATCTCTCTTAGCTCATTATGCACCTCACATTCATCTTCAGGAACTGAACTCTGTTCATTCACATTTCACACTCACTGTTGGCAATGGAGAAAGTTACACACATTCTCAAAAATTTTATGAACATTGGGACATAGGAAGGGGTTGTAGTTCTGCAAAGTGCAGTCCACCAGCATCTCAGACAGGTCATCTGCACCACCTGAAGATGCCATGTGTGCAGCTCTGCTGCCAATGCATTCAGTTAGGTATATCATCAGTGAAGTAACTTAGGACAAAAGTCCTCCACATTTATACTGTTGTATTGTTCAATAATGATGCTGGGAATTAGCTGTAAATCACATGTGTTTCTTTGATGGAGCAAGAAAAACCTGGTGTTCACTTCTGTTTGCAGCGGTGTTCCATAAATGGAACACTGACAGTCCAAAGATAATACATATCTTGACTATCTACCTTCAGATTTTCTCTGTTTTTTGGTTTGATTTTTTGGGGGTCTTGTAGTGTTCAACAGTCCTGAAAAGATAGTGTAGAGGTAGCACACCTACCTTTGAGCTCTCTTCCTAGTCTGGGCTCTAATTTTGATTGAACTATAAACTGTTGGATTGGTGCTTCATAAGAACACAGTTACATTACAAAATGTACCATACCTCAGATGGACGTTAAGTTGGGTAACCCCCAGGCCTCTGTCAGCAATAAGTGGTGGACATTAAAGTTCCTACTGCATCTTTTGATGAAGAGTGGTCGTGTTATTTCTGGCAACCTGAGAAAATTCCAGAAATCCTTGACCTATAACCTACA